>NC_088861.1:1494701-1857826 GCF_963853765.1 Magallana gigas | reverse complement strand
ATGTTTACATCTTTACTCCATTCGGAATACACTCGGAATACATCGCACAATTTTACAACGTTATCATCCGGGCTTGCTGCAATACAAAATCTCCATAGACATCACATTTTTTAGCATTGTATTAAAACCTTAAAAGCTAACAGGGGCGTTTCGACTGAGAAATCTTGGAAATTTTTTATACTTTTGAATGAACATCGTTTGAACCCTGAGGTATTTATAAATATCAAGCAATCAAGCAAAATGTGAATCCAAGATATCTTGAGACAGACTATAAATCGGAATGGAAATTGTTAGTATTAAAAGTTGGGTTGCCATTGCCTTGTCCAGTTCATTGTATTAATTTAAATTGAACACATGTTGACATTTGAATTATTCCACTTTCACTTTATTCACCAAATGTCATGATTAGATGTATCAGTGACCAGAATATGATGGCAAGTTTGAAAAATTGAAATACACAAGTGCTCATAACGTTATCAATGGGACGGTGTACTGAACCTATTCCAGATGGTGTATGTTATAGTGTCACTGTGTAAAATTAATTTATTCTCAGATTAGACAAAGAACTATACAACCATTAGGGACATCCACTCACTGATAAGCCAAAATAAATGACTAGAATACCTGGATAATAGATGTTTTTGAAATAACTTTTTTATGATATCAAAGGAAACTTTAAAGAGTGTAAACAAGACAGTTAAAACACTCCCAATATTGAATAATGATTTTGTCGTTTTGAGGCTTGTGTGGACCTATAGAATGGGATGATTGGAAGGTGAGTTTTTTGTGCGGAGGAAATCTAGGAATTTGATAGATACATGTAATAGCCAGGTCATGGGTGTACTTTCTTACTTTATATCACCAGTACTATGGCTATGTGTGCAGCATTTATTTCAGTGATAAGATTTTTGAATTATTTACAAAGGACCAAAGGAATTTGTCATTTGTTCATACTTATAAAATATGAATGTGAAATAGTGAGTAATTTGTGTCTATACCAGAAAAATTCACCACAATAAACAAACACTAATTTCCAATCTGAATATCTGTACTATATACCAGTGGAAGTGTAATGCCCCATCTGTAAAGAATTAAAGTTCAGTGCAGAGTCAGGACAGAATATCTACCTGATTTGGGTCAAGTAAAGAGACCATTTTCTGCCCAAATTTCTGGTAAGCAAACAATTTCTCAAACAATTCTCAATTTGACTTATTTTTATGGTGATACGATTGACTTGACATTTGATTTAAGTTTTGCAAATGTACACTAACTTTTAACTTTTTTTTATCATAGATGTATAATTATCTAAAATATACCAATTCGACCAAAAATGTAGATAGTTTTCCCAAGTCCTGCGCCAAAACTACAGGGACCACCCTGATGGTTACCTGTCACACACAATATTTAACTTCACATTGTGCACTGAAAACACCTCCAAACAGGTTGTCTGGAATCTTTGACTGACAGTTTACCTATTTGTAAAAATATGGTAAAAAAAATTAGACTGTAAAACTGTTATAATATCACTATAAAATGCTCGTAAGTTGATTGTGTTTTCTAAACAGACATCCAGAGATTACCGGTACCATGAAATGTCTGGGGTTATCATAATTATTTGCTTTTAATGTTAAAAAATCTTAGAGGCCCTGCATATGCTGATATGCAAAAGATGTGATAATCATATGCAACTTATTTTGAGGAAATTGCAGGAAATAATTTATACAAAAAATTTAAGATTTATCTTAAAATTGTTCAAAAGAAATTCATAATTTTATAATTGAATGAGTTTTACAAATGTTTGAAGAAAGAAATATCAAATCATTCTATATTGCAATAAAAGAAGGCCATAGATCCAGAACAGAGTTATTCAGTGTATTGGGGAGATATGGAACACTTGGCCTTGATCATGATGTTAAGGCCACAGCTCTAAGCAGGTTGCACTAGTGTACTTTAAAGCCACCACAGTCACAGCTAGTGTGCTAAAAATAGTGCTGGATTTCCCCCTTTAATCAATGCTGTATTGGTTGACTGCATTCATCAATGTGTAAACAGACTTATCTCTCAGGTAAAGTTTTCTGTGACCTCAGTGTGAGTGCAATCTTGTGAGGCCAGTGGCTTTGTAATGTCTGGTAATGTTATGTGGGATTTTTGTTCTCGTAATACACCATCTTAAAACTTGTGTATTGTTGGTGGTAATCTGGATGATACATTCTGTACATGTAGGTTCTGAACCATAAAGTCAGGTCAGGAGCACTTAACAGTCATGTGTATGTGGTATTAGATTTTAGAATTTTTTTACTTGGATTATGCAGTATTCAAGTAAGGCATTTGTAAGTGATACTTGTGAGGCTTTTGTACTATAATACTAATACTATTGAGTATAAAGATGTTGTCACTTGAAGCATGTTTCATTGCTACAAAATGTTTATAGAACCCAGTTTTGTGTATGGACCTGTTTATTTTCTGGTATAGATATATATTTCATTATGCACATAAAAAACCCCACAGGTTATGTTTAAAGAGTCTTATCAGTAAAGAGAGGTATATTTATACTACAACAAGATTTCAATAAAATACGCATGTTTGCTTATTAAGTGCAAAAGCACACCCATTTCAAAGGCAAACATGGAGGCTGGATTTCAGCAGGATGTGTTCCTTATCTCGTTGTGCCTGATCGAAATGGAAAGTACAAAGATGAAGCAGCTGTCTTTGTGGGGGATTGATCTGGGAGAGACCTGCTGCATCAGATGGGCTCTGTAATCACTAACACATGGTCTGGTGTTACTACCCCCACTGTGTGTTCAGTTCACTATTTACTAGTTGTGTCAGTGTGTTGTGATCACTGGATTGCTGGTAGCTGTTGTAACTGTGACAGGAAAATCAAGAATATCAGATCTTCATAATGAGAATGGATTGACGGTAAAACTTACATTCAAAAAAGAGAGAATCGAAAGAAAGGGACAGAAAAAATGGAAATCGCGTCAATAATGAAATAAGGTGATGAAAACTTTCAATGGCATTTTCAATGGAACAGGTTTTCCCCCCAGGGCTTTAATTGTGAAAAGGCTTTCTTGAGAGGAATCATCAACATGAAATATGAGCTCTGTCTGAGGATTAGATATTGCTTTTTTTTCCTTTAATGGTATTTGTTGAAAAGCTGGTGGTTGGTATTAAATTTCTGGTATTTGTCAAGTTCTGCTGATTTTGCTACTTTTAATAAAAGGTGCAAGTTCTGATGGATTTGTTCTTGATATAAAATAGAGGAAAGGTCGATTTTATTTCCTGTTATAATGTTTAAGTGCTGAAGACACAAATTTAAAATTATATTTTCAAAAAGGAATTAATTCAATGATCATTGTTTTTGTTGTTGTTTTAAACATTATATAAATAGTGCCTGTTTGGGAGGGTAACAGTTGAAATTGACACCCCGAGAAAACCATTGTCAACCGACGCGAAGCGGAGGTTGACAATGGTTTTCGAGGGGTGTCAATTTCAACTGTTATCCTCCCAAACAGGCACTATTTATTTTGTTATACTGAATGTCTTTTTTTAAATTTGTAAGAAAATTTTACTGCTTTTATATAGGAATAACGTGAATTCTACAGCGAACCGTATGCGCATAATTTTCGCGCATGTAACATTTTTTAATGTTACCCGTTGCCAAGTGCGTTGCTAACGCTGAGGGTAATAGTAAATATTATTAACTGCGTCTTAACCAATCAGATTTCAGTATTTAACATGAAAGTATAACAATGTTAATGATTACATGTATGCATTTTAATATGTCAGATTTACCAATACTATATTATTTCTTACAGTGAAAATCTTTTATATAGTGAAGTCCCTAGTAGATTTTTAGTTATCATTCAGTCAAATTGTTGATGGTTTAGATAGGAAATTATTCCATTATTCATATGTTTTATTGATGTTTAGCATTTTCTATGGCTGACACTACCAGTTTATTGTTTTAAGGTATCATCTGTTCTATTTACAGGATCCATCTTGATGAATAAGGAAATATTTTTAAATAGCTTGATTTTAATATGAATGCAATTGATATTTATGCAATTAAACAATGTAGACAGCTGAGTCTAAAGCTCATAGTACACAGGATGTTGACCTCTTTATGAGTGGTGAATGAATGTGTGTTGTGATGTGTGTATTCTCTATTGATTTGGGAACTGTGAATTAGAAACACAATTATTTTATTTCCTGCAGATCACCGATGAACTGATTTGGGAGGACTTTTTATTGGACTTCAAGATCCCTCGGGATTGCAGTAATGGCACCCAGGCATTAAAGTTTATATATGTCAGGTAAGACATTTCTTCTTTTGTGCATATACAAAGTCTTGGGACCAAATTAAGGTGGTGTGTTGTACTGACTTCACCAACACCAAGTCACTAGCAGGCTGTAAAATTAAATCCCAAACAGATGCCTGGAATTGTATTAACTGCCAGGTACAAAGAACCAACAGATTAAACTTATTATAGTTCATCACAATTTGTTGTAAAAAGCACCATTATGGCTAAATGTAAATGTGCTTGTAAATGTCAAAAGAAAATATAAATGGTATGTACAGTCACTGTTTCCTGTCAGTGATGTACGTTCCTTATCAGTTTAGAATAGCTGGCTCATTCATCTATTTTTATTTTCCTGAATGAAATCCTGTTTGTTACAATGAATATGTGTACGGCTGTACGCAAGGGAAAGTTCTTAGTTGGTGGAAACACAGCAGTCTTTTCGTTGACCATTTTGGTTTTTAAATATCTACCAATGTATAATGGCATGGTGGAGCACCGTTTGATCAGTTCAATGCCGTTAATGTTTCACAGTTGAATTAAGTTCATCCATAATAAATGTACGTAATGAAACGAATAGGAAAAATCCCCACCATTGATGACGACACAGGTGTCAGTTGACGACACCTTAAACAATAGACAGCAGGAAAGTAGTGCACTGTTTGTGATCTCTGGATTTATTGTGGCGGTATTGATTAGTATACCTCAACATTGACAATCCCTTGTGACGACTTACTCCCATGTAATGGTGACATATTCCCAGTGTATGAATCTGTCTGTGACTCTTTCCTTCCGGCGTACAAGATAGTTTCATGTTTCAAACTTCGTCGTTTCCATTTCTGTTGAAATTGATTTTTTCCCCCTCAACAATGTCTGTTGAAAAGAGGCAGCAAAATGTGGTTTATAATTACTGTGTTTTTATATGCTTGAATCAATATTATGAGAACATCAGGAACAAGTTGTTCCTGTGTTGACAATGAATGATCTATTCAATGTTGCATTGTGAGCTTGATGAATTACATTTATTCCATTCAGACAGAAAGAAGTTTGATGGAGTTGTCTTGGGTGATTTTTATTAAAGTGTACATGCTATTGAACTTAATGAAAAGAAAAATGTTGAAATATATTAAGAGGTAGTCTTTTCTTGAGTGTGTGAATTTATTAGATTTTATCCATGTCCTTTAACATCTGAAGAGCATTAGCTCACAAGTTATTGATAACAAATCGTCATTTACAGGTGTTTGGGTGCATTGGTATTTAAGGTTTAAGCTTGGGTTTTTGAAGATATATGTTTGTAGTAGTTTATTAAAAAAAAACTCCTTTTTACCTCTCTACATAAAGAATAGATCTAATAGATAAGGGAAATTTTAAGGAGATTACATTCTCGTTATTTTAAGGGGGTTTTCATTCTCGTAATATTATTTCATCAGGTATCTGGATGCCTACGAGAAAGTATATTTCCATGGAGCAGATCCCAACCACAGGGATGATGAGGAGGAGACGGAGGGTCCACTACGCAAGAAAGCCTGCCTTCCCCTGTACGGGATACCCCTGTCCTACAACTATGACCAGCACAGAGTCTCAGGTGGGTACTTGGATTACAACCATTTTAACAAGACCTTGGACTTTCTGTAGGGGGTAGCTATCTATTCCTTGCGTCAAAACAAATTAAAAATGACGCGGTTTCAAGGGAAATATGCATTCGTTTCGTAGTCTTAGCTCAAAAGCCAGACAAATCTTGTTGATTTCAATGAGCCATGGCTGAGTGGTTAGCAATGAAATAGACAGGCCTACGTCACATTGCTGTTTGACACAACTACCCAAAGTCCAAACTCTTGTTAAAATGGTTCTACAACTTCACAGTAAATCATCTCTAATTTAAACAATACAGTCAGTCAGTCATGCTTACACATTCTGAGAAATTAAGTTACCAGAGGTTCATTAAATCAATATTCATAAGATAGATGTTATCTTTCTTGGAATAAAGTCTAAAGATTAAAATCTAGGGAGAATTAATGGCTGGTTATTTTTAAAATTATTGATGAGATTGAAAGTTAAATGTATGCAATTATGCATGGTTTCAGTCTTTGACATTTTAATCTTCTTCAATATACTTGTGTTAGATACTACATGTATTGCTGTGCTAACATTATAGATGCCAGAATACAGATAATAGTAGTATTGAGGTCATTGACTGTTGAAAGAGGTACCACTTACCCAAAAGCTCATATGACACCATGCCCTGCTATTTTAGACTCGTTGGGTTACACTAAATTTTTGAATGGAAGAATCTGAACGCAAACAACAAACTTTTTGTTCCCTTTTCCTGTGCCTGTTGATAAGTTTCAGTGCTTGCTGCAGGGTCTCAAATTCAATTGTTATATGTTTATAAAGTGCTCTAATTTTACGTAACATATTTTAGAACAGAAATTGTTTAGCTGTCTAAATGTGTAGGTGTAAGGCTTCAACAGTTCCTGTCGTCAGAAGAATTCAATGAAAGCAAAATTATGAGGCTTGTGTAGATCAAAAGATAATTATGATTGGTGGAGTGTTAATTGATGTTAAGGATGAAGCCACTAGAAGCCCTTAAATATATGAAGCTATTAATGATAGCTGCAGCCAGGCCAAGGACTGCATTGATAAAAATAATGCTCATGAGAAGGATATACTTTACTTAGATCTATGTATTCAAAAGTTACTTTCATTGAGTTTTATATATAGATAAATTACGTGAAAATGTCAGATCCTGAAATAAATTATGTGAACATAGCATTTAGATGTACAGTTTTAGAAATGTCTGATTGTTGCACAATCTAAGTGATGATTGATGAGGTTATTTTTAAAGAAGTCCAATTTTCATAACCTGTTATTAAGCAACATAAATGAAAATGTAGTATTTTTTAGCAAAGGAAAGTACTTGCAAAATTTCTTGCATGACTTGTAAGTTGTGGCAGTTAGTCTTTATTTACTTATTTATTGCATATACTGAAGGCTTTAAATAATTGAAGAAACTAATAGCTTTGGTAAATGATAATGGTTTGGGGTTTCAATGAGGCGTGAAGCAATTCCAAACAAACAATAATTTTATATTTGCCTATTAATGAGATGAAATCTGTTGCAGCCTTCGTGTTCTGAAGATAAATGCATGTAAATGTGATAAAAACAGGCTATCACAATTCATCACAAGTATTGTTACATAGATAGGATTCATGAGTGTTTGGTGACAGTATAAATTATTTTAAAACTTATGGATACTTATA
Organism: Magallana gigas; assembly: GCF_963853765.1. NCBI lineage: Eukaryota > Metazoa > Mollusca > Bivalvia > Ostreida > Ostreidae > Magallana > Magallana gigas. The sequence continues at coordinate 1,850,265 of NC_088861.1, read as the reverse complement.
TATATTATACCTTGACTTCGGGAGAGAACATAAATAGGCATTATGCCTGCTGTTCAATCCATTTCAATGTATCTACCGTATTTTCCCGACGATTAGTCGGTATTTTTTTTCTCAGAAGCAGAGCACCCGACTTATCGTCTTGTTCGACTTGTCGTAGGTCAGAAAATTGTTTAAAAAGCATTAAAAATCTTGGTTTTAATTATCTTGAGTTGGCTGTGTGATTGAAAATTACGTTGTTGAATTCACTGTTCATCTTTAATAATTATCATTTCACTCATCTGTTAACACTTAAATACATAATAATAACAACAGTTATTAAGAAATGTTACATTGTCTTTAATCAATTAAAAGTTTTACCGTTCCGTTTTTATAAACACATCGTCACATGGTTCTATGTATCACTAGTAGGAAGATAACATTGCGCAGTAAAACTAAAACCAAATTTGAATGGAAGACAGTAGATCCGGGGGATGTTTTTTTTTTTTAATTTAATTATTTTATTAGTAAATAGTTGTTAGTGGAACGTATAAATCAGAAATATTTTATGGTCAAATTCAATCTTTAAATACGTAATCGGCAATTATCAATACTACTGTTTATACAATAGGCTGACACCGGTTGTGTTAATAATCTTGCCCGAAGGCTGAGATCTTTACGGCAATATAACTCCTTGTGTATATAAAGAGTACCGTTATAAGAGTGATTATAGTTCATTGATTAATTATTGTCCATTTCTTTTATTATTGTTAGATAATTTTTTTGGGAAACGTATGTATGTCGTATATCGTCATTATCAAGTCGTACAAATTATCGATCTATTTCTAACAGTGTCTATGTAAAACAATAGCGTGTAACTGCATTACTGGATACAAAGTAAACAAGTTTCATCAAATCATATAGTAATTGCTAAGCTTTCTGCACTTGAGATCCCCCTTTGAAGTCCAACACGAGACAGGTGCATGCCTATGACACCGGAAATTGTTAAACAAACATTGACCACGCGCCGAGTCAACAGGTGGCTGGTTACGTAATGGCGAATCCACTGGCGATAGTCAGAGTGGATAATTATTTTAATGCTTGGGAATAAAATATTTCTGACAAAGTAAGTTTAGTTTTGCATAAAACGCGATATCGGGAATTGTTTAAAATGCAAGCGACTTTGTAGATGTTGCCGGTATTTGAAAATATGATGCATAAGTATAAAGCGTAATTGTTTAAATGTTAATCATTGATAATAATTGGTAGCAATATCGGGGGACATCGTGGCTTCATACACTGGTAATGTTGCAGTAGTTTTATATGCCATTTTGAAGTGATAAGATCGACGTGTCGTCTGAATCGACGTATCGTAGGATTTTGTGAAAATTTTGGTTAAAAATTAGCAATTCGACGAGTCGTCCGCATCGACGAGTCGTCGGGAAAATACGGTATATACTTGAATAAAATACTTCTTAAATTAACTAAAAAAATCTTGTGTACTTTTGTTAAAATCTAATATTTTTAATTTGTATCATATATATACAGCTCATGGGAGGAGTGTGGTGGGAATGTCCACAGACCTCGTCAAACACAGTGATTTTCACAAACTGGAGAAAGCCTTGTTGTCGGGTCTCCCCAATGAAGTGGACTTTGCCATCAATGTGTGTACCTTACTGTCAAGTGAGAGCCGGAAGAGCCTACTGCTCCGCAAGGCACAGAACCTACTGCAGCTCCTGATGGCTCACATAGGAATCTTCTCTGATGGTAGGTCATAATGTCATAGCTGATGTAGGGATCTTTTCTGATGATGGTCAAAATGTCATAGCTGATATAGGGATTTTCTCTGATGGTAGGTCAAAATGTCATAGCTTAGATCATGTAGATAGGAATCTTCTCTGATGGTAGGTCATAATGTCATAGCTGATGTAGGGATCTTTTCTGATGATGGTCAAAATGTCATAGCTGATATAGGGATTTTCTCTGATGGTAGGTCAAAATATCATAGCTTAGATCATGTAGATAGGAATCTTCTCTGATGGTAGGTCATAATGTCATAGCTGATGTAGGGATCTTTTCTGATGATGGTCAAAATGTCATAGCTGATATAGGGATTTTCTCTGATGGTAGGTCAAAATATCATAGCTTAGATCATGTAGATAGGAATCTTCTCTGATGGTAGGTCATAATTTCATAGCTGATATAGGGATCTTTTCTGATGATGGTCAAAATGTCATAGCTGATATAGGGATTTTCTCTGATGGTAGGTCAAAATATCATAGCTTAGATCATGTAGATAGGAATCTTCTCTGATGGTTGGTCATAATTTCATAGCTGATGTAGGGATCTTCTCTGATGATGGTCAAAATGTCATAGCTGATATAGGGATCTTCTCTGATGATGGTCAAAATGTTGTAGCTGGTATAGGAATCTTCTCTGATGGTAGGCCAAATGTTGGAAACATTGTCATGTTTCAAAACATTGTGTAATACATTATATTTACTGATGTAGGAATTGAGGGGGCAGTGTATTTAATTTTGTCTTGCATTCATTTGAGACTTTTTGTACGTATATGCATTTTGTAATTGTCATTGGTTGACATTTAAAACATTCAAATTTTGACCCTGAATATCACACTTTCACGGTCCAAATAGACCCATGATATATGTTTACATAAACTGACAGAACTTTATCTAACATTAAAATGTGCAATTTAGAACTAACATCGATTACTTTCTAACAAGCTGTAAAGATTTTTGTCAAAGGTTAATAATTTAATTGATGCATATGAAATGTGATGTCTTATTTAATGGTATTCATAAATGAATAAAAATTATTTTATTTTGGTCTTCAGATCATGGAACATATGAAGAAGTTTATGAGCGGGAATGGAGGAAACTGTCCAACTCAAATTTCATCCATGTGAGTATTCATTTAAGAAATAATTTATTAGACTTATATGTCATACTTTTGCACATATGAACAATCACTCTATGCTTAAAACATTGTTATAAATTACTTTTAAAAAGTTCTGTTTTCTCTTTTTTTCCAGTTTTGGTTAAACACAGTCAATGATGAAACCATCCGGGGTTTAGTTCACACAAGTCATGGGTACTCAAGAAGTAAGTAAACTGATTTTTATTGAAAAGTGGTTCAAGGAGTATTTACTAAGGCTGTAAGAACTTAACAAATTGGTAAAAATTGATATATTTACTTTGTTGATTCGGGAAACTTTTTAAAAAGAAATTAAATTTGAGATTGTTTTTTTATTTAAATTGCAGAAGAACTATTAGGTCAAGAGATTCTTAATCTAGGTCAAGAGGATGGGCTCCATGATAGGGAAGGGCAGAGAGTTATGCAGGTAATTAAACCCTCACATGATACACTTCCAGCATCCATGTAATGTCCTTATTTGCTTCCCCATTCACCAATCCTTGATAAAATTTGTAATTTTTAAACTTTAGTCATGTATTTAGTTGAGATTTGCCTTTCAAAGAACCAATTATTTAATGTGATTTTCAATTCTCCTTTTATCTAGCTGGCTGTTATAATCAGAAATCTGTCATTTGAGGAAGAGAACATGAAATTCATGTCAGAAAATGATTTAGTGTTCAGGTAAAGTTTTCATATATTTTGGTTGAACTTCACATACATCCAAATATAATGTGAGAAAAGTGACGGTAAATTTATGCTTTTACTAATACAAATTATGCATTTTCTGTTGCAGATTTTTAATGTTATGTGTACACAGTTCATACGGGTCTTTACGACAGCTAGCTTTAGATTCTCTGGGTAACATTGCAGAAAAGGTGAGTACTTTCTACAAGGGCTGTAAATCTTGAACTTGATTTATAACGATTTGTTATTTAAATCTTCACATCTGAGGATTGTATAATTTATTTTGCTTTTGTTTATGAAAATGTTCCACAATAATGAAGATGAAACACTTTCTAGAGTTATTTTTATGATTTGGTTCTGTTCTGTCCGAGATATTTCATGCAGTGTTCTCTTGTTTGCTACAGTTTGTGCTGACAACAGATGATCACTCACATTTGGTGCTGCAGCTTCTAAAGCATTGCTTGTCATCAGATGACAAGTATGAAATAGTGAGAGGTAGGACATCTTATTACTTAATATGAAATAAATTCCTACTATGCTTAACATCGATATTAAAAAGTTCTTGAGAGATTTTGAAATTCATTTCAACAGTATAATTTTGCAAGATCATTGAATTATTTTTGTAACTTAAGTACCATGTGTTTATTCTTTTTTTTTTTTAAATGAGAAGGATTTATGTATAATTGCATGTGCCATTGGAACATTTTAATAAACATGTAGTGTTAATTTAATAATTTATAGAAATTATGACAATTTTGGTATTATATTTTTAAAGGTCTGGAGATTCTAAGCAAACTATGTCTGCTAGACCAGAACGAGGATATGCTGACGGACCGTCTGGAGGAGCCGCTGTACGCCGACATAGTGCGGCTGATGAATGTGTTTGACATACAGATCATTGTGTACAGTCTGGAGGCCCTGTATCAGCTCTCGGAGCTCGGCGAACACACCACCACCAAGATCGCGGCTGTCAAACATGCTGTTGGTAAGTACACAGAAACAACAAAGCTTGCTGAGAGTCCATAGTCATATTTATATCTTTTTCTGTGTGTTTGCTAAAGAAAGTTGAAATCTACTTGATTGCTAAAATGAGGAATATGTTTTTAAGCATATATATGTATTTTCATTTTTGATTTTTCTATTTCATTATGGAAGAAATAAGATGCATTATTTTTATCTTGTGGTGATCAAATTTCTTTACGAAAATAAAATTGTATGAAATGATATATGTAATATTTCATGAATCATGATGTAAATCATGAAAAATAAAATCTATTGTACATGTAATTAATTTTGTGTGTTGTAGATCTGCTGGTCTCTCTGCTGACGATAGAGGCCCAGTCATACGGACCAAACTCTCTAGTTGGCATTAAGGTGGTGGAATACTGCCCACCACCCCACCTAATGCAGGGGGCCAGTGTGGACCATGGCCAGACCCCTGTGTTACCGGCGCCCCCTGGCGGTCATCCTGTCTCTCAGCCCCTCCCTCCCTCTCACAGTAAGTAGTCATACAGCAAGGCTTATTTTATCAAGAATGAAACTTGATATTTATAAATATTGAGATTTTAAAAAACTCAATAGGTAAACATTAAGAGAGCAAGCAAATTTTGATACAGTTCATTGTTTGCTTTGGTTTTTTTTTAGAAGCTGCTCAGCAACAAATGGGTACCACAGGTTGTGATGTAGAGACGACTACCTATCAGTGGTATGTTAAAACAATAATTTTTTTCTGTGTTTGTTGTCTATTACCTTCTGAATGTGGATGTATCACCACATGTAATATATCCAATACTGATTGGTATATATGCATAAAAAGCAACTGTTTGTGGTGAAACATGCATATGTAAAGAAGATTGTATTATGATGTGTGTAATATTTTATAACAGTGATTATTGATAAAATAATGATTTGAAATGTTTTGAATTAATATAGGCTACAGTCCACCTTTGAGCTGAAAGATGGGTTCTCATTGCCTCATGTCCATATGTATGCAGAGTATCTGAATTTTGCCAAGAAGTTCTCTCTGCCCCAGATCTTGTCTTCGGCTGCTTTTATCAGCTGTGTCAGGTAGGATGCACGTACTTGCTCCAAATAAAAAATGGAAATGAATAAAAAAATGTCGACCACCAAATTCGGAAAGGGGGGGGGGATGGGGGGGGGGGGGGGGGGGGAGAAGAGGGGAATACTTGTCATGAATATATGATGCTTGTATTTGAAGGAAAATAGAAAGTTTTCTACTCCAAGTATTGTTAGTGAAGTTTTGTATTTGCATTTACTTAGGGTTGTGTATCCAAACCTTGAGCATTACAGTATAGAGAAAGCTGAGGGTGTATCGGAGGCAGGATTCAAAGGGATCTGTAAACGCAAAACACCATTACCATTCGCCATACCTTCTACAGGTAAGCATGTAAACAAAGCAGGCTCAACTTTACACTTAGATTAGTTTAAATATGGATTTTTAGTGGAAATCACTATTATTAGTGTTCATACCATCATTGAGTCAGAAATCTTTGTGACCAAATTACTGAAAATACAAATCACAAGAAAAGAACAAGAGAAAAAGGAATAAGATAAAGGAGAAAAAAATCAGTCTTTTCAAGTAGGAATGGGGTACTTTGTAGGTAATGTTATCAGAGTTCTTGCATTGAATAAGAAAGAAAGAAAATTTATTTCCATACAGCTTAAATCCTCCCTGAAAGGCCATGACAATTTGTGTTGTATTATATATAATTTACACTTGTTCTGCATGATCTGTTGTAATGCATTCAGAGGCAAATTCTCCTGACAACAAAGAGCTTGATCTACCAAAACAGTCTGAAAAAAAAATTGTATGCTGCAAAGCTTTCTTACAATGTTTTAGATTTATATTCAGTAAAACATCATCAAAAAGAAGTGAACTCATGTCAGAGTTCATCAAAATATAGATAGGAGATGCATTTTGAAGAAAATTGTAGAGAACCTTAGAATTTGCTTTGTCGAAGCATGATAGACCTGTGTAGTCCAACTATTTTTTCAATAACAGGAAAGAAAAAAACCCCCATAAATTGCCTCCTCTTGGACTTAAGTCCTTTTGTAATGGCCTTGTTAACAGGAGCAAATAAATGATGAAGTAGATAGTGACAAGTGCATGGCTGTTAGATGTTGGGATACAGTTCTACTAACATTCTGCTTCTCCGACATACATGTTTATATCTGCTCTCCGCCTGAAAATGATCAATATAGGATAGTATTGAATGTTCTGTACATAACAGCCACAAGTTAACCCATTTCATTCAAACGTTCACAAAATTCAAGTGCACTTAAAGTGAAGCTAAGTGTTATGTAATTTTTAAGCTAAAACCTAAACATATTTTACCTTGGTTTGATGGAAAATTAAATTGAATGATAAATTTTGCTGGAAAATAAATATATGACTGCTACTACTATAAATATTGGATTAACAATAAAAATTAAGATATGTAATGTATTTTTGACTATTTGTTTTTATTCTTCAAATTAATTTAATTATTTTAATAATTATTTTAATTATAAAAAAAAAACCCATTCAGTTTGTTTTTCTGTATGTACTTAGATGATTTAGCAGTTAAAAATGCATTCCAATTAATGTTGTAAATGATAACATTTTCTGGCGATATCAGCAGTTTTATCACACTTTGTTAATGTATGAAAAGCACATATTTCAAACAAAAATTTCAACCAGAATTGGAGATTTATTTTGAAATAGTTATACCAGTCTATTTCCTTTGTTTCTCTGTAACAGATATCAGGCTGCAATACTGATCAGCCTTTGGGTGATCTAGTATTAACAAGGTGTGATAAAACTGGCTATGCTATGTGAAGCTTGAACGTTGTTTGTAGCTTAGTTTTGGTTTTTGTTCTGCTTTCAGTCTGTAAAAATCGTCTTAGTAATGTCTCCCATTGTCCATCTCCTGTTGTCATGGCCAATCAGAATCCATCACAAACTCTAACTCTCCGGCAGAGGTTAATGGAGCCGCCACGATTATCTTCCTTACAAGCCTCTCCTCTCCTTCCTCTAGGTGGCGCTGTGCCCACAACAAACCAGCAACACTGTGCAATATACACTGCCACCAAACCACAGACTCAAACCAGCAGTTCTAACAGCAAGTCCGCACAAAACCAACCAAGTATTATGTCTGTTGGAAAATCCCCACAACCCAAAACACAACAAGCTCTTAAGCAGCACTTACATCAGGCTTCTCCAATTCAAACGCCTGTTCTTCCCCAGCAGACGGGTCCACCTAATATGGCTAACCAACAGCCAGTGGACCCTACTTCCAGCGAGACCAGAATGATCAAGAACCTTTTGGCCAAAAAGCTGAAGGTTCAGCAGTCCTCTCCAGTCCCAATTGCCCCAAAGCAGACGACACAGCCAGTACAAGCAATGGTGGACCCAACTAATCCAATGCATTTATTGACATTCACTACACAACAGAGTACAAACATCCAAGGTCAGTTACAGCAGGCATTTGTTCCTGTGTACCAGGACGCAGGTGCTTACACGCTGACTGGAAACTACTATGACCAAAGCAACATTGGCCAGACCATCCAAATACAAGGTGTGCAGCCTGTAATGGATGGAACACAACAAATAGTAATTCCACAAGCTACAATTTCTAGTCAGCCTTCCCTCCAACAAACAGGATCTCTAGTATCAGAAAAAAGTAAAGGTGCATCTAAAAACAGTGCTAGTCGTAACAGTTCTAAATCATCCAGATCATCGTCACCCAAAGGATCATCGCACAAACTCAAACCATCGTCATCTCCATCACGACCTAGCTCTCCTCAAAACTGTGACCTAGATATATGTGGAGAGATGGAGAGAGCCAAAGATGTTGTAAAAGTAGGACTTGAAGCTCGCATAGAGCGAGTGGAGAATAATACTTTGAAACAAATCCAGTCTGTAAACAGTAGTACACCGTCCATCCCTACTCATCTCGTCACTTCATCAGTTGTCCCTCCAAGCGCTGTGATGCCTGGCTACTCTGTGGTTGGCAGTACAAACACTGGTCTCACAGGGGACATTGCTGCAATCTCTGCCTTACCCAGCCAAACCATTGCTGATAGAAACACAGCTCCGACTCTCCACAGTCAGGTCCACTGTGCTACCTCATCACCTGCTATCTCCACAATCCCATTCAGAGGTGGATCCATACCCAATTGTAGTGATTCCTTGTCTAATGCTTGCTCAATCACAAACCCTCTCAACTCCATCCCTCAGCAATCCATCACGTCATCAGACACCCAAAATTTCAATCCAGAAGAAAACACAAACACAAACTCCTGTGAAAATTCTTCTATGGTCAAAGAAAAACCAAAGATGAATTACGTATGTACTCAAGATGAAACGGATGCTGCTGTGTCCTCTCTATTGATAACGGAGGAGGACACACAACACTCGCTGTCCAATGGGTCAGACGGTGACGTTCCCATCACAACTATTGTAAGCTCTGCTGATGAAACTGCAGCTGCCATATCAGCTATAGAAGGAATGCTGGAAGAAGAACCAGAAGAAGAAGATGACACACCCATGGATGATGACAGGGTTGTTGATTCTATGGAAGAGACTTCTGCTGATGAAATTTCTGCTCCATTAGGGAATAAACAAACAACTGGAACTCTGGAAATTGCTCCTGAAAGTGATGAAAGTCAAGACTCTAAAAAAGAAGAAATCACTGTCAATGGAATGTTGAATTCTCCAGAGGAAACTATTCCATCTCCAACTGAGGAGCAGAATCACATAGGTAATGGAATCAGTGAGAGTGAATCAGAAGAGAACTTCAAGTCCTCCAAACAAGCAATGGACAAACTGGCTTTGGAAAAACTAACCAAGATTAATGGTATAGACAAACATATAGGAAATGGAAATGTTAATCATGTAGAAGTTGATTCATCAGGGAAAGAGGAAAAGATGGAAGTGAGCGAAGATTCGGTCAATGGGGAGGTAATTCAAGGGGAGATAGATCAAGCACTCAGTGGAATTCTGGAGAATGGAAATTCTAGTGATATTCTGGAGAATGGAGAACCTAAAGAGACAAAGTGTTATGAACTGGCAGGAGAATCTGAGACAGAAGACACAGCACCAATGGAGGAAGAGGAAGTTTTGATAGAGAACGAAATGTGTCTCAAGCCAAACACAGTTGTATTGGATCCCCCTCCCCCAGCAGTTAAAGAGCCCAAGGAAATGGAGGCTGACACCAAAGCAGTGAAAGAGGAGGACAGAGGAGTAGACCATAACCAGACAGTCAATAATGGGGAATCAACAGCGGAACAACAGGAGGAAAATAAACTACCCATGGACGAATGTGTAGACATTTTGAAAGCTGCTATTGAGTCTGAGAAAATTGACGAATGTGTGTTAAATGGAGACAGTAATGACTCTCTTCTTCCAGGATCTATCTATCCTGGAGAAATTCAGATTAGTGCTGCTAATATCCCAATCGGTAATGAAATGACTGCCACAGCTGTAGGGTCCAACAGCATCAATCTGATCCCCAACGTATTCACCAATGTCCAGACAGTGCAGACTGGTCTGGTAGTGGGGACCATTGTTAGTGTAAACAACAATCTTCTGACCACTGCGACTGTTCCCCTGACTATCACAGATAACATGATAGGCAAGAATGTGATGTGTCCAGAGAGGCATGTTCCGACACCAGAGGCATCCCGGGACGGAGAACTCAGTTGTGATAGCATCGCATCTACCCTGACCGACTCATCTGACAAACATTCCATCACATTTCAGCAACCCATTCTCAGTGTTCAGAACTTTCCTACAAATGTCCTAGGTGTGCAAACCATGTCAACCAACAAAAATCAGCAATACTTAACCACCGTCATTACCACGACCCCCAAACAGACCTCGCCCCGAACTCGAGATAAACGAGCCAAAAAACGCAGTCGGAACGCCTCGTCAGGGAGCGGTGATTCCAGGTGCTCAAATTCCTCCACAACGATAGCCCAACCCATGGCCCCACCCCCAATAGTGCCAGACTTCATATGTGAATGGCATGGCTGTAAACAGTAAGTATAATAGATCTATATTCTCAGCACTGAAACACTGAAAATATCAGAACTTTTACTTTAATGTGATCAAATTGGATGGTGCATTTGATTAATTATCCAAAGTTGAAAAGCAGTTTTGAATAAAAATGAAACTTTGAACATTTATAGGTGCTTCGAGAATTTTAAGCATGTGTTTAAGCATGTTTTGGACACTCACCTGAAGACTGACGTGGAAGGATATTGCAGATGGGAAGGATGTGAAAAATTACAGAGAAAGAAGTGGTCTCTAGTAACCCATGTACAGGTACTTGTGGGGTTTTTCTCTCCAAAAACTGTTTTATTTTGTTGGTCTACCTTTACCTTGTTACAGTAATATTGTTGAGATAACTTGCAGTATTGTGTGTTCATATGAATAAATCTACTAAAGGTACACATTATTTAACTGTGAAGATTTCCCTTTTGGTTGAATTTTGTGTTTGTGTTTGTATGTCGGGGGGGGGGGGGGGGGGATGACCATTACGTACCGTACAAATCATGTTTACAGAGTTAATAATGAATATATATAATGCATAAATGTATTGATATTTTTGTTTGATCTATTCAGGACCACCATTGTTCTGAGAATGCCCTGAAGTCTGCGGCAATGAGGAGGAAGCAGAGTCAGCAGAGTGGAGCGTCGGCCCCCACACAGACAGTACCAGCCCTGGTGTACCCCACTGATGCTGCCTGGCAAGCCATCCGCAGATTCTCTCCAAAACCACCATATCCAGAATTTACGGTTAGAAGTTGTCACATTTTATTTCACTCATCAGTAAATGGATATTTGATTGAAATTTCGACTTTATTTTTTAACTGTCAAGTGGGCTCTGTCAGTTTCAATTGAGTGTGAAAAAAAAAATTGTCAAATAAATTTCTTTGTTAAATAAAAATAAATGTTGTTTCGTTACAGGAAGCTCGGGAAGGACCAGTAACAAAGCATATCCGTCTGACAGCAGCTCTAATCCTCAGGAACCTGGCCAGATATTCAGCACCCGGAAGAAGGTAAAACTAGCAGTTCAACAAGCAGCCTCTGATAATTATAGAAATATTATGCAATGTATTAACATTTCTTTTCATTGAATGATAAGTGTGTCCAACTGTGAACTTAGGGTTTATCTGATAATTATAAGAATACTATATTAATGCTTCTGTTCATAGAAGTGCAAGTGTGTCCATTAGTGAACTTAAGAGTTTTAAACTATATTTCATGTAATTAACTACTATAAAATTAGTATTTTTGATTTTCTTATTGTGATAATTTATCTCAAAATATCATCAACCTGTCAATGCGAAAAACACGATTAAATTCAACATCAAATCATCTATCATCAAATGTGTATTAAGAAACTCAGAATTTTTTTTGAAACTTAAAAAAAAATTGGTATTTTAAGTTTTAAGACTGGCAGGTCATAGTTGCTGTTAGTTGTGTGAAAATTAATGAATTTTGATTTTCTTTTCTTTCAGTTTGATAAAGCGGTACGAGCGGAGAATCAGCTTCTCAGCAATGAGTGCCCTGGAGTCGTCCAATGCCCTGGCCAACTGTCTGTTTGAAATTCTCCACGACCACTGACAGCAGTTGGCAGGGACTAGAAAGACTGTGATCTTCACCTTGATTTTGTAGTTACCTCCCTTTGTTTGTAAGCATTGTGAAATGGCATTAGTTGGCAGCTTTAAATTAAGTTCTGAAAAATCGAATCTGTATTTATTGAATCTTTAATTCTGTCTTATGAAGACTGTAAACTTTGAGGGATATTCTTCCTGTTATTCCAAGAGAACAATTAATTTGTTCATTTTCTTCAAAATTGTGCAATGAATCATGTTCAGCTAAAGAAACATTTCCCTTGATTTGTTAAACTGTGTTGTAACCATGTCAATTGTTTGTTAAAAAACAATATAAGTAATGTAAGTCCATATTTTTTGAAAAATTGTCCATCAGGGGAAATTGCCAAAGTTTGTCTACTATGGGAAATGGAAGGGAGTTTGCATAATAACATAAGGATATTTCTGCCTGAACTATCATTAAAACCTCTCACTTTTGTCATGTAAAGCCTAGTGCTGATGAATAAGTTTAATCTGCTCTCAAAGTGCTTATGACAAATTGTTTTTTTTTCACTGTCTGAAACATATCACTACAAACACAGTATTGTAAAAAATTCCTTGTAAACCCCCTCGAAGCTTAGTTATCTGCTATTTCTTTTTCCCCGTCTTTTTCCACTTACGTGTAATCGGTACATCATACATCATGCGTTTTACCAGTCTGTGTTCACATTATCTATATATATATATACTACTCGTGTGTGTTTTTTTAAAAATATGTGAAGAAATGTATAAAATCCAGATTTCTATTTATTTGTTGACTGTATCTTGGGATGGCCCTTGGCTCTATGTGAGTTTTGTACAGTACATCATTCCATCTGTCTATTTGTAGACTGAATGTGTAAGATTGGATTGTAAGTATTGCTGAAATTCAACATAATTTATAGATATTACAAAAAATTTATTTTGCATTTCAGATTTTTTCACATGCATTTGTTGTAGTAAACAATTCTTTCATGAACAGATTTTTCTGTTTCAAGGAAGATGAAAAAGTTTTAAAATAAATATGAAACCAAAATCTAGGATGTTCTTTTCTTTACTTCACTGATATTTCGTGCAAGATAGAAGGGCTAATAAATATTTTAAACTGGAATGGCCGCTGCATTCACAAAAGTTAAACACATTGGTGAGAGTAATGGTTCCACAGGATACAAATGGTTAGAGTTAGCTTTTTCAGCCTCAATATCTAATACAGAATAATGTACAGACTTAACTGAAAATTTTAGATTAGTATGCTTCAAAATTGTCTTCGTGTGTTTGTATTTTTAAATTATATACACTAATAAATGGAGGTAAAAAAATCTAAAATTACATAATTCTGTTCTCAGTTTATTGTGAAATAGGTCACCTGAAGTATGTTAACTTAACCACAGCACATCGTTGATCTATCAGTCTTCTAGAATTGCACTTTAAGTGCCAAAAGTATGTATTTTTTTTATCCTTCGGCTACATATTTCATTGAAATCAACAATTTTCAAGAATTTTTTCCAGAGTTACTTCTGCAGAATTGAAAATAATCAACTTGATAAATACGAAATGACGTCAGATTTCTATATAGTTGTATGCGATTCATGGAAATTGAATGTTCCGTTTGAATTTTGTGCACATTCTTGGGGTGTTTTATACGAGATATTAAGGTATCAAGCTGTGTGACAAATTCTAATGATACTGTACAGTACCCACTAATGATATAAAGTTACATTTGTTGTCAAAATCCTGACTTTCAATGATTTGATTTTTATTGCCAAAGTGGATAAACTTAAACCATTAATGATATCATTCATGATTTAAATCAGCTATTAAGACGTAACCATCTACGTCTGCTTAATCTAAACCATCTATAACCATCTAGGATCAATGCATTATAAGGATTTATCAATGTTCTTATTTTAGAATGATAATTTTTTTTAAAATAAACTATCTTAAACTCTCATTTAACAGAGAAAGATAGTGTGGCACATAAAAATGTATGACCTGTCCATAACCTGTTCAAAACAATACTCTTTCGTAATATTTGTTTCAATAATTGTTGACGACTATCGACTAAATAAATGCAAGACAATTCTATCATTGTCAACGATGTACGTGTATTAATTTTGCGTTTTATTTTCATAAAATGTGATCATTAGAGAAATAATTTAATAAATTGTTTCAAAAATGGACATCTAGGTACTTTGTTAATGGTTAAACTATATAAAAAATGGCCAGGAATCTGACAAACAACGCAACTTTACATCATTATTGGATACTGTATCGTTAGAGGTTGCTAGACCTCTTTCTATTTGTTTTCGTTGCAAGCAGTTGAAAAGAGTTATTTGTTCTTTTTTCTTTGGTTTCCAAATCTTTTTGAATATACCAGTAATTAAGATTTGATCAAATAGGTATATGCTCATAAGAAACACGAAGTTGTGCCTGCATACGCTCTCCTATTTAGAGTAATGAGGACACATTCTAGATAGTTTATGTCTGATGCCAAGAGAAAAAAAATGAATTTAAAAAAGAATGTACGTTTTAGTTTACGACATTTTCTTTACTGTAATAATCAGCTTGTTCTGGATTCCTAAAACAGCTGTTAAATATTTTATTAATATTTAAAAAAAATGATATATCATAATATCATATGCTTATTTTTAATTAAAGGAAATGCGACAAACGAACCAAACTAAGAGCGCGAAATAGGATAAACTTGAGCAAAATATCTTAGCAAAACTTCAGAGAAGTTTGTTCCTCTGATTTTTAGCTCACCGAGACGAAGTCAAGGAGAGCTTATGCTATACCCTCGGCGTCGGCGGTGGCGTCGGCGTCGGCGTCCGGACCTGGTTAAAGTTTTTGTTGCAGGTCCTGTATCTAAGCTATTACTTGTCCTATCTTCACCAAACTTGCATGGATGATGCATTGTTACAACGCACTTTGAAAAATTACGCACTTTGAAAAAATTTTTCAAAGTGCGTTAATTTTGGGACTAGGTCAACGCACTTTGAAAAAAAAGGTTCATGGTTTAATGTAAATAGTTAATAGTTTTATATACACGTAAAATAAATTATTGTTTTAACTTTGTTTAGCTTAATGTGATATATTTAATAAAAAAGAACTCATTGCATTCTCAGGTTACTTGATAAACTGTTTCTAGATGAGAATTTTTTTCTTTTCTCATAAGACAATAATTATCACAGGAAAAAAAAAATTCGGGAGGTTTGAATTATCTAATATGACATAAACTTCATCGCCTAGCAATTGCATTTTCCTTTTTTTTTGAGTATGCAGCAAATTTACCTTTTATCTAATATGTTGGGCTATGCCCTAACGAATATGATTTATATATATATGAATAATGGAGATCGATGTATAATAAATTTCAACTAGCTTATTACAAATATGATGTGAAAAAAGAATACCTTAGTTATGTTTATCAAAACCAATATGATCTTTTAGAAGATCAGTGCGAGAAAATTAACCCACATCCTAATGCTTGTTTTTAATTTTATAATAATTTAATGTTCGTTAATTTTAATATCCTTTTATTGAAGTGATTTATTTGATTAGAATACGAAAAGAGGGTTACAGTAACTGTTGAAACACATAGATTCTTTAACATACCAATGGAGAAATTATTGTTCGGCCAGCACGTTTTTTCAATAACACTGCATGTACTTATACAGATCATATTTCTTTTTCCGATCTTAAATGTTTACCCAAAGTTGCTGAATATCATATGTTTTGGAAGGAAAAATGAGGGGTAGGTGACCTTCATCCTGTAATCAATTAAATGATGCGCTGGTATTTGACCTGTATCTTTGGTTTACCCCCACCCCCATCCTCGTTCTAAAAACGTTAAGTTAGATTCACGAGTGTTAACAAAACATCATAAAATAAAAAAAATTAGAAATTCTGTTCCAGAATTTGTGATATAAAAATATTTTTTCAAAGTGCATTAAGAGTGTCGATACTAAAATATGTTGATGTACCTTCATAACGCACTTTGAAATTTTTTTTCAAAGTGGGTTAACTTGGTCATAAATTTAACGCACTTTGAAAAAAAATTTCAAAGTGCGTTGATTTTGTCCAAAATTTAACGCACTTTGAAAAAAATTTTCAAAGTGCGTAATTTTTTCAAAGTGCGTTGCCACAATGCATCTGGACCTACCTATGGACTTGAAAGACTTGGATGCTGAATCTGGGTCCTAAATTTCAGATGCTGGAGGAGGTTAAGGTTGTTGGACCAGGTTAACGTTTTTGTTGCAGGTGCCCTTTGATAGCAGTATCTTAGTTACTGCTGGTCTGTACTTCACCAAACTTGCATGGATGGTGTGCCTTATGATACTGATGCACCAGACAGGCTTGAGTGCTGAATCTGAGCTATAGGTTTCGGATGCTGGAGGAGGTTAAGGTTTTTGGAGCAGGTTAAAGTTTTTGTTGCGGGTACCCATTGATAGCAATATCTAAGTTACTACAGGTCCTAACTTCACCAAACTTGTATGGATGATGCGTATTATGATACTGATGCACCTGACAAGCTTGAATGCTGAATCTGAGCAATAGGTTTCGGATGCTGGAAGAGGTTAAGGTTTTTAGAGCTGGTTAAAGTTTTTGTTGCAGGTGCCCTCTGATGATTAATCTTAGTTACTACTGGTCCTAACTTCACCAAACTTGTATGGATGGTGCGTCTTATGATACTGATGCACCTGACAAGCTTGAATGCTGAATCTGAGCAATAGGTTTCGGATGCTGGAAGAGGTTAAGGTTTTTAGAGCTGGTTAAGTTTTTGTTGCAGGTGCCCTCTGATGATTATATCTTAGTTACTACTGGTCCTAACATCACCAAACTTGTATGGATGGTGCGTCTTATGAAACTGATGCACCTGACAAGCTTGAATGCTGAATCTGAGCAATAGGTTTCGGATGCTGGAGGAGGTTAAGGTTTTAAGAGCTGGTTAGATAAAGTTTTTGAAACAGGTGCCCTCTGATGATGGTATCTTAGTTATTACTTGTCCTTACTTCACCAGACTTCCATGGATGGTGTGTCTTATGATACTGATGCACTTGACAGGCTTGAATGCATAGTCTGGTTTCGGATGCTGGATAAAGTTAAGTTTTTAGGAACAGGTCACATGTTTAATAGATGATAGTACTATTTCAAACTTGCATAGTTGATTTAACTGTAATATGAATGAATCGCAGAGGTAGCTTCAGATGCAGAGCTTGATCTCCATTATCAAGGATGCTAAAAAATAAATCTTAGTTATTACTGGTCCTAACTTCACCAAACTTGAATGGATGGTGTGTCTTATGATACAGATGCACCTGACAGGCATGGATGCTGAATCTGAGCCATAGGTTGCGGATGCTGGAGGAAGTTAAGGTTTTAATTGCTAGTGCCCTCTGATGATGATATCTTAGTTATTACTGGTCCAAACTTCACCAAAATTGCATGGATGATGCGTCTTATGATACAAATGCACCTGATGGGCTTGAATGCTGAATCTGAGCCATAGGTTTCGGATGCTGGATGAGGTTTAGTTTTTTGGAACAGGTCACATGTTTTATAGATGATAGCTTGCATAGTTGATTTAACTTTATTATAAATTAAATGCAGAGGTTGCTTCAGAAGCAGAGCCTGATCTCCATTATCAAGGATGCTAAAGAAATCTCCTACCTCACTCAAACCAGCTCGATAGATAGATTTGTTTGTTGATAAATGATATAACATGATTCCTATGATAAAGTATTGTATGATATGAAACAATATTGTTTGATATGATACAATATGATATCATATGTTATATTATAAAAAGTTATACGATACGATATGATATTGTATCAATTTTTTTGATATTTTATGATATGATTATGTATCATGATATTGTTATGTATAGTATTGTATATTATGATACAATATTGTAGAATATTATATTGTATTTTTAATTTATTATTTTATCACATGATACAATTACATAAGATATTGCAAAATATTATATTGTATCCTATGATACAATATTGTATATTCTATAATATTGTATCATACAATATTGTATAATATGATATTGGTTTCAGTAATATAGAATTATATCACATGAAATTGTATTATATGATATTGTAATAGTATATAATATTGTATCATACGATATTGTATGATATGATATTGGTTTATATGATATATTATCATATCACATGAAATTGTATTATATGATATTGTAATATATTTTATTGTGTCATATGATGCAATATGTATAATATAATAATGTATTTTATAATATTTTACCATATCACATAATATTGTATCATTTGATAAGATACAATGTTGGAATCAAATTATATTGTATTATATGATATAATATCATATAATGTATCAAATATGTTTCAGTGTCATTCAATACAATATCATTCTATATTATACAATATAATATCATGTTTCAGTGTTATGATGTATTATGTAATATGATATTGTAATATTATACTATATTGTATTATATTTTATGATATTGTATTATGTGATCAAATACAATAAGGTATAACACAATACAATGTCATATCATACGTTACAATATCAAATCTCATTATTGTTTATTACGGCATTTTATTTATTATATGATATATATTATATTAGAAATATGACATGATGCAATATTTAATTTTATATCATTGTATTGATTAACATATGAACATATGATTATCATAAAAAAATTTATCAGATGATATACGATATTTTGTCAGAACAGAATCCATGAATATCCAAGATCATAAAGTATGATTTTCATATAAAATGATAAAGGTGGTCTTATGAAGGTGATGTCTCATAAGGGTGATGCTCCGTCTCGGTGAGCTTAGTAATCTATGATTACCTATGTTTAAAATTGTTGCTTACCTCAGGTCTAAATAGTCTGCACCATATATCATTATTTTTACCACAAATTTATATTCTACTACGCCAAATTAACTTTGTTCAGTTAATATTTTAGTAGATAAGTTATACTCATATGTGACAGCTTAAGAAAACATTCTTTTTATAAGACTCTACCTAAAGGATAAAACCTTATTAAAACCCATAAGATGTAGAAAAGTAGAAACTTATTGAATAATCTGACACCCCTTTCAGCCCAAAAAGGAATAGACATATGTAAATGGAAAATGCAAATCTGATATGGAACAGTTAAATACATAATTGTATCTTTCGTGGTTGAACTCTATCCTCTAATGCAACAACATTTATATCATCAAGGGTCAACAATACACTAGGTTTGCTGTTTTAAAAAAAATATCATTGGTGGATGTGGATTTTGACCATTAATGATATAATTTTGAAATTTTATCATTAGGCAGTAAGTAAATCATAAACTTAAATGATAAATGGTGAGGATTATGGCCACTTATGCAGCTTTTTATAATAAGTGGACAGTGTATCATTAGAGGTTGCTACAGAGCTGTGAAGAAGAAATTGCATAACATGCTTACTGGTTGTATGTATACTTTTTAAAATATTCGCATAATAATGCATGTATCCGCATAAAAAGCCAAAGAGGGTGCATAACTTGTTAAAGGAAAGAAAGAAAACAAAAGAAGTTTCTTTAAAAACGCATGTTTAGCAGCATTTCCAAATATTTAAACTTTTAAGGATTTAGATTTTGGTTTTTCCGAAAACAAATTTCACTGTACAACGTACTAAACCAATTAAATATATAATCAGAATTCCTTCGTAATGGGAATGGCGCTTAAATGTCTCTTTTTCCATCCCAAATGATTGTGAAAAAACAAGCCATATTTTTCCCATGCAAAGAAACCTTCTTTTGATTATTTTGCTTCATTAATTGCTTCATTTTATATTTCACACGAGTAAAATAATACCTTTTTTGATTGAGATTAGCTATGGAAACTGCAGATATTGCAATTCCTCGGGGAAATCACATGTTTATTTTTTGCACAGTGTTTGTTTGTCCAAACCAATAGAGTGCAAGACCAAAGAAGAAGCAATAAATTAGAGGACAAATTATAATATTTTCTTTCTTATAAAAGAGAATAGGTCTGATAGATTTGGTAGTGTTATATATGATGGACAAACAAGAGAGACATACCAACCATGAGCAGACCGATGAAACCAGTTCACCCATTAAGGACTCGTGCGAAGAAACAGATCCGGTCATTTCTGTTCGACCGGATGTTAAAGGTTCTTTAACCATTGCAGACGTCTTGCAATTTCCGGTGGTTGTTCTCAAAATATGCGGAACGTACATTGAGACTGAAGTTAAAGAAGACAAAGGAATTTTACCATGGAGTAAGATATATTCTTTGTTTGTTGCTTTGCTACTTTTGTGGCACGTACTTTACAATATGGAATACTTTACAGATGACCCCGATCTGCCGGGAAGTCGTTCAATTCAAACTGTTATTAGCATAGGATCCAAAATTGACTTTATCATTTTTCCTTTCATTTTGATTGCTACGACCAAAAATTTACGGAAGATTTTGAAAAGATTTACAGCTTATCAAACAGAGTATGGATTTGCGACTGATGTTGAAGAAGCAAAGAGCGATGTCAATGGAAAACTTTTTCATCTATTTTTGATTTCCTTTACTCCTTCTATTGCAACACGCATGCTTTTATTTAGCTTTTCCCCATTTTACTGACTTGTTAAAAATTTGGAATTTCGTATATGTATTTGGTACTTTCGAGTTCTTCACAAATCTGGTTTTCAATGTGTATTTGAGCGCTATTGCAATGACTACATTCCTGATCATATTTATTCTGACGACATTTATTACGAGAGAGGTCAAGGTCGTTGATCAAAAGGTGAAGGCCTTTGGAGAGGACTGCGCGATCACTGCTAGTAAACTAGAGAGACTTAGAAGACAACAACAGCAAGCGGGGACTCTTTTGAGAAAATCCAAACTTCTCGCGCAATCTTACACAAATGCAGTGTTCCTGGTCATTTTAATTAAAATCTTAGTCTTTTTATGGGGATTGTTTCATGGCGACGAAGTTGTCATGGTTAAAGCACTGCATAGCAACGTCATATGTCAAGTGCTGACTGTGCTTTGGATGAGAAAATCTACGATAAAAGCAAATGATCAGGTAAGGTTACAGCCATTGATTTTCTATTACTAGTATTTCATGTAACCGCTGATTCAGCATTTTTTTTATTATTCGATGCATGTTTCAATAACTGTAATTGAGTTGAGTCTAACTACGTCAAAAGGGAGTTAGCTTTGTAGAAATCATTCAAATTTGTATCACATATAACATTTTTAAAAGCTATACTGTATTTCCAAGACGAAAATGAAAAGAAAAATCAAATTCTGGTCAAAATTGAAAATATCATTTAATAAAATTTTGAACATTTTGTAATATGATTTAACGTATTTATTTTGATTTTCCAGGATCACAAGATTTTAAGACGTCTATTTGCTTTAAGTTTGGAGAATTTGTCATTTGATGCACAACACCAGGTAATACCAATACACTTATTATATCAATATCATAGTATGCTGTTTAATAAATCATGATTCGTGGGCGTAAAAGTTGGTAGATTTTGTGTCTTCCTCTAACCGCACGTCTCTGTAAGCATTTAAATGCCTTTTGAACTTAGTAGGCATGAATCTTTACATAAAGCATGGTTTATCGGATTTTTCTCTATTCATCATGCAGATAATATAATAATTTCTCTCACCTTTAAATTAAAATAAGTATGCCAATTCTGATTAAAATATGCAAGTTTTGTCAGATTATCAGATTGTCAACCGAATAATGTAGATAGAAAGCATTAATGAGGCATATTGATGAAGCCAGTGCGCACATTGCCACATTTACTTATCATGTCGTCTTAGTTAAAATTCTCTAGTTAAAGTTAAAAAATGATTTTATATATATATATATATATATATATATATATATATATATATATATATATATATATATATATATATATATATATATATATATATAACCCACACAGAATGATTATGGAAAAACCCTTAAGCCTAAACATTCACTTATTCTCACATATGTAATATGAAAAATAAAACCACTAACGTATTAAATATTTTTTTCCGCGCGACAATTGATCGCTTTCTAAATATATTGTTTTTGATTCTTAATTAAGTGAAGAGTTTAGTGCCCCTAGGTGTGTGTTTTTTCTACATTATGTCATAATGTGGTAATCGTTTAGATACAGGTATTCATATCCCAGGTGATCATCCAGACGACATCACCTAACGCTGTCAGCACGATTACAGTGGAAGTCTCAACAGCACTGGTGGTAATTATGTATATTCGACTACACTTGAATGTTAAAGGTAGAATATCATTTATTGATAGCATTTCATCAAAGGTAACCTTAAACATTGGAAGTCTCAAGAGTATTGGTGGTATTATGTATATTATTTTCTGTCACAATCGAACGTTTAGCCTAAAGCAGAAAATCAAATTAATGTTTAGTATTCTTTTTCCTCACAGATATTTGGGGCGATGACCACATGGTATATTGTTGCGGTTTTACAGTTTTGAGGTGCTAGTTGTGGCCTTTACTAGTTCCTGGACATTGCAGTGTCTCAAGTTGACTCTTTTTATAGCTGCAATTTTAATCTGACCCTTTCAATTTCTTTTTGGGGAGCTGAATAGGTTGGGAAAACTCAACACGGTTGCAACTACTACTTTTTCCCCTGGTAATTTCGTTTATGTTTGGTGACAAGTCATTATATAACATGACTCCATATAAAATGAATATTCAACAATTTTCATTTCATAACCACTAATGTGATTTTATTTTATGTAAGAATAAAATAGAAGAAACAAATAATCTTTGCTTCATTTCTTTATATTTAAAAGTATATTAGAACGAGCGACATTAACATTTATACGGATGATCTTTTTATATTGATCGTGTGTTGGCCATTCCTCACAAATTAGCTACGTATGTTAATGTACATGTATTTTGTATTGTATGAGATATTTTATTTCACAATATTACTGATTGTGAACGTACCGCTAAGTTTTTTTTCTGTTTGTGTATAAGATATGAAAAATGGCCAAAAAGGGAAGAAAATTCGTAAGCAATGCGTATGTTCTATTTGAAATTTTTTTGCTCTTACGTTTTGATATGAGTTAGATATTCACAAATTCAACAAAAGCAGCAATTTATTTTTGTTCCATTGTAAAAAGCATATCTACATGTATCATTAAAAGAAAAACAATGGAAGTATTATACATTTTCTCACAAACGTCTGGTCTATAAAACAATACTTTGAAATGTTCATTAGTTGGGTTATTTTGACTTTAAAAGTATATTCATCATGATTTTGAAAATGTTCTTGGAGAAATCAAAATTTCAGTAGAAAGGCCCAGAATAGAATAAATCATCATTGAACAGAAATCACCTTTCAGTTTATAAATTACCAATAAAATGTATTAATTCGCGGGGAAAACAACCCTTTTGTGAACGAGGCAATGGGTCTTGAATGAATTATACTGATTAGGTGGTTGCTTGACTTTTGCAGGAGGCGCTGACTTTTAGACTTTAATTTGGCGGTTGTCAACTTCAGAATCGTCGCTTTTCATAAAAGTTAACTATGCCGACTGAGTTGACGAAATCCTTTTTGTAATGTCGGACAATCTACCTGTAATATTTGTCGGAACTCAGCAAATATGATATATTTGATCGACCTTTTTGCTTTTGATTTGTTGTAACACCAAAGAGACAATTGACTTCAATTTCATATCAGTAAACAATCAATCCTATATCTCAGAATCCAAAGTAGAAAAAAAACACATCTCCATTCAAAGGTAAACAATGTGATGCATTGCCCCTCCTTGGTTTAATGGATATTATTTTTAGCTCACCTGAGTCGAAGGCTCAATAAAGCGAGCTTTTCTGATTAAGATTTGTCCGTTGTCTGTCGTTGTTGTTGTTGTCCTTGTTGTTGTAAACTTTTCACATTTTCATCTTCTTTTCCAGAACCACTGGGCCGATTTAAACCAAAATTGGCACAAAGCATTACTAGTTGAAGGGAATTAAAGTTTGTTCAAATAAAGGGTAATGTTTTATTTATTTGAAGATAATTTCGAATAATTAAAAAAAAAATTGTTGTTTTTCACAAATCTTTTCCAGGAAAACAATTAGTCAAGAAAAGCTCAAATTTATGTGGAAGCATCTTCCGGTAGTTTAGATCCAGCTTTGTTCATACTATTATTCCCGGGGTTAGGGTGGGGCCATATTAAGGGTGAGTAAAATTTTGCATCGGAAGATACAGAGAAACAACTTTAAAAATCTTCTGCCAAAAACATCCTTGAAACTTGTGTAGATTTGAGTTTTAACATGATTTCTTGGAGAAAAGTGGCGCCATAGAGGGAGGGGGATTCTTAAATAGGATTCAATAAAAATCAAAATTAACAAAAGTGTTTGGTAATATATAAATAAAATGGGTAGATACTTTTACTTTTTGTGTTAATTCTACTGTTCTTAATTGCCAAGATATTTTGAATTTGATACTATTATGATCATTGAATCAGAGTTTTGGCTATTGGTGCTCGGATGTGAGCACTGTGGCCCCTGGGCTTCTTGTTTATGTAATACTTTGTCATAATACCAGGGACTGCAATGATCAGATGGCGTCTATTTACACTATTTATTAAACAAACATTTCGGTGAGATCTCGATCAACGCAATTAAATTAAATGGATCAAATGGATATCTCGCATCATTTTGATGAAAAAAATCCTGGTGATAATATAGCAATTGATAACTCACACACTGGAGTCATGATGAATCGTGTTCGAAAAGTTTCACCAATGCCAGAAGAAAATGGAAGAAAATATGATAATCCCACCGTTGAAGAAGCATTGCATTATCCAATTTTAATGCTTAAAGTCGGTGGCTTTTATTTTGAAAACTTTCGATGGACTAAATCGGTATTGGCAAGAATCCTTTTCGATGTTCTGGTGATGGCAATGGCACTTGCAATTGTTATCAGAATCATAGCTGGATTTATGACCAATGGTGATTTTTCGGATAAATTAATGGGCCGAATAGTCTTTGCGGTGGCCAACATAAGTAACATCGTGATGTATCCTGTTTTAATCATCAACACCACGCGGAATTTACCACGAGTTCTTGCAAAGTTTTCGGCGTTTCAAGCAGAAAATGGTTTTGCGACAAACGTTCGGAAGTTGAAAAGAAGAATCACAGGAATATCAATTTTTTCTGTTATTCTAAGTATATATTTTTTGGCAAGTTCGAATATTGTATCTAGCTCTCGATTCTTCGATGAATCGGGGGTTATGGTCAGTCGCCTACTGCCTTTTCGCTACACAGATGGATATGTGTACGATTTCGTATCCGTCATTGACTCAATTACAGTCACTATTTTGTCTTTTTTTATGTACTTACAATTAGTTATTGTTTTCGTTCTATCCTACCTGATTATCCAGGAATTCCACGACGTAACAAAAACAGCGGACACTATCAAGCAACAAACCGAAGTTACCGAGTCGGAAGTTCAAAATCTAAGATGGCGACACTTTCAGGTGACCGAATTGCTACAGACTGCAAACAGTATCATACAACCAAATGTTCTGCTACTCTACATTATCATGCTGCCCAGTATCTGCCTGACTGTGTATGGGGTTGTGTACAGTACGCTGGGACTATTTGATGTGATGATCCTGGCTTCGCTACTCATTACAAACACAATTGCAGTCTGCTTAATAACAGCCACGGGCGCTATCATCAATTCAAAAGTAAGGAGCACATTATTGCCATATATTTGTACTTGGTTAGCTGAGATGTTTCTTCAGTATGAAATTTTGTTTGTTCTTAGACATTATTTTGTTTGTATGCGTGTTTTAGACAATGGAAATAGCTAGGCTGTCATTCGAATGTTTTATTCAGTCTCACAGTTGATAGGAACGATTACAATTTGAAATTCTAACAAATAACCATAAGTGACTCCATATGTAATATCATACAAGCATATATCTGCAAGGTTTTTTTTTTTTGCATAACTTTTTAATATCTTTTTCAAAGCAAAAATTTCTTCTTTTAAATAAGGGCAAAGTGTAATCCTTAAAGTCACAATAAAAAAATACCTATATTGACTACGAATCTAGATCTATGCAACACTTATCAGACCCACAAGACTCTCTCTCTCTCTCGTTTGATTTACAATTACTGTTTTAAACCTCATTGTTTTAATTTCTAACACTTGTATTTTGTTTTCTCAGGCGCTCTATTATCAAACTTATATCAACTTACAAAACATGTCAAGCGTTGTTATTCTGGATCGATATGATATCTATGATATTTCATTTCTTTTGTATTGCATTGTTTTACGAAATATATATGTTATATTAAAAGTTTAAAATCAAAGATTTCTAAATTGAACTATGACAAGTTGTTATAATTAAGTTTAGAAATCTTTGATTTTAAACTTTAAATGTAACATATAACGTTCTATTTAAATAAACTTGTTTTTTACATTCATTTTTGTTCACTCACATGGATCTGAATAACCATCTGTTTTGTATGGATTTGGTTCTGTGTTCGTCTTCTTTTCTTTCTCCAGTGCTTTGTAAAATTAGATTCAAAATTTTCTAAGGTATATTTGCATTTTATTGTAAAAAAATATTTATTCTAAATTTCCCCGTGTATCTGATAAATTATGAATATTGATTATGAATAATATGTTTTACGGTGTGACCGTTGGGGCGAGCGCAGAAGGAGTCACACATCTGTCATCATTGTTAAATGCAACCCGTGGACTTAACCAAACCAAAAAACTTTGGCTTTGTCTCGAAAACTTTTACCACCGCAAGGAACCGGAAGATATCAAACTTTTATTCCAATGGTCCCTTCCTAGGTTTATACACTTAAACAAAAAATACCACTGAGCATTAATAAAATGTTAAACAGACTTATTAAAATATTTTGATAAACACAAAGCCGTTTTTTTTGAATTTTTTATCTCTCCTTTACCTTTTAATAATGATCATTAAAATCAATAAATTGTGTGTCTGTGTTATTTCTCATTTTGTTCCTTGTTGTTACCGGTGTTTTAGTTTTCCTCTGTGACATTAATTTTGTTTTTAATCTTTTTAATTTTAGTACGCTATACGTTGTAGACATGTTCCCTCCCCCTTTTTTTAGTGTGTGATATCCAATATTATTGAAAGGTTTGACCACATATGCAACTATAACAAATACATGTAGATATTTTAACAGTTTAATTTTTTTCTTTTATTTATTCATTACAAAATGACGTGGCTACACGTAGATTTAATAATAATTTAGACTTTTCTTTTTTAATAAGTTTTTGTCACCTACCTAACGTATACAATGATTGGATCAATATGACAATAAATTTAGCATGGAACTTGCATGTGTATTTACTGAGCAAAAAAAAAATCATTAAAACAAAACTAATCAGCCAAAGAGTCACCGTTAATAGTGAGCGCAGTATCAGTGTTAACGGTGACTCCCTACTGTGTACTTCCTACACGTTACATTCAGTACAGATGCTTGATCCACCTCTAAATGTATCGCGGGAATATAAAACGCCAGATCACTGAGACGTCATAATTAACTTTTTGCGCTCGACAGTTTTCGTAAATTGTCGGACAAATTCGGGGAAGGAAATGACGTCATTGGTACAGTTTTTTACGTAAGCATATGTGTTGTTTACTTTAATGTTGTTAAAAGGATTCTTTATTGTTAAATGAAAATGATGTATGCGATTTACAGGTAAGAATTTTCCTTAGAAACGCTTCCTGTTCCGCCAAGTTGCTATGCACCGCAAAGGATCACTGGGATAGTAGAACGTTTTCACGCGGGTCCACAAAATTTTCTTTGAACAATGTGCAGATTTCAACTCGAATTTCCTCCGTTCGTACACGTTGTCTATGGAGCTCGCTACGCGAGCGGCGCTTCGCGCCGCCTCGCTGCGCTCGCTATAAATTATGAATATAAATTGTGATATTATAAGTACAAATAGAATAACAGAATTCAAATATTTAGTTTTGATTTCGAATTTCGAATGGAAAATCTAGTATGCAAATAAAAAAAAATAAAACACAGAAAGAAAAGCTCTATAATCCTTATAAAAACTTTCAGCGGCATTTTTACAACAACCCGTTCTGAATTGTTTACAAACAACGTTCTATGATCTTTTATGATACAGTATATGTGATCTAGTCTTTTAGATCCGACCTCAAAAACCAGAAAATAAATGAAAAGGTTGGCACGATAAATAACAGTCAGTGCTTAGAACTTTGCAACATTGTATATCAAGCTTGAATTAAGGACACAAGTAGAAAATAAAACTGTATCTAATGAAAAGCCTAGAACAGTCAATTTTCAATTTATCAATACTTCTTTAAGGATAATACATTAACATAGTTACATAATATTGAGATTTTATTGAACCTTTCAGGCTCATAGTGTTCTGCAAAGTTTGCTAGAGTTGAGCGTAAAATCACTGTCAACTGATGCCAAGTATCAGGTATATTTTAACAACTTATTTGGTTTGTGTAATCAATTTATATTTTTCGTAAAACCTCGATAAAATTGCATTTATCATATCATCTTTTGTCATTTATAAAACTCATAGTCAATCTAACCATCAGCATGCTCCGCCAGGTCATTAATTTCTTTTAAAATGTCATAGCTAAAATAAAGTTTTAAATAACTATTTATTCTCATATTTTGTTTTGCAGACGTGAAATTGAATTCATTGGAAAATTTTTTTTTAACCCCAAAGCATGAGAACAATTTGCATCAGTTTTACTTTTACAAATGTATTTTGGTTTCTACAGCTGAAAGGAAGACAGTTTTATAGACATATAGCTTAAGAACACTTGTTTGAAAGTGTTTTTGTTTTCAACTTTAAAGACTTTGGCATATATAATTATACGTATTTGTATAAATGCTTTATTTTTAATTTCATCTGTTAAATTATAATTGATTATTGTAAAATAGTTACAGATGTTCATAACCCAGGTGACAAGCCAGACAATAGGAATTAACATATACGGCATGTTTATAATGGATGGTTCAACATTTCTTATGGTAAAGTATATTAATTAAGCACGTTTTACTAATATTAATTTAGATCTACAGAACGCTATACTATGAATTTCATCTTTCACGTAATGTTTCAGCAATGTGTTAAAACGTAAGCAGAAACCACACACTATGCACACTTGAATATTATCATGCCATCATCATCATCATCATCATCATCATCGCCATCATCATCATCATCATCTTGAGCATTGAATGCTTATTTTTGGATGTCGTCGGTCCTGTAACACGCCAAGCGGTGCAGTTAGCGCAGTATGATAATTTGTCTGCACCGCATGGTGTGTTACAGAACCTACGACATCCAAAATTAAGCATACAAAGCTTATATTTATATTCATAATGCTGTTTATCTTTATGATATATATGTGTATTGTCACTGTAAAGACATCAGCTACGCTCTTAGTCATGGATATGAAACAAAAACGGAACAGCCATATTAACAAGCTATTTAGTTCTCTTCCGCGACTAAAAATATAGTGCCAGAAACTTTGTAGAAAAAATCCTTTTTATTAAGGAGTAGATATAACTGAATGATTAATTTTCATATTATTGACATATTAAATTCGTTATGTAAGATTGAACGTTTCATTCAATCATGAAAAAATAAATATACTGGGGTTTCATTAATATTCAATGGTATCAATTTTGCGTGTATAAAGTGAAAATCACAGTTTTAAGGATATGTAAATTCGTGGCCAATGACCCCATCAATACAAAATGTTAATGCATTGTAATGAACATTTAATTTCGTGGATTAACTTAAATACGAAATCCACGAAAATTGGTATTCAACGAATATTGATGAAACCACAGTACTCAAAACACGTGGTGACGTTTACTTTTGTGCTCATGGCGCATGAATTAGTAAAGTGTATTTATAGGAAATTAAACGTCGCAGATTTCCAATGAAAACATAAGGGAAAATATACACTGAATGTAAATATATCATCAACTTTTCTTCACAGATAGCCGGAACGCTGATCACTTACATTGTGGTGGTCCTACAGATACAGGCTGGCAGTTGTGACGTCACAAACGTTCGAAACTGTAACTGCACAACGTGAAGCTTTTGTAGAAAGCATTTATGTTAAAATCCAGTAAAATAATTTGCTTTACCTAGTTAAAATATTATCTGAATCCTTTTATATAACTTTAAAGTTATGAAAGGAATGCATTGCTATCTTAGCACTTGCTAGATGTCAAAAGATCATTGCAAAATCCATCTAAAAAAGCAAAAACATGCTAATAAATATTTAGTTACTCTTTTTATACACTATAACAATTGTGTTTCGCGAAGCAATTAAATAGTTGTACTTTATTACGACGTATAGAAAAATCGTAATGTAACCACTAGCGATTCATCTACGGTCTGCATTCATAAACTTTGCTAAAGGAATAGCTAGTGTTAAAAGTAAAATTCAAATCAAAACTGAGCTCGTAATGGTAAAATGGCCCTGAATTTTTATCTTCTGGATGTGAGTTTTAAAAAATCTAGTACTAGTATGATGGACTATTTAAAATCATTGGACCAAAAGAAAATATAGCATCACCTTGATTTTAGCGAAGGATTGAAATGTAGACAAAGATATTATATTACTACTGTTTCAATGTTCTTTGTATTACATTTTTAGAGTGAAAAAACAATTGGCTCTTGTAAGGTGTACCGCTTTTTTCTGCTTTACAGAAAAATGAAAACTAATTCAACATGTAGTCACTTGCACATTTGCTGGAATTTTGCTGTTGTTGTTAATATTTTTAAGAGAAATACTTTGTTTATTCATAAGCTTCATTTTCATGTGTGTAAGTTAATTATTTGCCTTTTGGAGATTGATTATCGATTAAACGTTTTAAAATACACTATTACTTTTCATAACAATATGACATCAATAAGTTTATTAAAAAGTCGTCAAATTGTTCTGAATGCATTGTCAAATATTGGTATTTATTAAATTTGAATTATAATGTTCTAATTTTGTTGTTTTTCCATTGTCTTCGTTTCATTGAAATTTTGTTTTTGAAAAATAACACAAATATCTATGACGCTGTTTGATTATTACTTTGACGCATAACCGTTTGGTTACTTCAATTCTTTGTAACTTGATAATAAATGTCATGAATCAAATGAATGTTTGAATTTAAATATTAACAAGATTTCAATTTTTTTAATAAAAAAAGGTGCTTTTTTTGTTTTTTTTTTGTTTTTTTTTTAACAATATTCGATGAAAATAAGTCACTATTAAAAGAATATTTTATTAAAGTAAACTACAATCAATTTCTTAATCTCACAGTTGTTTGTATTGAATAAATCTTGTTTAAAAACAAAGACTAAATAAACAAAAAAAAGTATGTTTGAATCTTTTCTAAATCTTTTAAACCGTTTTTCACAATTTCATCATAAAATGAACATGTTAAGTACAAAAATCTTAAGGAATTATAGATACACATAAACTTTCATCTGTCCCCTTGTCTGATGTTCTTGAATAACTTAATTCTAAATATATAATAAATATTATAAAATGAAATACAGAAAGCAAAAGATATCGTTGCTTATAGCATGTATACATTCCACACATACATATATGATTCCTTCATGTAAGATAATATTTTTTCCCCTTTGTGAATAAACTACTTTAACGCTATGAAGGTCATTTAGACCATAAATTTCCATTAACCTTCAACATGAGGGACACACCGAGAAACTAACCTATTGATGTCTATTTTTCCTATAATTGGAGGAACAATCCGGATAACTTACCTAGCGGTGTTTTTTTATTACCGTAAATAAGGGGAATAATCCAGGAAACTTACCGAGTGGTGTCTATTCCTCTACAGCACGAGGGACATTCTGGGTCGGCTAGGAAGGACGCCATTCTATCACAAGTAGCGGTGTAAAACCACTGGAAGCCATCGGTTTCAATTTCTGGCTGAAACACTATCACCTCCGAATCGTTGATGTTCTTAGCACGATATATAAGACGCCATTCAGTCTTATAGGGGCATACTGGCTGCGCACGCAGCAGGTCAACCGAGTTTCGTTTCTTATAATGAAGAATTTACACTTGTCAGGTTTCTTGAAATAAAGTCATACAATTTTATTTTTCGAAAGATGTGTATAGATCATAGCTAGATAACAAATACGAAATGAAAAAAAATTCAATACTACCTGTAGTAATATAGCAAAAAATTAAATCTTAAGCACAGACGAGACCTTTCTCTCAATATTTTCTAATATTTCCTAAATACAAGTAAATCTTAATAATTCGAACCTTAGGAGATTATGATTAAACTTCGAGAGATCAAGAGTTCAAGAGATCAAACGTTTTTAAAAATCCGGAAATTTTATATGTATATAATTATTTATTTTAATATCGACGCCACTTCCGGTTTTGAAATATTAGCAATTTAACGATTTTTAGAGGGTCGGCTTGTCCACGAAGGTTCTCATAAAGTAAAAAAGATATTAAGTTCAAAATTTCAGGAATGATAGTCAAAAGAATGTAGATATGCAATAGGGTAATTATAATTTTTCAGCGCAAAAAGCGCCAAAGCTCGGTAGGGCTCAAAAAATGAGATATAAAAAGCGTTGTGATTTTGCATGGTTTTCTTAGTTTATCTTTTTTCCTTGAAATATTTCGTAAAGACATGTAGAACAAAAAATATGTATGTTTAAAGGGTCTTTCATTTGACATCAAGAAAAAGGGGCTGGTCCCTCAAATTAGGGACCTAGAGTTATTGAAAGTTATCGCTCCATAACTCAAAAGAAAGCGGTTAAGATTTCAATATGGCTGTCGCTGCAAAAGTTGTTCATTATGATCTTATTAATGTCGTAACAATAATATTTTGTTCGGGTATTGCGTAATATGAGTGTAAAAAGCTAGACTTGTTACCATGTTTTTGTGTTTTATTTGGCAAATAAACGAGGTATTTGTGCGTATAACGGACAAAAAGGATACCAGTTTACATTACGGAAATTGTTTGAACATTTTAGTAATTTTCTAGTAAAACACGTTATGGATAAAAGAACCTCTTCTATGCAATGCATTTGAGTCGCATTTAAAATCTAGCTGGATTCCGAGCTGTGTATGTGAACAATTACGTATCCGATCCCTTGCCCGCGGCCGAGAAAATAGGTCGCGGCTTGACTAGCGAGCGGTCTGCCGTTACCTAATACACAAGATTTCGTCTTGCTGTAATGCAATGAAATGAGTTTATTTATGTAGCTGCAAACTCAAAAATTCCGATTTTAACGACTTTAATAGTAAATAAAAAAGATTATACCATTACCTACTACCATCTTACATTCGAAACGTGTTTAAACACTTTAATTCTTTTCAAGGGAAACACGTTATTGGTAAAAGAACTGCTTCTTTGCAATGCATTTGAGTCGCATTTAAAATCTAGCTGGATTCCGAGCTGCATGTATCTAAACAATTGTTTGTATCCGATCCCTTGTCCGCGGTCTAGGAAAGAGGTTGCGGCTTGACTTAGCGCGGTCAACCGTTATCCAATACACAAAATTTGCGCCTTGCTGTAATGCACTCATGGGTTTATTTATGTAGCTGCAAACACAAGGAATTCCGATTTTAACGATATTCAAAGAGTAAATGATAAAAGATTATACCATTACCTACAAAGTAATGCTGTTTTGGCCTCGTAGTTAAAAAAAAATAGATAGTATGACTGTCAATGAAAAAATGCGTTCATTGTTATCTTTTCTATGTCATAAAATAGTGATTTTGTGGAAAATAAAATTCAGTTATCAAACTGAAAACATTTCAAATCCACCACGTTGAGTGTACATTTACATAACATGGGCCGGGAGACGCCGCGCAAGTGAACAACCGATTCGCTGTAGTCTAGGACACATGCTTCTCGTGTTTACATGAATAAACGCGAAACTTTCGCGAATAAACGCGTTTCTTTCGCAAATAAACGCGTTACTTTTGCAAATAAACGCGTTACTTTCGCGAATAAACGCGAAACTTTCGCGATTAAACGCGAAACTTAAATATAAATATTGTTATTTCATAGAAGAACCCCATGAAGAATAATTACTGATCATGAAAACAAATATATTGATTCAAATAAAACAAAATAATATTATATAAAGATGTAAATGAATTAGATTTAACCTGATAAAGATTAACATAAATTCAAACGTAGGAAATCTTTAAAATCTTAGGACTGATTTTCAAAGGACATAATGCATCGCGCTTCTCACATTCTAATGGGCGCTGTATTATTGAAAATGAGGCAGCAACATCTTTTAATTGTAACAATTTTAATTCGAATTAAACGTTTTATTAAGTATCATTTTAGAATTTAAAGGAGATCATTGTTTAAAACGTTATAATATATGTTATATCGCTGCGACATAACTTAACGTCTAGTTTAATATCAGAAAGATAAGTCAAGCTGTGAATTGAAATTTTCAAGCTTTTGTTCAAATTTAGATGACGTAAATTCGTCCTCCAAATTTATCACATATTTCATTTGAAAATTGATACTAAGATTTTAAAGGTTTCCGACGGTTGAATTTATATCAATTTTATAAGAAAAAGATCATCAATGAATGCCTATTCGAACACAGCGTCGGCGAACAACTGAAAATCGTAATATGATGCTCAAACTTATTATCTACTTTGGACATATAACATATAAAAAAAAAAGTTTTGTCAGATATATTAGTATCTATATGCAAAAAAGATAATTTTATCTTTAAAAATCAACATAACACGTATATCATAATAATGAATAATAAGTATTTTATGATATAAAACTTAAAATGTGTATGTTTTCAATCGTTTTTCTTCATACGGGTTCTGTATGAAATGACAATATTTGTATAATGGTTTCGCATTAATTCGCGAAAGTTACGCGTTTATGCGCGAAACTAACGCATATCGCGAAGGTTACGCGTTTATTCGCGAAAGTTTTGCGTTTATTCGCGAAACTAACGCGTTATATCGCGAAGGTTTCGCGTTTATTAGCGAAAGTTAAGCGTTTATTTGCGAAAGTTTCGCGTTTATTTGCGAACGTTTCGCGTTTATTCGCGAAAGTTTCGCGTTTATTCGCGAAAGTTACGCGTTTATTCGCAAAAGTTACGCGTTTATTCGCGAAAAAAATATTTTTTTACCTACGAAAATGAGCTCAATGGGCTTTCGTAGATTTAAATCATAGTTCAAAAAAGAAAAAAGAAAAAAATGGCATCAATGACCATAATACAACGTATTACAGTCGTACGAGTTGAAATGTAAATACATTCATGTACAAATACATATGTTCATTTCTGACATTTTGCTGCTGAGAATTTAATGGATTACACTACCCATTTCAACAAAAAAGCGGGATATTCACAACATGATTATTCCAATTGCAAATCTTAAGTATTTGCAATCTGTGAAAATTCATTTGGCTAACAAAATATTGTATTTTTTTTATGAGAGAGAGAGAGAGAGAGAGAGAGAGAGAGAGAGAGAGAGAGAGAGAGAGCATGAATTAAGCATGGTGTAGGTAGTCAAAGTTGAAATATATTCATAACAAGCGTTTGGTTTTATCCTCCGAAAATTTGGGTTTATTCATCTTGCATGTTTAGCATTGATTATAAACAACGTAAACTTAAAAACTAATAATCAACAAATGTACAATGCTTTATTCTATATTTTTAATAGTCATGCTGTATATTT
Organism: Magallana gigas; assembly: GCF_963853765.1. Lineage (NCBI taxonomy): Eukaryota > Metazoa > Mollusca > Bivalvia > Ostreida > Ostreidae > Magallana > Magallana gigas. The sequence continues at coordinate 1,814,268 of NC_088861.1, read as the reverse complement.
TATGTTATGATAGATCATATAAAAAGGACAGATGTCAAAGTCGTAATACAATCATACTAGCTTCAACGTAAATTAATCACCCATATATCAGGAAAAATCTTTGGAAATGCAGTATAGAAGAAAAGATGCTCAAAATGATGTACTTAACAGTATTCAACCTTCAAAGTGTCGTTTAACAGCCCTTATAAGGAGATAAGGGATCGGCCCCAAAAGTTTCTTTCAAATATATCTCAGGAACGGTAATGAATTTCTAAACACACGTTGAACAAAATGTGTTTAAAATAAAACGACCATTTTTTATTTGATATTACGAATAAGGGACTGACCCCTCAAATTAGGGATCAAGATGGGCCTTAAGTCTTTTATCTATATGGTCATTTACTGAGTAATGTTAAGCAATAAGCTATAAAAGCAAAATTAGGTATACTACGTTTATATATCCTAACAATATAATGATTTTCTGATACGTTACCTAACTAGGGATTTTAGGGGGCATACGTAAAATTGTTTAATCTTTCGTATCTCAGTTGGAAGAAATGCAAGTATTTAAAAAAGCAACGCAAAAGAACTTTTAAAAAGCATTAGTACTCAAAACGTATTCCCAGTTCAAGTTTTTATTTGTTGCCGAAAGTCGATGACGTCATATCACCTTCTAAAAATCGGACGGAAGACCTCCTTGTTGCTCGCAAACTACTTGACCGATTTACATGAAACTTTCAGGTCTGATTGATAATGATCTGAACCTTATTGGACATTTTTTAATGATGACGTCACTTCCGGTTTTGAGTTATTCACAATTTAACGATTTTCAGAGGGTCGGCTTCTCCAGGGATAAACTCCTCCACGATTTAAGATATTGAGTTCAAAATTTCAGGGATTGTAGACAAAAGGTTGTAGATCTGATATGTAATATATATATTTTCCTGTGACCAAAAGCGCCGAAGCTCGCCCAAGCTCGAAAATTTCGGTTAAAAAAGCGTCGTGATTTTCTGTCGTTTTCTTTCAATACTAGTAGCTCTTTTATTTCGATGGTATTTTGCTAAAACATGAAGAAAAAAAAACTTGATAAAGTCAAGAGCTTTTATTTGACATCAAGAAAAAGGGGCTGACTCTTCAAATAAGGGGCTGAGATGGCTCTAAAGTCTTTTAATTTTATCTCTTAACGGTGAAATATTTTGTGATAAATTATAGTAGCAGTTATGTTTATTATAAGTTTATTTACCTACACATGACAATCGTTTACTCTTATATTACGTAAATAGGGATTTTAAGGGACCAGAAGTCCAAATCTTTGATCCTCAATATCTCAAAATGAATGAAAATTCTGAAAAGCAATATTGAACAGAAGATGCTCAAAATATTGAGCTTTACAATATGCAGCCATAATTTCTTTGTTATGCGGTCCCTAAAAGGAGTTAAAGGGCCGGCCCCTAAAACGACCCAATGAAGATATCTCGAGTACGGTGTAGAATTTGTAAACACTTGTTGAATAAAATGTGTTTGAATTGACAAGAACATTCTTATGACATCAAAAAAGGGGGCTGGCCCTTCAAATATGGTGCTGATGGGGTTCTTAAGTTTTTTAAAGATAACTTTTTACTGTGAAATATTTTGTGATACGTTATAGAGGCAATTATGTTCATTCTACCTATACATGGCAATCATTTACTCGTATGTTGTGTAATTAGGGATTTTAAGGGGCCAGAAGTCCAACACTTTCATCCTCAATATCTCAAAATAGAGGAACATTCTGGAAAGCAGTACTTAACGAAAATGCTCAAAATAATGTCCTTAACAATGTACAGCCATATACTGTTTGTTATCTGGACCCTATAACGAGTTTTAGGACATGATGTTAAAACGATTTTTCCCAGATATCTCAAACGGTAACCAATTTCTAAACACTTATTAGCGGTACACAAAAATACTTTTTAACTAAAATGAATGAAAAGGAGCTGATCCCTCAAATAAGGAACTCCAACGGGGTAGATAGTCTTTCATCCATTAATCTTAGATCCCGCCTCCATTTCCAGATACGTTTCGTTGACGAAGATTAAGAGTAAGGTCTTTCCATATTCTAAAAATCGGACAGAAGACCTCCCCGTTGCTCGCAACGAGATCGTGTCTAGTCTCTTATTATGATCGTTATGAGAGAGAGAGAGAGAGAGAGAGAGAGAGAGAGAGAGAGAGAGAGAGAGAGAGAGAGCGTTTTAGGCCTAATTTTACGTACATTTATTTGAAATATACATTACATGTACTGATATTACATGTTCATAAAATTAGTATCCACAAAAGAATATAGTACATTGTGATTGAATCCAGCATGCAGTTACAGTCCAAGTCTACGTGTTACCCCTGTTAATCAAATCAACGCGCGAGATGCACCACGTGTTCTTTTCAAGATGAGGGAAAAAAGCTTCGTTCTAATAGTTTTCATTTCAAGTAAGGAGAACAGAAGTACGCCTAACAATAAAGTAACTTACACTGTTTGTGATGTTTGATTTCAAGTAAAGAGAAAGGAAGCATGCCTATCAATGAAGTATTCTACACTGTCTGTGATGTTTTGATTTCTAGCAAAACGAAAAAAATATTTCTAACAATGAAGTACATGTATTCTACACTGTTTGTGATGTTTGATTTCAAGAGAAAGGACGCATACTTAACAATGAAGTATTATACACTGTTTGTGATGTTTGATTTAAAGATTGATATACTGTGTTTGTGAAGTTTAATTCGTATATATCTTTTTTCTCAAACAGATCTCTCTCTCTCTCTCTCTCTCTCTCTCTCTCTCTCTCTCTCTCTCTCTCTCTCTCTCTCTCTCTCTCTCTCTCTCTCTCTCGTTAAGGCTATTTATTTTGAATTTGCAGAGAACTCAAGTTCAGTTATATGGTACCAGTTTTAATGACATATACATGTAATATGGCTATTGTTTGCATAGTATAAAATATTTTTTGTCAAATCTATCAATTTATTTTCACGCGCGACACTCTTATCAGGTTGTAAAATACAACGACTTCCCAAATCACTTGCGATGGGGGGGGGGGGGGGGAGTAGCTGTAAAGAGAGATACTTCTCCGCGGGAAGTTAAATGATAATATGCAAACGATATACGACAGAGACAAAGAAGCACACCATGTTTATTCATTGGATCTCATAATTATTCATTATTTTGTCCAACCGCTAGATGGTGCTTAAGGAATTCTCATTATTTGACGTCACGGGCAAGACAAATCACAATATATGGAGGCTGTTAAACAGCCTCAGTCTAAAATTGGATCAAAAAGATTTCTCTCATCATTTTGATGAACAGAAATCCTGGTGATAATATAGCAATTGATAACTCACACACTGGAGTCATGATGAATCGTGTTCGAAATGTTTCACCAATGCCACAAGAAAATGGAAGAAACTATGATAATTCCACCGTTGAAGAAGCATTGCATTATCCAATTTTAATGCTTAAAGTCAGTGGCTTTTATTTTGAAAACTTTCGATGGACTAAATCGGTATTGGCAAGAATTCTTTTCGATGTTCTGGTGATGGCAATGGCAGTTGCAATTGTTATCAGATTCATAGCTGGATTTATGACCAATAGTGATTTTTCGGACAAATTAATGGGCCGAATAGTCTTAGCGGTGGCCAACATAAGTATCACGGTGATGTATCCTGTTTTGATCATCAACACCACGCGGAATTTACCACGAGTTCTTGCAAAGTTTTCTGCGTTTCAAGCAGAAAATGGTTTTGCGACAAACGTTCGGGAGTTGAAAATAACAATCACAAGAATGTCATTTTATTTGTTTATTTTAAGTTTATGTGTTTTTGCAAGTTCGAATATTGTACATAGCTTTCGATTTTTCGATGAATCGGGGATTGCGGTCAGTCGCCTACTGCCTTTTCGCTACACAGATGGATATGTGTACGATTTGGTATCCGTCACTGACTCGTTTACAGGCGCTTTTTTGTCTTTTTTTATGTCCTTACAAGTAGTTGTTGTTCTCGTTCTATCCTACCTGATTATCCAGGAATTCCACGATGTAACAAAAACAGCGGACACAATCAAGCAACAAACCGAAGTTACCGAGTCGGAAGTTCAAAATCTAAGATGGCGGCACTTTCAGGTGACCGAATTGCTACGGACTGCAAACAGTATCATACAACCAAATGTTCTGCTACTCTACATTATCATGCTGCCCAGTATCTGCCTGACTGTGTATGGGGTTGTGTATAGTACGCTGGGGCTTTTTGATGTGATTATTCTGGCTTTACGACTCTTTTCCCACACAATTTCAGTCTGCTTAATAACAGCCATTGGCGCTATCATCAATTCAAAAGTAAGGAGCACACTATTACCATATATTTGTATTTTGTTAGCTGAGATGTTTCTTCAATATGAAATTTTGTTCGCTCTTAGACAAGATTTTGTTTGTATGCGTGTTTTAAACAAATGAAATAGCTAGCTTGTCATTCGAAAGTTTTTTTCAGTCTCACAATTGTTAGGAACGATTACAATTTGAAACTCTAACAAGTAACCATAAGTGACACCATATGTGATATCATACAAGCAAATATCTGCAAGGTTTTTTTTTGCATAACTTTTTAAGATCTTTTTCATTACAAAAATTTCTTCTTTTAAATAAGGGCTAACTGTAATCCTTAAAGTCACAATAAAAAATACCTATAGTGACTACGAACCTAGATATATGCAACACTTATCAGACCCACATGACTCTCTCTCTCTCTCTCTCTCTCTCTCTCGTTTAATTTACACTTACTGTTTTAAATCCCATTGTTTTAATTTCTAACACCTGTATTTTGTTTTCTCAGGCGCTCTATTATCAAAATTATATCAACTTACAAAACATGTCAAGCGTTGTTATTCTGGATCGATATGATATCTATGATATTTCATTTCTCTTGTATTGCATTGTTTTAGGAAATGTATATGTTATATTAAAAGTTTAAAATAAAAGATTTCTAAACTGAACTATAACAAGTTGTTATAATTAAGTTTAGAAATCTTTGATTTTAAACTTTTAATGTAACATATAACGTTCTATTTAAATAAACTTGTTTTTTACATTCATTTTTGTTCATTCACATGGATCTGAATAACCATCTGTTTTGTATGGATTTGGTTCTGTGTTCGTCTTCTTTTCTTTCTCCAGTGCTTTGTAAAATTAGATTCAAAATTTTCTAAGGTATATTTGCATTTTATGGTAAAAAAAATATTTATTCTAAATTTCCCCGTGTATCTGATAAATTATGAATATTTATTATGAATATAAATTATGAATATAAATTGTGATATTATAAGTACAAATAGAATAACAGAATTCAAATATTTAGTTTTGATTTCGAATTTTGAATGGAAAATCTAGTATACAAATAAAAAAAATAGAACACAGAAAGAAAAGCTCTATAATCCTTATAAAAACGTTCAGTGGCATTTTTTACAACAACCCGTTCTGAATTGTTTACAAACAACGTTCTATGATCTTTTATGATACAGTATATGTGATCTAGTCTTTTAGATCCGACCTCAAAAACCAGAAAATAAATGAAAAGGTTGGCACGATAAATAACAGTCAGTGCTTAGAACTATATTGAGATTTCATTGAACCTTTCAGGCTCACAGTGTTCTGCAAAGTTTGCTAGAGTTGAGCGTAAAATCACTGTCAACTGATGCCAAGTATCAGGTATTTTTTTTACAACTTATTTGGTTTGTGTAATCATTTTATATTTTTCGTAAAACCTCGATAAAATTGCATTTATCATATCATTTTTTGTCATTTATAAAACTCATAATCAATCTAACCATCAGCATGCCCCGCCTGGTCATTAATTCCTTTTAAAATGTCATAGCTAAAATAAAGTTTTAAATAACTATTTATTCTCATTTTTTGTTTTGCAGACGTGAAATTGAATTCATTGGAAATATTGTTTTGAACCCCAAAGCATGAGAACAATTTGCATCAGTTTTACTTTTACAAATGTATTTTTGGTTTCTACAGCTGAAAGGAAGACAGTTTTATAGACATATAGCTTAAGAACACTTGTTTGAAAGTGTTTTTGTTTTCAACTATAAGGACTTTGGCATATATAATTATACGTATTTGTATAAATGCTTTATTTTTAATTTCATCTGTTAAATTATAATTGATTATTGTAAAATAGTTGCAGATGTTCATAACCCAGGTGACAAGCCAGACAATAGGAATTAACATATACGGCATGTTTATAATGGATGGTTCAACATTTCTTATGGTAAAGTATATTAATTAAGCACGTTTTACTAATATTAATTTAGATCTACAGAACGCTATACTATGAATTTCATCTTTCACGTAATGTTTCAGCCATGTGTTAAAACGTAAGCAGAAACCACACGTTATGCACACTTGAATATTATCATGCCATCACCATCATCATCATCATCATCATCATCATCGCCATCATCATCATCATCATCTTGAGCATTGAATGCTTATTTTTGGATGTCGTCGGTCCTGTAACACGCCAAGCGGTGCAGTTAGCGCAGTATGATAATTTGTCTGCACCGCATGGTGTGTTACAGAACCGACGACATCCAAAATTAAGCATACAAAGCTTATATTTATATTCATAATGCTGTTTATCTTTATGATATATATGTGTATTGTCACTGTAAAGACATCAGATACGCTCTTAGTCATGGATATGAAACATACACGGAACAGCCATATTAACATGCTATTTAGTTCTCTTCCACGACTAAAAATATAGTGCCAGAAACTTTGTAGAAAAAATCCTTTTTATTAAGGAGTAGATTTAACTGAACGATTAATGTTCATATTATTTACATATTAAATTCGTTATGTAAGATTGAACGTTTCATTCAATCATGAAAAAATAAATATACCGGGGTTTCATTAAAATTCAAGGGTATCAATTTTTCGTGTATAAAGTGAAAATCACAGTTTTAAGGATATGTAAATTCGTGGCCAATGACCCTATCAATACAAAATGTTAATGCATTTTAATGAACATTTAATTTCGTGGATCAACTTAAATACGAAATCCACGAAAATAGGTATTCAACTAATATTGATGAAACCACAGTACTCAAAACACGTAGTGACGTTTATTTTTGTGCTCATGGCGCATGAATTAGTAAAGGGTATTTATAGGAAATTAAACGTCGCAGATTCCCAATGAAAACTTAAGGGGAAATATACACTGAATGTAAATATATCATCAACTTTCCTTCACAGATAGCCGGAACGCTGATCACTTACATTGTGGTGGTCCTACAGATACAGGCTGGCAGTTGTGACGTCACAAACGTTCGAAACTGTAACTGCACAACGTGAAGCTTTTGTAGAAAGCATTTGCCTTAAAATCCAGTAAACTCATTTGCTTTACCTAGTCGAAATAATCTGAACTCTTTTATACAACGTTAAAGTTATGGAAGGAATGCATTGCTATCTTAGCACTTGCTAGATGTCAAATGATTATTGCAAAATCCATCTAAAAAAGCAAAAACATGCTAATAAATATTTAGTAACTCTTTTTATATACTATAATATTTGAGTTTAGTGCAGCAATCAAATAGTTGTACTTTATAACGACGTGTAGAAAAATCGTAATGAAACCAATAGCGATTCATCTACGGTCTGCATTCATAAACTTTGCTAAAGGAATAGCTAGTGTTAAAAGTAAAATTCAAATCAAAACTGAGCTCGTAAAGGTAAAATGGCCCTGAATTTTTATCTTCTGGATGTAAGTTTTAAAAAACCTAGTACTAGTTTGATGGACTATTTAAAATCTTTGGACCAAAAGAAAAGATAGCATCACCTTGATTTTAGCGAAGGATTGAAATGTAGACAAAGATATTATATTACTACTGTTTCAATGTTCTTTGTATTACATTTTTAGAGTGAAAAAACAATTGGCTCTTGTAAGGTGTACCGCTTTTTTCTGCTTTACGGAAAGATGAGAACTAATTCAACATGTAGTCACTTGCACATTTGCTGGAATTTTGCTGTTGTTGTTAATATTCTTAAAAGAAATACTTTGTTTATTCATAAGCTTCATTTTCATGTGAGTAAGTTAATTATTTGCCTTTTGGAGATTGATTATCGATTAAACGTTTTAAAATACACTATTACTTTTCATAACAATATGACATCAATAAGTTAATTAAAAAGTCGACAAATTGTCCTGAATGCATCGTCAAATATTGGTATTTATTAAATTTGAATTATAATGTTCTAATTTTGTTGTTTTTCCATTGTCTCCGTTTCATTTGAACTTTTGTTTTTGAAAAATAACACAAATATCTATGACGCTTTTTGATTATTACTTTGACGCTTAACCGTTTGGTTACTCCAATTCTGTGTAACTTGATAATAAATGTTATGAATCAAATGAATGTTTTAAAATTAAATATTAACAAGATTTCAATTTTTTTTAATATAAATAGTTGCTTTTTAACAAATATTCGATGAAAATAAGTCACTATTAAAAGAATATTTTATTAAAGTAAACTACAATCAATTTTTTAATCTCACAGTTGTTTGTATTGAATAGATCTTGTTTCAAAAACAAAGACTAAATAAACAAAAAAATTATGTTTGAATCTTTTCTAAATCTTTTAAACCGTTTTCACCATTTCATCATAAAATGAACATGTTAAGTACAAAACTCTTCAGGAATTATAGATACACATAAACTTTCGTCTGTTCCCTTGTCTGATGTTCTTGAATAACTTAATTCTAAATATATAATAAATATTATAAAATGAAATACAGAAAGCAAAAGATATCGTTGCTTATAGCATGTATACATTCCACACATACATATTAATTTCCTTCATGTAAGGTAATTATTTTTTTCCCTTTGTCAATAAACTACTTTAACGCATAAAGGTCATTAGACGCCCGGACGAGATGATATCGCACAGCTGCATCCGGTGTCAATTTGAATCCAGGTCCAGTCGTAGTTTAACTCTTGGGCTTGTCGAGCGTACGCCATGATGTAAGATTTCTTCGGAACACAGCTAGAGACATATCTAGAAAATAAAACCCATACAGGCAAAATGCTTTAAATGGAAAGCTATGCAACTCCATTTTTAAGATTAATAAAACCCAAATATTGTTATATGCATAATGGCAAGTTACCGTTCTAATACATGTACGTCTTTGATGGCGAATTGTTTAGACAAGCATGACTAGACCTCATGGTCTTATGAGTAAATAGTTAAAATGACATGTAAACCACGACCTAAGCCTTATAAGCATAATACACAACTAGACACGATCTCGTTGCGAGCAACGAGGAGGTCTTCCGTCCGATTTTTAGAATACGGAATGACCTTGCTCTTGATCTTCGTCAACAAAACGCATCTGGAAAATTTTCCTTCATTTAGAGATATTGAGCATCAAAGTTTTGGACTTCTGGCCCCTTAAAATCCATAATTACGTAATATAGGAGTAAATGATTGCCATGTATAGGTGAATAACGTTAGAAAAAACATAATTGTTTTTATAAGGGATCACAAAATATTTTACAGTAAAAAGTTATCATCAAATGACTTTAGAGCCCCCTCAGCCCCTAATTTGAAGAGCCAGCCCCTTTTTCTTGATCTCAAATGAAAGCTCTTGTCAATTCAAACACATTTTGTTCAACAAGTCTTTAAAAAATCTGTACCGTTCTGGAGATATCTGGAGAGGGTCGTTTTAGGGGCCGACCCTGTAACTCCTTTCAGGGAACGCATAACAAAGAAATGATTGTTGCAGATTGATAAGCTCAATATTTTGAGCATGTTTCGTTCAAATTTGCTTATCAAAATGTTTCTCCATTTAGAGATATTGAGCATCAAAGTTTTGGACTTCTGGCCCCTTAAAATCCCAAATTACGTAATATAGGAGTAAATGATTGCCATGTATAGGTAAATAACGTGAGAATAACCATAATTTTTTTTATAAGGTATCACAAAATATTTTACAGTAAAAAGTTATTAAAAGACTTTAGAGCCTTATCGGCCCCTAATTTGAAGGACCAGCCCCTTTTTCTTGATCTCAAATGAAAGCTCTTGTCAATTTAAACACATTTTGTTCAACAAGTCTTTAAAAATTCTGTACCGTTCTGGAGATATCTGGAGAGGGTCGTTTTAGGGGCCGACCCTGTAACTCCTTTCAGGGTCCGCATAACAAAGAAATTATTGTTGCAGATTGATAAGCTCAATATTTTGAGCATATTTTGTTCAAAATTGCTGATCAAAATGCTTCTCCATTTAGAGATATTGAGCATCAAAGTTTTGGACTTCTGGCCCCTTAAAATCCATAATTACGTAATATAGGAGTAAATGATTGCCATGTATAGGTGAATAACGTTAGAAAAAACATAATTGTTTTTATAAGGTATCTCAAAATATTTTACAGTAAAAAGTTATCATCAAAAGACTTTAGAGCCCCCTCAGCCCCTAATTTGAAGGACCAGCTCCTTTTTCTTGATCTCAAATGAAAGCTCTTGTCAATTCAAACACATTTTGTTCAACAAGTCTCTAAAAATTCTGTACCGTTCTGGAGATATCTGGAGAGGGTCGTTTTAGGGGCCGACCCTGTAACTCCTTTCAGGGACCGCATAACAAAGAAATGATTGTTGCAGATTGATAAGCTCAATATTTTGAGCATATTTCGTTCAAAATTGCTTATCAAAATGTTTCTCCATTTAGAGATATTGAGCATCAAAGTTTTGGACTTCTGGCCCCTTAAAATCCCAAATTACGTAATATAGGAGTAAATGATTGCCATGTATAGGTAAATAACGTGAGAATAACCATAACTTTTCTTATAAGGTATCACAAAATATTTTACAGTAAAAAGTTATCATTAAAAGACTTTAGAGCCTTATCGGCTCCTAATTTGAAGGGCCAGCCCCTTTTTCTTGATCTCAAATGAAAGCTCTTGTCAATTTAAACACATTTTGTTCAACAAGTCTTTAAAAATTCTGTACCGTTCTGGAGATATCTGGAGAGGGTCGTTTTAGGGGCCGACTCTGTAACTCCTTTCAGGGTCCGCATAACAAAGAAATTATTGTTGCAGATTGATAAGCTCAATATTTTGAGCATATTTTGTTCAAAATTGCTTATCAAAATGTTTCTCCATTTAGAGATATTGAGCATCAAAGTTTTGGACTTCTGGCCCCTTAAAATCCATAATTACGTAATATAGGAGTAAATGATTACAATGTATAGGTGAATAACGTTAGAAAAAACATAATTGTTTTTATAGGGTATCACAAAATATTTTACAGTAAAAAGTTATCATCAAAAGACTTTAGAGCCCCCTCAGCCCCTAATTTGAAGGGCCAGCTCCTTTTTCTTGATCTCAAATGAAAGCTCTTGTCAATTCAAACACATTTTGTTCAACAAGTCTTTGAAAATTCTGTACCGTTCTGGAGATATCTAGAGAGGGTCGTTTTAGGGGCCGACCCTGTAACTCCTTTAAGGGACCGCATAACAAAGAAATTATTGTTGCAAATTGATAAGCTCAATATTTTGAGCATCTTTTGTTCAATATTGCTTATCAAAATGTTTCTCCATTTAGAGATATTGAGCATGAAAGTTTTGGACTTCTGGCCCCTTAAAATCCCAAATTACGTAATATAGGAGTAAATGATTACCATGTATAGGTGAATAACGTTAGAATAAACATAATTGTTTTTATAAGGTATCACAAAATATTTTAAAGTAAAAAGTTATCATCAAAAGACTTTAGAGCCTTATCGGCCCCTAATTTGAAGGGCCAGCCCCTTTTTCTTGATCTCAAATAAAAGCTCTTGTAAAAATAAATTTTAATTGCTCTACATGTCTTAGCAAAATATTTTCGAGAAAAGAGATAATTAAAGAAAACCAAGAAAAATCACTACATTTTTTATATCTCAATTTTCGGGTCCAGGCGAGCTTCGGCGCCTTTTGCGCCAAACATAAATGGCTCACTTTAGACAAAATAACAATCATTCGTCTACAATTCCTAAAAATTTGAATTTGATATCTTTTATCGTTTAGGAGGAGTTCGACGGACAAGCTGATCCTCTAAAAATCGCTAAAACGTCAATATCTCTGAAACGGAAATGACGTCATCAAAATAAAAAATTTCCAATAAGGTTCAGATCAATATCTATTTGATCTGAAAGTTTCATGAAAATCGGCCGAGCCATTTCCGAGAACTCGCGTGCACAAAATTTGTAAGAAAAAAAAACAAAAATAACTAGACATGATCTCGTTGCGAGCAACGAGGAGGTCTTCCGTCTGATTTTAGAACTTTAGATTTATGTTCGATCTTGATTTTGCTATTTAACAGCTAAACATGATTTAAAACAGGAAAAGAGGGCCTACATTTTAAGGGCCAGATACTATTTTGTTTCAGGTGTAAGAGCTTTGTTCAACAAGTTTTCGGAAATTCTTGAGATATCTTATAAAAAAATATTTTAAGGGCCGGACCTTATCTCCATTTTGGGGCCACTGAACCAAACTTTTAAGGTTGCATGTTGTTAAGTACATCATTTTGAGCATCTTTTCTTTTATACTGCATTTCAAAATATTTTTCCTTTTTGAGATATAGGTGAGCAAAGTTTTGGAACACATGAGAAAATCATTATAATGTTAAGCTACATAACTGTTAGATAAACATATCTGCTTCCATAATCTATTCCGAAATATCCCTCGGTAAAGAACTATAGGAAAAAGAATTAAGAGCCCCCTAGGTCCCTAATATTAGTGGCCAGTCCCTTTTTCTTGATATCAAATGAAAGGTCATTTGATTATAAAGATATTTTGTTCGACAAGTGTTCAGAAATTCGTTACCGTTCTTGAGATACATGTATCTGAGAAAGAATGTTTTAGGGGCCGGTCCCTTATCTCCTTATTGGGGCCACTGAGCCAACATTTTAAGGTTTCATGTTGTTAAGTACATCAATTTGAGCATCTTTTCTTTTATACTGCATTTCAAAATATTTTTCCTTTTTGAAATATAGGTGATCAAAGTTTTGGACTTTTGACCCCTAAAAACCCTTAATTACGTAACATATGAGAAAATCGTTATACTGCTGGGCTTCATAACTGTAAGATAAACATATTTGCTTCTATAATTTATTACAAAATATCCTTCGGTAAAGAGCTATAGCAAAAAGACTTTAGAGCCCTCTAGGTCCCTAATATTAGGGGCCAGCCCCTTTTTCTTGGTATCGAATGAAAGGTCGTTTGATTATAATGACATTTTGTTCAACAAGTGTTTAGAAATTTGTTACCGTTCTTGAGATATCTGAGAAAGAATGTTTTAGGGGCCGGTCCCTTATCTCCTTAGTGGGGCCACTGAGCCAAAATTTTAAGGTTTCATGTTGTTAAGTACATCATTTTGAGCATCTTTTCTTTTATACTGCATTTCAAAATATTTTTCCTTTTTGAAATATAGGTGATCAAAGTTTAGGACTTTTGACCCCTAAAAACCCTTAATTACGTAACACATGAGAAAATCGTTATACTGCTGGGCTTCATAACTGTAAGATAAACATATTTGCTTCTATAATTTTTTTCAAAATATCCCTCAGTGAAGCGCTATGGGTAAAATACTTTAGAGTCTTGTAGGTCCCTAATTTGAGGGGCCAGCCCCTTTTTCCTAATATCAGCTGAAAGGTCTTGTAAATATAAATCTTTTTTACATTACATGTCTTAATAAAATATTTTCCAGAAAAGAGATAAAGAAAGAAAAGCACGAAAATTCACGACGTTTTTTTAATCTCAATTTTCGGGTCCAGGCGAGCGTCGGCGCTATTCGAGATAAAATTGATTTAAGACCTTCATGCATAACTTCAGTCTTTTGTCTACCATCTCTGAAAATTTTAACTTTATATCTGCAATAGTTAAAGAGGAGTTCCACCGACAAAATACCCCTATAAAAATCATAAAATCGACGATATTTCAAAAACGGAAGTGACGTCATCAATGAAAAAAATTTGCAACAAGGTTCAGATCAATACCTATTAGATCTGAAAGTTTCATAAAAATTAAATGAGCCATTGCTGAGAAATGGCGTGCACAAAATTTGTAAGAAAAAAAATAATAATAATAGGGAAGAAGAAACAAAGCAATAACAATAAGGTCTTCCGTTGGAAACGGAAGACCTTAATAATAATAGGGAAGAAGAAACCGAAGAAAAACAATAAGGTCTTCCGTTGGAAACGGAAGACCTTAATAATGTGACATAGATCTGAATTGACAAGGTCTTATTTCGTAAAGACATCAACGCCAGACACAAAATTCCAATAGAGGTTACTTACAAGATGAACAAAGCGGAAGAATTACCTCTGTCTAATGCTAGTGTCTAATTCATTACAACTGGACGGCTAATTCAGTGGTTAATTACCATAAACTTCAATTACCCTTCAACATGAGGGACAAACCGAGAAACTACCCTATTGATGTCTATTTTTCCTACAATCGGAGGGACAATCCGGATAACTTACCTAGTGGGTTTTTTATTACCGTAAATAAGAAGAATAATCCAGGAAACTTACCGAGTGGTGTCTATTCCTCTACAACACGAGGGACATTCTGGGTCGGCTAGGAAGGACGCCGTTCTATCACAAGTAGCGGTGTAAAACCATTGGAAGCCATCGGTTTCAATTTCTGGCTGAAACACTATCACCTCCGAATCGTTGATGTTCTTAGCACGATGTATAAGACGCCATTCTGTTTTATAGGGGCACACTGGCTGCGCACGCAGCAGGTCAACCGAGTTTCGTTTCTAATAATGAAGAATTTACACTTGTCAGGTTTCTTGAAATAAAGTCATAAAATTTTATTTTTCGAAAGATGTGTATAGATCATAGCTAGATAACAAATACGAAATTAAAAAAATTCAATAATTCCTGTAGTTATATAGCAAAAAATTAAACCTTAAGCTCAGAAGAGACCTTTCTCTCAATATTTTCTAATTTTTCCTAAATACAAGTAAATCTTAATAATTCGAACCTTAGGAGATTATATTTAAACTTCGAGAGATCAGGAGTTCAAGAGATCAAAAGTTTTTAAAAATCCGGAAATTTTATATGTATATAATTATTAGATTGCTGGAATAAATGTGCTGCTCTATACTTTTCATTCATTTGATATGTCAGAATAGAAAGATTATGATTGCAAGACCACTTAACCTTACATTCCGTCAATAAATAAAAAACAATCATATTCATTTCAGTAGTGAGAATAATTTTGCAAATTATGAAGAAAATTCCTGACAATAGATTTAACCAACATTAAATAGGATATTGCTACTAAGAATAACTATTACTAGACGTAATGATGTTGTTTATAAATTATCAATTGATATGGAGATTAAATGTTACCCTGAGAATGAATAATAAAGAAAAAAATATAACAACACACCTAAATAATACTCTAACACCCATTCTTCAAGAAAACTTAAAATGCAATAAGTTTACTTTAGTTTGCATACCTGAAAACTATAGGTATCAACAGGTACTGGGGGAGGCTTGGATCCAACTTGAAATCTTCGGTTCATTAGTTCTGGTAGATTGTTGAGTTTGCTATATAAACCCCTCAGGTGCTCTTTATCCAGCTCTCGGGCGTTTGAGACTGATATACTTTTTATGTAATTTTGACTATTGCTCCGATGAGGCTCGTAAAATTCTTTACCTAAAATTATTGAGAAATGAGAATTATAGATTATTTGAGATATAATAAACAGCTTGTAGTATAGTTTCAAAAAATAAAGGAAACAACTTTGCCGACATTTCACTTAACTGATATGTGTGACCATATCAAGCAGGTTGAAGGTATAGGTTACCCTGAGTCACAAGTAAGGAGACACCCAAATAATACAATAATGTCCCTAATGTATTGGTAGATCGAGGGATTATCTGTGTTGCTTTTGCCATTAACAGAATTAAAATCACTAGTGAAATGTTAATAGACACATTTGTAGTTTCAGCTATTGAAAAGATCATCTTTGATCTTTTGAAGTGATGAAATGTCACCCACAGTTGTTGCAACCTTGTTTATACCGTCTTGCACTCTTTTGAATTTGAGAATAAATAATACTATAATGATTGATCATCTGTCATCTTTTAATGGTCCAAAAATGTGCTAGAATCTGCCCACAGCCTAAAAAGTTATCAACTGTGACATTTGGAAACTAACCGCTATTGTCTCTCATTATGTATTTTAATTAGGTAACTTTTTTTGTCAAGAAGGAGGGTGAATGAAGGCAGAAGTCGAACTTGTATCTAAAGGGATTAATCTGGAATATATCAAATAAAGGCAAGTAACCAATTACAGTCACTCATTTCTTTCTGTAAAATTGGTGAATTTTAAGTCATCAGGAAAATTAAATCTTCATCTATTCAAAATTCTCTTGTTTCATTACTTTAATTCGTGTGTAGGGGTTCATGTCACCCCGGGATAGTGGTGGAGTGCCCGCCATCAGCTCCAAGCACCTGATCATGAATCGATGTTCATTTACATTATTGCTTTTATAGGTTTAAGGTTTGTCTAACAAATTGGATGCGTCTGAGTTTAGGAATGTACCGGAAATTTAACAGCAATGTATTGGATCTTATAGATATTAAATACACTTACAAAAAAGGCTAAAAACTATCTTAGAACAGGAAAGTAAAGGCATGAATAACCTCAGACAAGTTTATTGCATATTCATCTGAATAAAAGGCGAACATATCTAGGTAATAACATTCTTTTTAATATTACTGATATCATAAATCATGTAACAATCTATGTAATCGATAAACTGCTCAGTGTTCTGAACTCACGAATTAATAATTTACAACATTGATCAAACATTGATCAAATCTTTCTTATATGCCAGTGGCATAAATCGTTGACTGTTTGTTATAGTCAAGGGACAATTTTCATTAACTTCCAGATATAAGAGGGTTAAAATGTTTGCTTTGTTTTAAATTTTAAGAAAACCTTTCAGTCAAGTAGTAAAAATAGTCCACGTTGTGTTAATAGAAATTCAATTTAATTTATTGCCTCTGCAAAAGAGTGCGGAGATGTGCGCCAAAAGACACCCGACTGCAGTACATAGAAATTAGTCTGATTATTTGAAATCAGGGCAATTACCCTACAGTGACAAGTATTGCTTCCTTCCGAGCACTTGAGCTCTTCATTGACTGAAAATAGTATTAATACTCGCTGTTCATTGATTCTGGTAAATATAGACCACAAAATCTACCCATCTCTTTCCTTAGGCAATTATCGCATAGTAAAACATGTCACGAGATGGTAAAACGAACATTAAATTTGCTATCTGCTAGAGTAAAGCGCTCAAATTTACTGCTGCACATTTCGAATATAGCGGACGTATAAAATTTACTTATGTTTATTAAAGTTCTAACGAACGCCTTGACACTTTCCCTTCATAGGAAATATATAAAATTTACTCCTATTTATATCAATTTTAATGAACTTTTGATATCAGAGGTGCAAGAATTGCCTATTTCATACTTTTAACATTTTATTATAGATGAATAATTACTACTGAATAACGACTCTTGGGTCATAATAAAACGTCCAATTCGGTCAAAATCATTTTAAGCCACCGATAGATACAAAACACAACTTTCACTTCAATTCTTTATTTAAAATAAGGAGAATCAGAACGTAAATTTTTAAATTCAATATTTTATGTCTTTCTTAATTAATTTAACAGACTAAAAGACTGGGGCTAAAGATTTCAAGTTAAGAGAGCTGGATGGTCATGGCCATTTTTAGGCTATATTTACCTTCTGTAAAAGAAGAGCTCAATATACGAATTTTAAAGCTAAAATATTGAATTCGTTTCTTTCCTGAATAACAGTTTATGGTTTAAAATAAGTTTATGGTTTACAGTTTAAAATATCGTATTTAAAAGTTTAAAGCAGATCTAATGGTTAAATTGTTGATCATCATATTTCCTTTAAAAAGCAAAACTGTATAAGAGTTTCTGTCAGGAATGTAACCTTTTTGTATTAATTAAATATATTATCTGTTTATGTATGCCTGATACTGCTGTATCAAAAATCTAGAATTTTTTTTGGAGAAAAAATGATGCTTTAAATATCAGTTCAAATATCAATCTGCCTTATCAAAGAGTGTTCCTTTTAGCAAAGAACGAGTTAAATGAAGGGCGGTATTTTTCGCAAATAATCTACTGTCATTTCACCTCAGCGTCTGGTAAACTTTAGAAGATAAACATCTCGTTAATTTGTAAAAAATATGATGCTTTGTTTAAAGTTTTATGTTTAGAAATATTTTATATTTATAAAAGGGTTTTGACCTTTACTTGTGTTTATCCCGAAACCAAATGAAAAATGTCAAAATAGGGGGAAAATCTGAAATATTTTCCACTGATTTAAAATTGTACGGACGCAACTGACAAGTATTAAAGATTATAAAATTGTTATCTGATTCATGGGCAACACTGCTCATTCTTTTTTCTTCTGAATTTACAGGATTATAAAATCATATATCATGTGTTAAGTATAAAAGTATTAAATATTGTAATATTTATGATTAAAAGCAATATCAAAAATTTCAAATTTATTTGCAAAGTTTTCTACAGTGATGAACACAATTTTGTATCATATGTTACTCTTAAAAAATACCATAAAAATGTTCGTTATCTTAAATGAGAAAAAGCAAAATGACAAGCTTTGAAAACATAAAAACCACATCTTACTTACTCATTGATATTAAGATATTTTAAAAAACAATTTTTAAGTAAACATAATTTTAAAAATTGATGTATATTATAATTTTGATATATTCCCTTTTGTAGTAAATGTTTGTAAAACATATCAATAAAGCACCCAAGAACGAAAAATATTTAAATAAAAATACATTTGATAACATATAAATGTATGACATCTATTATGTTAGAACAATAAAAGAACTAAGGAGTAGTGATAATAAAGGCATTTTCTTACCTAAATCTGCATAATATGAAGTATCGGTATGTCCATACACGAAAACAGAACATAAAGAAGTCCACATAACTCTTATCACAAAAGAATACATATCAACTGTCACCTTCATAATTGTAATAATGTCAACGCTAACGGTTATATCTATAACAAAATAGTATGAAAAATCACACATTTTATACAAACATTAGCACCATTTTCCGCCGTCTTTATATTTCTCTCCGCCGTCTGCAGTTTTATAACGAACAGACATCCTCTGGATCAACACGTCACACAAGTAATCTATCTATAATCTAAATTATGGACATAATGTATTCACGAGGGATCTCTTTTTTTATTTCCATTCTAAAACTTTTACGGGAAAATATTATTCGTCCCTGGGAACCAGCGTGTTATTTCTAGCACAGAGGTTTTACAATGATATTGTTGTTAATGAATTAATTGGGATTAAGAAATATGAAACAGATCGCCCAACTTTTATCAATACAAGGATTAAGGTAGCAATGGAACATGTGTTAGACAGAATTGTACTACGTAATTTGGGCTTAGAACCTATCCCATTAATTGTGTATAATTTTTCATGTAAAACAACGATAAATCAGGAAACTTGTAGTGCAGTAATCAAACACCCATTCACAAATGTGTAAAATAAGTACTCTTACTTTCTACACTATATTAGGCGGAGGAGGTTTTGGGATTACCTTGCAATTTATAAGAGAAAATATTCATATTACTAATTTCAAATGAATGAATTTCATTATAACGAGGACTTTCTAAAATTTTATTCAATACAAATGAAACATGACAGTATCAACCAAATAATGGCTTTAACCTATGCATTTGTAACACTATGATCTTACAATCAGAGAACCGTTTATTGGTTTTATGGTTAGGTAGGATCAACTTTCTTTATATCTTAATTGAATAAGTACCTTGTTTCTATGTCGATGTGTTAATAATGTAATGAAAAAGACTATGCAACAAATGTTATATAGATTGTGACACGGATTTGAATATTGCATTTAGAGTTAATAAAGACTGCACAGTACGTCATTGAAAAGAAATGGCAAGAAATGGCAATAAAATCAGAAACTTTTGATGATGAAAAATGAAAAAAAAACGAACTTCATTTTTGACCAATAACTAAAAAAAACACACAAAAAACCCCAGTTCATTAATTACCAAACTTGATGGATAATTGGATGTAGAATTTGTTTTCTTTTAAAATAGCAAAACCGATTTTAAATCATATGTTTTTATTTTGACATTTAGGCATAGCATATTTTATATCATAATTTTTGCTCTTGGTTGGGTATGTCTGTGAACCAAAAGTTCTATTTTAACAAGATGCAATTGTTTTCAAACAAGAGGCCCAGGGGCCACATCACTCACCTGAGCAACAATTGCCTTAATTCTGATCAAATTAGCATTACAGTATCAAAATATCTTGACAACTAAGTACAGTAGATCTTGCTAAAAACCAATTGAAATCTACCAATTTTTTTCCACCTCTTTTTTGGGGGGTAAACACCAAGCCCCTTTTGTTGTTGTACCTGTAAGAACATTTTTCTCTATTCCTATGTACCACCCCCCCCCCATTTCGTGGCCCCACTTTTCTCTAGGGAATCATGGTTTCATCAAACTTAAATCTGCATAGCCTGTGTTTTCACACTAAGTACTGAGTTTTGGTCCAAAAACTTTCCCAGAATATTTTTAAAGATTTTCTCTATAAATTCCTTTGTAAAATTCAAACCGCAATCACGGCCCCGCCCTACCACTAGGGACTGTGATTTTGCAAACTTGAATTAACACTACCCGAGGATGCCTCTACACAAGTTTAAGCTTTTCTGGCCAAGTGGTCTTTAAAAAGAAGATTTTTTTTTAGATTTTATATATATATATATATATATATATATATATATATATATATATATATATATATATATATATATATATATATATGTATACTTCCACACAAGTTTCAGCTTTTCTGGCTGATTAGTTTCTGAGAAGAAGAATTTTAAAGATTTACTCTATATATTCCTATGTAAAAATTCATCCCCCATTGTGGCCTCACCCTACCCCTGGACTATTATTTAAACAAACTTGAACTTATACGATCTGGGGATGCTTCCACTCAAATTTAGGCTTTCCTGGCCTAATAGTTTTGAGAAGAATATTTTTAAAGAATTTCTCTATATATAAATTTTTTTCCCCATTGTGGCCCCGCCCTACCCCCAGGGACCATGATTAGAACAAACTTGAATCTACTTTATCTGAGGATGGTTACACGCCAATTTCTTGGCCTAATAGTTTTTGAGAAGAAGATTTTTAAAGATTTTCTTTATATATTCCTATGTTAAACTTGATCCCCCATTTTGGCCCCACGCTACCCCCGGGGACCATGATTTGAACAAAATTGAATCTACACTATCTGAGGATGCTTCCACTCAAATTTGATCTTTTCTTGGCCTAATAGTTTTTGAGAAGAAGATTTTTAAAGATTTTCTCTATATATTCCTATGTAAAACTTCATCCCCCTCTTGTGGCCCCACCCTACCTCCAGGGACTATGATTTGAACAAACTTGAATCTACACTACCTGAGGATGCTCCCATTTTAATTTGAGCTTTTCTGGCCTGATAGTTTTTGAGAAGAAGATTTTTAAAGATTTTCTCTATATATTCCTATGTAAAACTTCATCCCCCTCTTGTGGCCCCTCCCTACCCCCAGGGACCATGATTTGAACAAACTTGAATTTACACTACCTGAGGATGCCTCCACACAAGTTTAAGCTTTTCAGGCCGAATAGTTTTTGAAAAGAAGATTTTTGAAAAATACCAACAAATTTACAATAATTCTCAATTATTTCCCCTTTAAAGAGGGCGTGTCCCTTCATTTGAAGAAACTGGAATACCCTTTACCAAGTGGTGCTTTGTGCCAAATTTGGTTGAAATCTGCGCGGCGGTTCTTGAGCAGAAGATAAAAATGTGAAATGTTTACAACGACGACGACAACGACGCCAACGACGACAACGACAGACAACGGACAAATTGTGATCAGAAAAGCTCACTTGAGCCTTTGGCTCAGGTGACCTAAAAGGTTTTATTTCATGAATGGAAAAACTACTTATCGTGTGAAATGTATTTTTTTTTACTATACAAACGACAATTCTTATTTTTTGATGAATCTGTATCACGAAACAAAGTAGAATTACACGCTCTATAAATCAAACGTGATTTCCGTGAAATAAAAATCAAAAACGAATTAGCAATCAATTACCCAACTTCTACTGGTGGATATAATTATTAGGAAAGTGCATAACCACAGTCATAAAAATCTTTTTATCTACTGGGATTGTAAAAATTTCTAAAAGTGAAGGTGAAAAGGATTGTAGCACAGTCACTGATCCACTTAATTGCTATTGATGTCCAAAACTAACTGTTTTTCACAATTTTGTGAGCCAAAATGACCTTGGCATTATTTTGTGTGTGTGTAAGTTTAATTTTATAGTCCTGGAAATTTTTAAAATTTGAACATATTCATTGTAAATTCTAGATGAAGGGAAGCAAATTAGCTAATGATAGGTTTGATCTATCTTTCAGCACAACGAAATGTATGACTAGTAGTCTAAGTTAAATTCCTTGAGGACTCATTGCTGAATTTAATTTAATAGATTATAGTATTTCTTAATATTAAAATTAATTTTGAAAAGCCAATTTCAAGCAGGCAGGTATTGTCGGATATAAAACATAGCTAACAAATCGAGTGACCTTTACGGGATTTAAATATAGAAAAGAACCATACACAATGTGATAGGGTGTTTCGAAAATGATGGTACCCAAAAACGATATTGACCAAGATATTACAATAATAAACCTGTATAATAAATTTCATTTCAATATGTGCAACCCCTGCGAAGAAAATGAACGGAGACTGTTGGTGGGCCGACTGACATACAGACAGAGAAACAGAGGATAGCAACAAAGCAATATGCCCTCCCTTCTTCGACGAGGGGCATAATAATAAGTTATATCGAACTTTGTGCTATACATGATAAAAGTTCACAGTTAAGAAGTCTATATATCTAATGTTTCATAATCACTCTTTGATTATTCGATGAATGGTTAAACTATATACAAGTCTAACTCTTTAGTTTTGCACTGAACTCTATTTTGCATAAAATAAAATATAAATAATTTATCAGAAAAAATTGCGGATATTGCGAAATATATTTGGTATGATATGACAACTAGAAGATTGCTAAATTTGAATACATACCACAACACCTTGAAAGGGAATGCATATTTTATTGATTGAGTTACAGAATATCAGACAAAGACTTAAGCAAAAACCAAGATTTTACGGAAGCCTATTCGAACCTACATTTGTTTCGTTTTAACTTATCAACTGTCCTTCTTTTTGTTGTAAAGTCAACATAGGACGTATTGTGACCTCTTATATGCAAATGTGTTCAATTGTATCTTCTGATAAATGTATAATTTAAATCACCTTATTGAAATTTACCAGTTTTATTGCTATCTGCTTTATCGGCTTTACAGAATCTATATTGATTTTAGAATGAGATTTAATTATTTTGAGATAAAAATTAAAAAAAAAAAGAAGCAATAAAAATGAATGCTTCAAAGTCATTTTGATATCAGTATGCTTTCATTTTTTTGAACATATTGCGAAAAAAATGTTTTATTGATATGTAACCGCACTCTGCATTTAGCTCTAGATGGCACTTGACATTGAGATTTTTATATAAACCAAAAAAAAAAAAAAAAGCAGCAAAAGAAGTACATTTTCTCATTTTTTATTGCAATACATATTAATGTAGTAATAATGAATCATTTTTTGAGTATTATGATGTGACAATTGAGGTCGGGGCGGTATCAAATCTTGGAAAGCCCGAAAGGCTTTATAATAGATCGTTTACTTCCCAACTGAAATTATCACCTCCGTTTATTCAAAGAATGATTGCTTGTTTCTTATATTTATATAATTTTAGCAAATATACAATTAAATATTTGAATGTACATAAGCATACCCGCTTGCGCCCAAATTATATGCCATTTGAATTTATTGGACTAAATAGTACAAAGGCGATATGTAGAGTAATCATAGGCAAAGACACTGAAAAATGTAAATATTATTTGATATCCTAGTTTGAGGGCTGCTGCATGATCTATTTTTCAGACAAGTGGACTTTAAACGCTGACAAGTTGTGGAACAAATATGAAACCAAATGTTAACCATCTAAAATACAGTTTCCTATTTATAATTATTATTTTCTGACAAGTCAACATAATAATCTGACAAGTTGTAACATTTTTCTGACAAGCTCAAATCTTGAAGTTCACATAACCATCTGAATAGTGGTACATGTCAGTAGTATGCCACCATACACAATAGTTTGTCGACATGGCAACAAAACGATGACAGACTGTGATGGTCAACGTAATTTTCACAGGTGTACATGTCTTGAATATCAGAACATTGATTTTATTTTTTAGAGAGATAAATATATCATTATACTTTCATGTTAAATACTGAAATCTGATTAGTTTAGACGCTGTTTGTAATCCATTCAATTTTTACATGCGCGTAAATAATGCGCGTACGGTTCGTCATAGAACTCACGTCATTCCTAAAAAAGTCAGTTCTGTGTTTGAAATAATGCAAATAAATAATAAAAATAAATGCGGTTAACTTTTCATTAAGATTAAAACATTTAGTATAATAAAAATAAATAGTGCTTGTTCAGGAGGGTAACAGTTAAAAATTGACTCAGAAACTGTTTATATACTTCTATTGAATATTCACCTTTTATTGTTCTTTGTTTTGTCTTTTGTTTTCTTTTTACTTTGGAAATCAAATTGTTTAGTTCATTTACAGCGTAAATGTATGAACCTTTTTTTTTTTAAATTTTAATTCTGTAATTCTACATGTATCATTCGACTGCATGGAAATTCATATAATTGGGTTTAAGAAGAATTTTATACAGTGTAATTATTACAGTTGGTTTTGATACGATTGTTTGGAAATAAAGGAAATAGTGGAACAAAAGTAGTTTTAAAATTATTTAAAATCTTGAGAATTAATATATGACGACGGGATTTTGTCTTATTCGTACAATAAATCTGCCTTTTATATAGACAAATTTAATCAGTCTTCTAGTGTTAATATTAAAAGCAGTCATTCAGCGCAATGCTTGGCTTATTGGTCCACGGAGATATACTACATATAGGTAAATGGTTTCAAGCCACCGATGCACCGGTACAACCTTTTTTTAAAATTTGATATCAACTTCTATATTTATTTCATTTTATCCATCGTGGGCAAATTTGCTATAACTTTATAAAATACTTGGATACCATCAATTAATTCCTTTTAATTTATTGCATTGATAAAGGTTAAAAAACAATAACATTTTTATGATGAAAAAAAAACGTTGAAGCTGAGAGTAGGAGAACCTAAAAGAGTTTTTGTTTTAATTAACTCTTCATCTTTTTCCTTCATTTATATAATTTTTTGATATTTTATTTCATTTTCTTTCACTCTTTAAAATTCAGTAAAGAAAGAAAAATCCTAAAAAACGACACAAAAACTTACTATATCATGCCTGCTATAAAGGTGACGAAAGTGCGTATTATTTATCAAACTGTCTTGAAAAAAAATCCACTGATGACTATAGTGTTATTTTTCACTTTAAACAATGTAGGTTCATGACCTACTTTTGAGTTAATGGCCGTTGAATATTTTTTGAACAATAAGAACAAGCCCTCAAAAATTAACAATGTGATTGAATTTTTTCCTTAATTTTGAAAATATTCCAAATAAGTCAACTCTTCCAAAAATAAAAGAAAATTATGAATGCAGTGTAGTTAAATATTATAAAAAATAGACTAGAATTAGACGTTTCTTGCGAATCGGATTATGTGAATTTTTTCTTTAACTAATATTGATGTTTTCGATTACAGCTGTTATAATAAGAAAAAATAAATAAAAAATAAGAATTTTCATCTTAACGCAAGTTTTTGAAAATAATGCAAAGTATTGAATCACCTATACAAATTCAATGCGATGTCCATTGTAGCTGGTAATGCAATCATTTTATTTTTGATACCGTTTCTTAAAAAAAAAGAACTCTAACAATAGCTAGTAAAGTAAACAAGAACTTATCTCATAGGTTTAACAACAATGTTTAAAAGGAAATGAAGACAGCTTTTCCATTACCTGATACTCTGTGGCATACTGCTTGCATTAAGTATCCACTCTGTGCAAGGATTAAAACAGATCCAACGTATCGACTTAATTGTTTCATTCTCTCTATATAAGTACATCCATGAAATCTAAAAACTTTTGAATTTATACAACATCAATGAAAATCCCATGCGAAGTAGCATGTACGTAGAAGAAAAAAAGTTGAAAAGTAAGAATCTAATAATGTTTCTGTGAGAAGCACCTTTAGTATGAAACCTGGACACCTCGGTAACCTTCTATCTTGAACGTAATTGAGTCCTCCTCTCTTTTCTGTGTAAGAATATACACCTTGTCTTGTCTTGTTCTACATATCCGATGTTGTCAATCACATTTCAAAATAAACCATATCGAGAAGTATATTACATGCAATAAGAAGAATATATATTAAGATTTTAATAACATCTGATAAACAGTAGTCACGAAATATGATTTAAATAACTGTTCTTAAGTACGTCTGGGGCGTATGTGATTGTCACCAAATCAAAATATAATTTTTTTTGAAATTATCGTAATTTGTTTTATGCAAGAGTTAAACTTACTAATCGTCCATCTTTTATTTCTTTGTTGATTTCTAAAATAGTGCGAAATTCATTTTATGCAAAAACTTTGTATTATATATTGTTAGTTTGGTTACTTTAAATCATTCTATTGAATTTATTTGTTTTGCTGTGAGTAATATATACTTCACAAAATTGATGATTTATATATGTCTGTTTCCAAATAAGTTTAGAAATAGAAATTAAGATGAAGAAAAATAAAATTGTGTGTATTATATCAATCATGATATCAATTGTAGTTTGATACCGGTATTTCAATATATATATTACTGAATATTTCTTTTCAGGAGTTGCCAATTTTAGTTGCGAAAATGGTCTTCAACATTTAATGGTTTTTAAGAGTAGTTAGTGACAAACAGGTGACAAAAATAGCAATAACCCGCAAATAAATTTTAAAACCCACAGCTACCATATGATCACTTCATCTGAAGTTTCAAACAAACCAATCTGCTCTGGCAACCATGGTACTAAGGTTAATACTAGATAGTTGACATAATGTATTCATATGATAGATGATATTAGTGCAGGCAAGTTATATTTTGTTTGTTATAGACCTTTGACTATAGTGTTATTTTTCACTTTAAATAATGTAGGTCAATGACCTACTTCTGAGTTAATGGCTGTTGAATATTTTTTTAACATTAAGAACAAGCCCTCAAAAATTAACACTATGATTGAATTTTTTCCTTAATTTTGAAAATATTCCAAATAAGTCAACTCTTCCAAACATAAAAGAAAATTATGAATGCAGTGTAGCTAAATATTATAAAAAATTAGCTGGCAGGCAGAATTAGACGTTTCTTGCGAATCGGATTATGTGAATTTTTTCTTTAACTAATATTGATATTTTCGATTACAGCTGTTTTAAAAAATAAGAATTTTCATCTTAACGCAAGTTTTTGAAAATAATGCAAAGTATTGAATCACCTATACAAATTCAATGCGATGTCCATTGTAGCTGGTAATGCAATCATTTTATTTTTGATACCGTTTCTTAAAAAAAAAGAACTCTAACAATAGCTAATAAAGTAAACAAGAACTTATCTCATAGGTTTAACAACAAGGTTTAAAAGGAAATGAAGACAGCTTTTCCATTACCTGATACTCTGTGGCATACTGCTTGCATTAAGTATCCACTCTGTGCAAGGATTAAAACAGATCCAACGTATCGACTTAATTGTTTCATTCTCTCTATATAAGTACATCCATGAAATCTAAAATCTTTTGAATTTATACAACATCAATGAAAATCCCATTCGAAGCAGCATGTACGTAGAAGAAAAAAAGTTGAAAAGTAAGAATCTAATAATGTTTCTGTGAGAAGCACCTTTTGTATGAAACCTGGACACCTCGGTAACCTTCTATCTTGAACGTAATTGAGTCCTCCTCTCTTTTCTGTGTAAGAATATACACCTTGTCTTGTCTTGTTCTACATATCCGATGTTGTCAATCACATTTCAAAATAAACCATATCGAGAAGTATATTACATGCAATAAGAAGAATATATATTAAGATTTTAATAACATCTGATAAACAGTAGTCACGAAATATGATTTAAATAACTGTTCTTAAGTACGTCTGGGGCGTATGTGATTGTCACCAAATCAAAATATAATTTTTTTTAAAATTATCATAATTTGTTTTATGAAAGCGTTAAACTTACTAATCGCCCATCTTTTATTTCTTAGTTAGTGACAAACAAGTGACAAAAATAACAATAACCCGCAAATTAGTTTAAAAAACCCACAGCTACAATATGATCACTTCATCTGATGTTTCAAACAAACCAATCTGCTCTGGCAACCATGGTCCTTAGGTAATACTAGATAGGTGACATAATGTATTCATATAATAGATGGTATTAGTGCAGGCAAGTTATTTGGGAGGGCTTAAAGATTGGAGTTTGATTTCCTCGCCACTAAAACTAGGCCCATGTTTGAACTGCTACAATGTAATAACGGATTAACCCTCCTCCCACAACGGCGCATTTGGTAGATTACTGAGAAAAGGAAATTTCTGTTGATACCACTATCCATCGATTTTACACAGATATTAAAATGTACAAACATAAGTTACACTTGGTTTGAGGTAGGATTTATGATCAAATTGCCTCTGAAAAGTACAAGTTTCTATAGTTTGAGAAAACAGTATTCCTTGATAAACAACTCGTATATTTATTATCTACCTAATATGCTAATTGACCTTTTATGTTATTTCAAAATATTTTCATTTTCCAGTGTCTTTGCCTGTGATAACACTACGTATCGATTTTGTACTATAATACCAATAACTTCAAATGACGTATAATTGGGGCGCCAACGGGGTTTGCTTATTTATATTTAAACATGTAATCGTACAATGGCTTAACATTATATAAATATAAGTAACAAGGAATCATTTTTTTAATATTATAGGGTGATAATTTCGGTCGGGGCGTGATCAAATATATCATAAAGCCCTTCGGGCTTTATTGGATCTGATCACGCCCCGACAAAAATAATCACCTCATAATACTCAAAGAATGATTCCTTATTCCTTTACAATGTTAGACAACACTTAACATTGTTTTTTTTTTTCAAAATAAAATATACTTTCTGATAATGTTAAAAGTCCTAGCAAGAAAAAAAAATTGCAAGTTACAGCTGTACCAATTTAAAATCGAGATCGAGAGAAATGACCACGAAATATCATTGCCAAGCGACTACATCCAACAGTGATATTTGAATGTTTAAGCTCAAGATTGTGACCGTAATACCGTAGAATCATTTGAATTTGTTGGACCAAATTTTTGTGGATTGTGAGTTTTTTTGCTGATTTTGCCAGTCTTCGGATTCAGTAAGAAACCTATTTATTTCAAAGTTGTTATTTTCGAGGATGTAAATTTTTTAGAGGAGCTACCCGCGAATACCACAAAAATTATAAAGCCACCTCGAATACTAACGATTTTACGGCATTCTATAGCTTGGTGATTTGTGTGTTGTGATACATGATACATTAAAAATAAAGATGATCTTCGAAAAGGATAGCTTTTTTTCGGATGTAAGTACTGTACTTGACATGAAATAAATTATCAATCAATAATATATGAATAATTTAAACATTGTAACACGATAACACGAACAAATGAAGAAATGGTCAAGGTGGCTCACAATCTGCAGATTCCGTAATACCTTTTACCCGCGATATAGACTAATAATATTCAAAATTTGGTATGGGCATTTTATATCCAAGTATGCGCCAAACAAAAAAAGTTCTAAAGAGTCATCTGATAGCCAAGAACAAAACTATCACAGACAAAAGAATGACGTACGTGATTGAGAGGGAGGAACTGAGGGTGATGTTTTAATAAATATATTAATATGATAGTTCCACACTTAGATGTATGGACAAGGTGCTGAAAATATTACAGTCGAATCACGAAGTTAGAGGACAAAGGCCAATTACTTTGTAATAATTTTAGTACAATGTAGTTGCCATTTTAATAAGGATACTGACGTAACTATGATGTAGTATAAGCAATATTGGTGCTTCAGAAATAAAATAAAAGGTAGCACAAGTGAGCTATGTTTTAACGCGCGTCTCCTAGAGAATATCACGAAAAGGGAATAATACATGTTTGTGAGATACTGATATTAATTGATTTTTCGAATGAATTGATACTGCAAAATGTGCATTTATCCCTCTCCGAACAGAAATTATAGATATATCTTATATTTAGATGCTGAATGTATTTTGTCAATTTACAAGCACTATAATCGTCTTTTATTGGTAAAGTGCGACTATCGACTCTGTACATGTAACAGTAGACTCAATGTATTTGAACATATTTAAAAGAACCTTTATGTTTTTCACATGACAAAGATCAAAGTCATATCTTAAAATAAAAGAGCATGACGTCATCTACTGACTTTCTATCTTTTATTCTAATGTTCAAAATATCAAAAAGCACGTAGGCTACAGTGCTTCCCTCAATTTGACATATATTATTCTTTGTTTGGTTACAATGATTCTGTTGTATTTTTGTGGATTTATTTTTAACTAATAATTTATTTAACGATAAATAAACCTTAGAGGAAATCATATTTACTTCTTTAAAGTGTGTAATTTTATACAATTCATTAGTACCATAAAAATCAAGCCTAAGTAAAAAGAAGAGATTGCTTGATCAAGAAGAAAAAAGTATGAAGAATCTGCTGAATGTCTGATTTCACTTAAATAGGGTACCGTGCAGTTAAAACTGTGTGGATGAGTTTATTCCCTGGTACAATATATTCTAGGTTTTAAAAAAACTAATTTGCGGAACATTTTTATTCCTGCTGCAATTTACTACCTCAATTCCGAACTAACGTATTCTTGATAAATGTTGAATAGGGGTGCCAAAACAAGATTGTAGTACATGAATAATCCTAAAGTTCTTATAAATGTGTTTTAGTAAATCTGTGAGCAGGTTAGCAGGTTATGTGTGTGTGTGTGTGTGTGTGTGTGTGTGTGTGTGTGTGTGTGTGTGTGTGAGAGATAGAGAGAGAGAGAGAGAGAGAGAGAGAGAGAGATGTATACTACGTAGAAAGAAATGCTCAAAGGTTGATGTTATCTTTTATTCACACTGCTCGATACAATCCTTTTTTTCTATCTGAATTTCAAATGACGGTTGTTGCAATGCATGTACAGCCTGTAGTAAGCGTTGATAATGAAGATATGGATTTAAGTTGAGGAAAGGAGGTCTTAAACAATTTGTTGGTAAACATGCTGTTAGTATTTTACAAATCAAATAAGTATAAAAAAAACCAAATTGTCTATAATCTTAATTAAATATACATGGATTTCTGTTTTATCATTTTAGGTTCTTAAAATACGTCAATCTTTGTGTATTGTTTATGACATCATTAGGAACAACCAATTCCCAAGGTAGGTACTAGTTATAGTTCTTTGAATCATATTTAGAGCATTATTTTAGAAATCAGCGTAAATAAAAGGAAACTGTCTTTTGTGAATTGTGTAAAATAAGATTATATGATCATAAATTTTAATTGTTCATTTTAAATAATGAATATATACAGTTTAAATATGTACACAAAAAATACATATCTTAAAATAAAAAAAAGATCTTGTTTAGACATGATGCAAGCTTTTTTTTATACTAGTAACATATTTCATAAGTGGCATTTTTAATATCATTCATTCGTTTCATTAATTTTAACATATCCTTGTCTTGTGAAAGACACTGGTTAAAGATATATTATCTAATGATAAACATGCTGCTTTACAAATATGTATCATTTAATATACAGAAAAAAGGATTAGATGGAAGAATTATTTTTGAATTACTAGTATATACATGTCTTGCGAATCTTAGATTTAGCAATATGTTTGTAAAGACATTGATCACCAAAAAAACGAAAAACACAAATTTCCATATAAAAAATCAAATTGGAAATGTAATTGACTGGATGGGCGTGACCATCTATTCAATGTCTGTAAGCGGAGAGTTCTGTATAAATGTAATACTTATAGGAAAATATTTGAATTTAAAATCTAAAAATTTTCCCGTTTGTTTCTTTATTTAATGAATAGTATATGGCCAAAGTAATAATAATTAAAATTTCAAGCGTATATGATAGTTATTTTGACAATTCAGCCTGCTTTTGTAATACGTTGGACATTTATAAAAAAAACAATCGAGCTAAAAGAAAAAAACCATGAACTTTTTTTTAACATTAAATAACACTCCTTAATTGAGGTTAATTGGGAATAGAGAACAGTCTCCGTACAATAGACATGTGGTGATTTAATAGTTTCCGAAAGCATTTACTCTAAATCCTCGTCACAGAAAATCAAAGTTGTCATAAAATACAGATTATCTCTTCAACTGATTACCATAAAACAAAATGGTGGACTTCCGGCACGCACACTAGACATAGAAGTCAATGGCTGTTTATCATTGATACCAAAAAATATATATTAAATACTCCCAGGGCATTGTTCTCCGTTCCACGTTTTATGATTGAATCAGATCGTTTGATTGGTTAATTCACTGCTGGATTACTGAAGCTGGTCGTAAAATTATAAGAATCAAATACGGATTAGTACTTTTAAGTTGCGTTCTGCGATAACGGATAAAGTTTTATCTGTTTACCGCTAAAGAAAAAGTCATGACATGATTTTACTGTGACATTTTTATTTTTTATTTTTTGATGATTTTTTATCTTATCACTTGTTTGTATGACTTCATTCATTGCAGGGATATTTTATTGAATCGATAAATCAAAAATAGGTTTCATTATATTCCCGTTTATAAACGAGTAGTTATTTGATTTTTTCGTTCAATAATTTTTTTTCAAAGTTGAAATTGTGTAAGTAGAAATGAAGACTACAAAAATAAATATCATAAGAAACTTAGAAGGCATACAGTACTCGCTGAATAAAAAGAGGCCCATAGACCACATCGCTCACCTGAAAAACCATCTTAATACATAGTGAATTATCATCATACGATGTATTAAACAGAAATTCACTTCTTGATATGGTTTATTGGACTTTTGTTGCAACAGGGAATGTATTTTGGGATGTGAGAAGATTGGGAAATTTCGTAACATAAATTTTGGCATTAATGGTGCAATGGTTCTTGAAATGAATTTTTTTAAAGACACAAACCCTGTACTCACTGTTTCGTAATTTTTTCCTTTTAAAAGGGGTTAGCCCTTTATTCTGGCGATTTAAAATCCCATTTCCATAAGGATGCTTTGTACCAAGTTTGGTTAAATTTGGCCTACTGGTTTTAGCGAAGAAGTAAAAAAATTGAAAAGTTTACATATGGACAGACGGACGGACGACGAACAACAGGTGATAAAAAAAGCTCACTTGAACTTTCGGTTCAGGTTAGCTAAAAAGAGAAAAAGCAATCTATTTGTTTTATAATGTATGCTTAGTGATATCTTTTCTTTTGCAATTTAATATACTTTGGAATTACTTTATGTTTCCATTGATTCTTCGTGTAAAAAATATTTTCTAGATTGAAAAGAAATTAATCTTCAAAAACTTTTTCGAAATGTCATTACAAGGGTTTAAATATTAAACGAATTTTCATCCAGATTTTGACATTGATATGTACAAGACGTTCTCAGAGACATAGAATTCTGCTTTCATTTTTTAAAATGTACAAAACCACTTTCTCTTATTTCTTCATTGTTTAAAAACAGTACTCCTCAATAAAACTGAATAACAATAATCATCTATTTGCGTTTTCAACTATACATAACATGCATGTAGACTGTTTGCGTATAAAATGCAAATTAATTACTGCAGGGGTGGCATTGCATGCATGTTGATTTGTCGAATAACAATCTGTTTTACATCGCTCAGATTTCCAGACAGTAGGACCACTCTTTCTCTTATTTCTTCATTGTTTAAAAACAGTACTCTTCAATAGAACTGAATAACAAAAATCATTTATTTGCGTTTTCAACTTATAAAAAACATGCATATAGACCGCTTGCGTATAAAATGCAAATTAATTACTGCAGGGGGTGGCATTGTATGCATGATGATCTGTCGAATAACAACCTGTTTTACATCACTCAGATTTCCAGACAGTAGGACCACTCTGTTTGTACACCTGTACAGGTAATCATTGTCCTCACGGATACTTACCTGTAGGATGCCCCAGGTGTCAGTGTGCTCCCGATCCTTGCGTGGTAATCACTCTTTTATACTTTTATTATTTCTGTAAAAGTAAAATTTTGCTGAGTTTGTTTAAAATTATAATGCAATTGGGTAGAAAAACCGCTTTAATACAGATAAATTAACTGTAATTTAAAATTCAATTTTCATTAACTTAAGTATTTACGTATACAATTAATGCGTACATGTATATTGAAAACAAAAATCTCTTTTACTCTTAACGAAGCAAAAAACCACTAGCTATAGATCAATGGAGAGAACACGCACGGTGATTCAACCACCATTTACACAAAATTGCTGCATTTCTATCGGAGATATTTCTTTAGAAGGCCTTAAAAGAGAAATCAATGGATATGATATTTGAGGCAACTTACCTAATTTTGAAAACAATTGCATCTTTAATAGACTTTTTAAACCTTCATACATGTAGATTTACGAAACGAAAAACAATAAAAACATAGTACCCAATGTTTCATTTTTGACATTCACCCGAGTACCCCCCGCATGTACCTACATAGGAAAAACTCGTAATAAAATGGTGTGTGGTATTTTAATCACCGCGTGTATAATTAAAAAAAAAGCAAGTCTTTGTAGATTTTGAACATGTACTATTTCTGTATCTACCATTTTACTATACAATTTTTATTTTTAAAAGAATGAAACAAAATTGAGATAGATCTATTATGCCATCCCACTTTACAACCGATCAATGGCCATTGGGTCGCATGCACACCACAAAACGGACATTGAACACAAAACCATTCTTCTGTTAAACTTGATTTTATAATGATTTGTAAATAATTAATCATGATAATTCTGTGTTTGCATCATTTTATCTCTCTTTTTGTAGTTAACGCAATGTCCGACTGGATTCAGTTGTTCCTCCATTCCAACTGACTGTGGCTACCCCAGATGCCCCCACAAGGCGATTTGCCGACAGAATGTAACCTTAGGAGGTATACAGAAACTGTATACAAGGTTATCTTAGCCCTCTGGTTATTTTCGCCCTCATACATTTGCAAACGGTTTTGTCCCATTCTAAATAAGCCCAGACTGCGTTGTATTTATTTAAAGAGGTTCGCTCCTCAGGTTTTGGGTAGCCATTTTGGGTCACCTCTAATCTAATAATTCTGCATCACACATTAATTCTAGTGGCATGTTTATACTGAACAATGCCAAAAAAAAACTTTACTGAATAAAATTGTTTTAAAAAAATATATACATTTTTACAGGTTTAGTAAGGGCGAAAGGTTTTCAAGAAGGAAATGAACAATTTTCATAACTCACAAGTTTTAGAGTACTGCTACTTAAGCTTCCTAATTTTCAGCGCAGCCCAAACTTCTAGATAGTTTGTATATTACGATATATTCATGATGTTCTTAAAATCATATTCAAACAATATTTGAGATTTCTATCGGTATATTTTGGCATATTAAGCATATATATCCTAGAAGTTAAGGAAATATTAACTTCAATTTTGGCCTAAAATTAGCTTATATCATGCTTAATCTCAATTTTTTTATATGTGACCCCTACTTGTTTTACTTTTAAATGAGACATGAAATGTATGTCTATTTGTATGCAAAGTTTTGGAAAGATGACTTTACTATATTTTTTTTAATTTGCGTTATGATTTGATAACTCCAAAATTTTCAACAACTGTTGTTGTACTGTGTTCATTATGTACTGGCCTTTGAAGCCACCAGTAAAGCAAGAATTTTTAAACTTTGACTTAGATTTTAATTCTTATAGTCACTACATGTGTTCAACCTCATACTGTATTAAAATCATAGCTAAATAATAGTTCAAACTATAAATATTTGTTTGATTTCTTCAAATTATGAATTTTCATGTCTAATTTTAGCAAAAATTTCAGGAAAATTATCATTTCTGTTTTGGGCCCTATATTTAAAAAAAAAGGCATGTGGCATGAGTCACAAATAAAATAAATAAACATTTTAGGTCCCCATCTTTATATCAAGGAGGTGTTCGGATGATTGACATTATTTCAGGTGCCAACCTCCTTAAAAGAGAGAAAATTTAGGACATTGGGAACTCGCCCAGTCTTTAATTCTCCCGAATTTCTAAAGGGGCAAAAATAAAACACATCATTAGTCTCCTTTAAAACACAGCATCTAAACATGTGATGCCGATGATTTGTGGCCATATAAGGGTACATTACGTAATCTGTGATGCGTATCCGCTGATCAGCGATTCTCAAACATATTCATATTGTTCAATTTAATATATCGATTTCGGATGATTGATCATCTTCAAAAACAATTTAATCTTCACATTTCCTGGCATGCATGTTTAAGAAAACATAAATATACATATTTCAAAAAATCTTATTTAAAGTTTCATTTAAATTCTTACACAAGCACATTTTAAACAGAAAAAAAAATCAATCTCTTTTTGGACCGAACAAAAATGATATTAAATTCACGTTCCTCTCTGTTTGAATTGTATCTGAACTTTGCATATTAATACTTAAAAAAAATAAATACCCTCAGAGCCAAGTGACATGCGGTGCCAAAAGGTGTCCTTGCATTAGTGACGGATTCTCAGCTAAAAAAAAAAAATCTAAATAGCAATATTTAGTCAAAGAATACATAATTATTTTTTTCTAGAACAACCTTGTGGATGTCTATCGGATTTTTCGCCGGTGTGTGGCGCTGATGGAAAAACCTACCCCAATGATTGTGTGAGATATTGTCTGTAAGTAGTTTCAGCTGTATAATACTTTTAACAGGTACGTGCTTGCAATACGTGATAAAGTTCGTTGAGGTTTGTAATCCTTATAAAGGGTACGCGCTTGAAATTCATGATCAAATAGGTTTAGTTTTGTAATTCTTATTAAAGGTGTGCGATTGCAAATAATGATCAAGTCGACTCGGTTTTGTAATTCTTCAAAATCATCAGTAAAAGCTATAGTGAAAATGATTGCTTGGTCTGTACACAAACCTTATCTCAGCGAGATTTGTCGAGACTGAAAAATTTTGATGAAAAATTTTGACGTCGGTCAAAATTTTGATGAACAATTTTGACATCGGTCAAAATTTTTCAGTCTCTAAGAATCTCGCTGAGATTATACACATACGCCGTTTCTCTAATTTATTGTGTCAACTGTTTTCTTATGTAACAAATAAAACTTAAACTACTTTAAAGATTGTGTAGTTGTATTGTATAACTTACAACTGTTAACCAATTACCATTTATCTCTGCTATGTTTAGTCGTGTAATGAAGGCTTATGACGGATCGTGCCACTGCAAATGTTTCCGCCATTATGACCCAGTTTGTGGAGCAGACGGACAAACCTACACAAGCAAGTGCACTCTGCAGTGTAGGTAGGAAGGAGATATGTCTTAAGAATAGAACAATTTTAACAATGCCTTGGACTTTCAGTAGGACGTAACAATCTATTTCTTGCGTCAAAACAAGATAAAAATGACGCTGGTTTCAAGCGAAATATACACCGATTGCATAGCTTAAATATAGCTCAAAAGCCAGACAAATCTTGTTGATTTCAAAGAGCAATAGCTAACTGGGTAGCCATGAAATTGACATGCCTACGTCACATTGCTGTTTGACACAACTACCCAAAGTCCAAGCTCTTGTCAAAATATGAATGCTAATTTCAAACAGATAAAGCCATTTAAACAAGACGTTGGACTATCTGTGCGGTATAACCGTCTACTTCTTTTCTTTCATTAAAACGCAGTGAAAATTCCGCTTTTGCCAACCAATATTATATGCACGGATTACGTAGGAACAGCGCAATAATTATTAAGCCATGACTGATTACACCACATGAAATTGTCTACGTCATAATTATTGGCGTTCGACACACAGGGGCCAAGCCCGTTTTAACATTAATTTCAATGTAACAATAAATGGTTACATTGAAATTAATGTTAAAACGGGCTTGGCCCCTGTGGTTCGACACAACTACCAACCCAAGGTCCAATGTCATGTGAAAATAGCTATCATTGTTATCATTGACAAAATTTATAAGAGCAAAATAGTCGACGTTTCGTTTTATGAAGTTCAAAAGGCATTGGTAACGAAATAGTCCTGAATATAATGATATTTCAGGGATAAGGTGATGAAGACCGATCACGCGTGTCCCTGCAGGTGCCCGCTAACCGAGGACACGGTATGCGGTGTGGACGGACAGAATTACATCAACCCGTGTGTCCTGAATTGCGCGTAAGTCAAAACAAGAACAATCTTATAGAAAACATTTCCATCCTTAAAAACACTTAGTTTTCTCAGTATACAACGAAATAAGAGGAATTCAAAATTTGCTGCATTATTTTTTTGTTAGTGTTTTTTTCCGTGGATTTTAAGAATTTAGAGGATCTTCCATAAGGTTAATTTACATGGCATGTATATGCTGTGGTCATTAAATTACATTTGGCTCTGTACTGTGTTTTAGCTTCTGGTTAATCAAGTATATCTCTAATTACCATGTACATTATCAATTACATATATATGAATAGATTGAAAAAGATTTGCGCTAATCAAATCTACTCAAACTGAAAAATTAAATTCCGTTAAAATATTGCGCGTAAGAAAAATATCCTACAATATAGCGAACTTGTAATGCAATAAGAATTTTAGTGTTTTTTTTATTTGAAGTTCCTTTAAGGATTTTCTACAAGCTTTAAGTTAACGTATTTGAATACTGTGAACGTAGCATCACATTTGAGTGAACAATATTTCACTTAAGCGTGTTAGCAAAAGCATCGTCCCATAAATAAAGTATATCGCTAAATGTCCTGCAAAAATATAAATGAATAGATTCGTACTGATGTCCTCTATTTAAATCAAAATTAAGCAAACTTGCTAAAAATTTAATTTTCGCTAAAAATATACCACATTTGGAATCCAGTCAATTTACAGCAGTGTTGATTCAGTGCATCATATATATCTAGACTGAAATATAAACAGTATCATTTATGTAGATAGAAAAAAAATTATTCGTGGAAATCAACTACATGTATATCATCTCTCTCTAAATGTCTTGCAAACACCAGATGCATCCTGATAAAATCACAGAATGTACCAGCAGAGCGGCTGTATAGGGCCACGTATTTGATTGTTTTTATGTCTTTGTAATGAAATGTGAGCTCAACTGTCACATTTCGTTGCGATGAAAAAAAAAATCTTTGACAAATTCTCATGCAAATAGATTATTTATTTATGAAAGTACATCACAACTTGGCGATTTTAATGCATTGTGAAACAGTTTATATCGAACGGCATAATATGGTGTCTATCTCTGTGGTGCAGTGGGTTTTAGCTTCGGTCTACCAGCCCGCAGTTCCAGTGTTCGAATACAGCATGGACTTTCATTTTCATGAAGAGCGGTAAAAATTTAAAAAGTTGATTTTCCCCTGTTGTTGTCATTTTCAAGTAAAAAATATGCTAAAAATATATATCTTTAGGTAATTTTAATTAGAGGAATGGGCTTTTATGCAGAACTTTTCCCGGGTGTGCGGAAGACCCTTAAAAAGACCAAATTAAAAAATATGGATGGAAATAAAAATAAAATAATTGTTTTTTTTATAATTGTGTTTACTTCTCAGTGGGGTCACGATGAGGCAGAGGGGGTCATGCGAGTGTTTGATGATGTGTAACAGCGTCCCCCGGCCGGTGTGTGGGAGTGACTCGGTCACCTACAGAAACGATTGCTACAGACATTGCGCGTATGTATAACGGCTCATGTATTACATAGTAATTCTAAAAGATCAGTAAGCAAAGAACGATAACTCTGGTGTATCACATTGATTTTTTCTTTGCAAGTTTTCTTGTCCTTTTTATTTTGGAGGGGTGGGTATTTTTCAAAACTGATTATTTGAAAATATTTTTTACTTTTTATTTTTTAAATAAAAGCCCACAGTTCGATGAAAAAAATATCTTTAAATCCATCTTTAGGACAATCATTTTTCAGCGGAGTAAAGCTTGCTATTCGAGGTTCCTGTACTCAACTGAAAAGAGCGCAAAAAGGAGGAACACAGCCTAGATTGAACCGTCAGCGATAAACAAACGTATTGAAAGACAACATAATGATTTACAACCTTTATATTATAATTAGATTTTTATGCTTCGTCATATTATACCTATGTGCATGCATGACAAATAACAATGATTGTCATTTTGTTTCTTCTTCAGTACATATTATTTTACAAAATAAAGGAAATTGGAGAATAAAAGTGATAGAGGGAAAGGAAAAGAAAGTCTCGTTGGTATCAATCTGAGATTTATAAAAGTACATGAAGATCAATTGCGTTTACTATAGTTCATATGTAAAAGAATCCCAATGTAAAATATATGCCACGGTTTACATTTGTCACGCAGTTCCCGTGTTCTATATAGGGGATGCGGTAGCATAGGATAGTGTCTGTTCATACTATACCATCCCTACCCTGCATGCGGTTAGTTTTATGTACATATACGGGATGCGCAGTTTCATTAGAAAATTATTTAATATTCTACTAGTTATTGCCGAGATCTCTGCCGAGATCAAAGAGATGTCGCGGACATTATCAGATCTCTGCCGAGATCAAAGAGATGTCGCGGACATTATCAGTCTTCAATATATCACGAACGTCATCAATAAATTAGCAGATCTTAAACCAAACACGAGTCGATCATGTGTTTATAACTAAAAAACTTGCTCTTTATAAAAAAACCCAAACATTGATAAAAAGGTTAAGTGTCCTTTAGAGCAATGTTTATTCCGTTAAATGTTTATTTGAAAGAGCTAATCGTGGCTGTTCCAAGACCCTCCCCCAACACATTGTCACTGCCTATTCGTTCAAATAAAAAAAATTATTACGTTAATTATCGAATTCATTAACCTAAATTAATAAAAAAAAATCATAAATAATTCAAGTGTGTATTTTATTCATCGAAAAATATATCGTCTGCATTCGATTCCGATCGATGTACTTGTAAACGAACATGCCGATGTTATTACTGACAAAACCTTTGGGGTTACGCGGAACAGCTGTCTCAACCAATCAGATTCATCTCGCATGAAGATAAACAGATCAGCTGATAGTCGGAGCTGTTAGGCCTAGTAGAATAGAAATAAAGTTCTTGTTATCGTGAATGTTGCAGAAAAACCTCTGAGGTCGAGAAACGTTGTTTAGAAATGCAACATTCACGAAAATTCGTACTTTATTTCTTAAGCAATACACGATATGTTACAAACCTCGTTGAATTTCTACGGCTAAGGGTACGAAGCTAAACGCAGAACTAATTTAAACAATAAAAATGCTTTCTTTGGCGATTCATGCGGGATATGAAAGGGGCAACATTGCAGAAAAATTACATAACCCATGATTTCGTGCAGTCCGTGATTTTCCTAAGGTCGCTGTAGGTTTCGACCAATCGATAAACGGGACGTGTAGACTTCTATAGAGCTATGTACTTAGTATAAGTTTCCGTATTAAAGAAATATAGGGAAAATGTAAATATAATGCAATGGTATATTTAGATCGACTAAGTATGACTCCCTGTACTTCTTACAGGGTTTTAATTGTAATTCACAGCTGTGTAGACGCTGACAGATCGGGCTGAAATCTACACCATTCTAGGAGATCGTTCGAAACCTAAAGCAACCTCAGAAAAACAAAGGACTACACAAAATAATCATAATGATGTCACTCAAATTACAATTGTACCTTCATATTCCGCATGAATCACCTAGGAAGCATTTCATTGTTTAAATAATGTTAAAGTTTTATTATTTAAACAATGTTTAAATAACGTATAACCATAAATCCCTATAAAACCCACAAACTCAAACAATTTTTCATTACTACATTGTATAACATAGAATTTATTTAATTCAACACAACAGAGTTACACAACATCCGAGTTAAATTTTTTGACTGTAACTCTTAAGAGAGTCCCACTGTAGTACTGTGGTACACGGGGGTAGTCCCCAGAATCTCTTCATTCGCTCCCCTCGGCTGGCTCAGCAGGCTCAAACGTGTAGTGTATATTTCGCTTGATGTTTGATTTATGCCAATAGGTACCATGGCCTTCGTAGGTGAATGGAAACTGTTTAGGTAGCTACAAAGGTAAGGTAATAGCCGTGTGAGAGGCTTCGTTACTGTAAACCAACCTTTATTCGCGACAATTCTACTTCGCGATACACTTCCGATAAACTGGTTTGCGACGAATGAAGTTTGCTACCAAGCCTAATCCAGACCTGTGTTGTTGTAACAAACCATTCGCGGCAAGAAATATTCGCGACGAAGAGTCCCTCACGTACCTCGCGAAAATTTCTCACACGCGGATAAAAATTGGTTTACAGTATCTCTTGCTCCGGCAGGGATACTGTGAACAGAACTTTTATTTGAAATGAATCTACCAGACTAGAGTGATAATACTTGCGGTGACATATTTAAACCAACAGCCGAAGTAGATGATGTTGAGCAAATTAAGGGGATGGGAGAAAATTATATAAATAAAACATAGTTATTCGAAGATTACAGAGCTCACCAAGACAAGGCACAAGGTTATTTTGAGTAACAATAACAAGCTTGAGTTAGGTTGGACTAAAAAAATCATTTTTTATCTAAGCATTCTACACAACTGAGATCAGGCTCTGTATCTGAAGCTGGCCTTATGCTTATTATCCATAGTTAGATAAACCATGAAAGTCACAGTTGGTTAGGACAAGCATTTTCTTCCCATATTCAAAACATGCTTTGAACTTCTCAAAAAACTTTCACCTATTCTTGCACTTGGATTATCAAGATCAAGGTTTGTATCTGAAGCTACCTCTATATTACACAATTAACCATGCATGTCTAAATTAGTATGAATTATATATTGACCTCAATAGGTAACCAGCTCAAAAACTAACACAATTTAAGACGTTCTTAAATCCTAAACTGTCGAAGCAGCTGGATAATCAAGATTTCACTCTCTATCTGAAGCTACCTATTGAATTCATATACATGTATAATCATCCACGCAAGTTTGAATTATATTTTATACCTAGATACGTGACTTTCTCCAAAAAATTAACGTTTAACCTCTTTCAGAAGCTAAGATTTAGCATCCAGGCCTGTTGTGTGCATAAGTATCTCAAAATATATCATCCATCCAAGTTTGGTATAGACAGCACCAATGATAACTTACATGTAGAATTGGCCATCAAAGAGCATCAGTGCTCTAAAAAACTTTAATCTGCTCAAAAACCTAATTAACTTCAGCTTCGATATGTATATCTCTATAGTGGTTGTCTTATCTTGGGTAATAAAGGTATTTTATGAGCCTCAGGATACAAACATCAAAGATTAAGTACACTCAGGTGCCAAAAGCATGTCAATTTTTTTCACTGTATATTTCATTGTAAATCAACATTTACAAAGAATCATAAATAAGTAACCCCTTGACCGGAAAAAACTGGATTTGTAAATTCAAAATTTCTCTGACATTTTTGGCACCATATTTAAATATTTTTCCAACATTCAGTTTCTGAGGTTTTATATTAACAGCCAAAAGTAAGATTTTTGCTCACATTTTGCAAAAGATTTTAAAATACATGCAGCAGAATTCTTGCAAAAAATTTTCGTGTTGTGTTTGAAAGATGAAATTTTACAAATGAGTTGACAAAAAACTATTTTAATGTATGTCAAAAGGTGCAAATTTAATCTTCTTTAATCAATGTTTCTTCAAA
Organism: Magallana gigas; assembly: GCF_963853765.1. Taxonomy (NCBI): domain Eukaryota; kingdom Metazoa; phylum Mollusca; class Bivalvia; order Ostreida; family Ostreidae; genus Magallana; species Magallana gigas. The sequence goes on along the minus strand of NC_088861.1, from coordinate 1,770,074 downwards.
ATCTGACCATGAAATGTAAAGGCCTGGGAAAAAAGAAAAAAATTGACATACTTTCGGCACGTGAGTGTACATGTTAAATTCAACAGAAATTCTAAAACTCATTTTGGCCAATTTATAGGAAGCTGTTTTTGAGTGATACATCATCCTTTAAGGTGGTATGGGACACCTCCATGTTGGGACATATTGCTTATGAAAATAAACAATAAAATGAAGTGTAATTATATAATAAAGTAGTTTCTTTCCCAATAATGTTAATTACATGTAACAGTGTAGCGCAATGGGTAAGAGGGTTTACTATGAATCTGCAAGTCATGAGTTCGAATCCGGCTGGGATGTTTACTTATTTTACATCTCCAAATATTTTCAAAAGCTATTTTTTGGTTAAATATTGTAAAATTTTTAAATTCTAAACTGGTAATGGTATTCTAATTTTGATGTACTTTAATCCACATCAATATTGACAGATATCCAATACCACCTTAAGGCCCGTATTCAACATCCAAATCTGCTAAGTCCTTAAGTATGCCCAGATGCACTAGACGAGCAGGTTTGGTGAAGTTAGGACCAGTAATAGATTTTGATATGGGACCTGCTCCCAAAACTTTGACCGGACAACGACTACACCCCTGATGCCAAAAGTATAGCATAACCCCCACACCACCCCCCCCCCCAATTTTTTCTCGGTGAGCTAAAAATTACATTGTTGGGACTGGGAAACAGAACAAATATATATGTAGCCCAAAAACAGACTTACCGCTTCATCATGTCGCGCAAAAAAATTGTTGCAAAAGTAGTGAAGCAAAACAAAGGTTCCAATCATTCCAAAGAAAACAACCCGCATTTCCTTGCTACACAAAACAAATAAAAGTCAAAATTAAGTTAATCATCTTTTCAAATTGGTCTTTTCACAACCACACACACACACACACACACACACACACACACACACACACACACACCTATATACAGCAATAAAAATTGAAACAATAGTTTTATCCATTGAGTATACTATGACTTCTTAGAATCTTCTCAAGTGACTTACATTTTGATGTATGAAATAAGAATTAAATAACAAAACAATTTCTTATATAAAAACAAGAGGCAAAGTAGCCACATTGCTCACCTGAGCATCAATAGCCATAAATCTGATCAAATCAGCTTTGTGGTACTAAATACAAAACATCAATTAAGGTATCTTACTTTTCAAGTGTTTGAGTATGATTTAATTTAAATTATATCCTAGCTCCAGGTGCCAAAAGTTATGTTTGGTAAAAAGAGACCTTCAAGCCTTTTATTGTTGATCATTTAAAATATATGAAAACAACATGCATACTGGTACTGTACCAGTTATCGGCTAGGACAGTTATCGGCAAAACTGAGAGTTCGGGTTTATAGCACGGGCAATCCAAGATTTTTTAATTCAGTCGTCTTTTTCGAATAAAGAAAAGTAGGTTTGCTTGAAAACTTTCTTGAATATGTTTTTAACATGAGATTAAACGATCATTGTTTACCGCTGATATGACATCTTTGCACTTTCAGCAGTGGGAAAAATGATGTAATAAGTTAAAAATAGAATATTACCTCTTTGTGATAGGTTATTTTATCCCTTCTTTGATTTGACATATAATATCAATACATATAACATGTAGAAACAAAAGGAATTCATTAATTTCCGAGAGATTCGAAGCGCAGTTGAACGCCTGATTGCACAATTATGTATTGAATAGGTGTACGATTTGGTGAATTACCGTATGATAATAAACGAATAATTTTATGAGGTTTGTTTATGTGTCACAACCCCGACTATTTTAGTCTGACCCCACAAGGGACATAATGCAAATTTCATTTAGCAGAGTATAAAATCAACATGTACAGGGATTTTACTATGTTATTATCACGAGGCCGATAACTGGTACAGTAGGTCGTAAAAACTCGGCAAATTCGCGGCCTGATAAAAATCACAAAACAAGATGTTTGTGGTTCTAAAAAATGATATAAACTAACAGATTGATAAATAAGGAGTTCATTATTTAAAGTATGGCAAATTTTATCCAAAAATATCAAGAAATAAGAAAATACGAAAAGAAAACATTAAATTTTAGCCGATAACTGGTACAGTGCCAGTACAGCTTATTTCTAAAAGCATACAAAGCACAGGAAATTAAAGGGACTTGGACATAATTTTAGAACAAAATTTCAATTTTTATTTTTTATATGTAAAATGGTTTACTTGCACATTTTGAATGATTGACCAGAATGTTAAAATTCAGGGTATAAGGGAGTTACAGAGGTAAGAACTCATTGTTATGTAAACAAAGCTCGAGTCTTACATTTGTTTACAAATAATGTAAAGTATGGAATTACCATTTCTTTGACATAATTACTTGTGGGAAACAAGGCAAACCTATTCAATGTGTTTATAAAATATATTATCAATAGAAGAAGCAACATTTGATTGAAACTTATACCAATAAAACACATATTTAAAAAATAAGAAGGCTCAAGCTTTGTTTACAAAACAAAGAATTCCAAACTCTGTATCTTGCTTATAATCTATACGTGGGTAGAGTCAAGATGAATTTCTAAGGATGGATATATTTTCACTATATGTTCATAATGGTCCTGTCCTAGGGCCTTAACTTCTGACCCAGGAGATATGAATTTCTTAATTATTTTATAGTAGTAGAGGGATTCATGGACATTGTAATCATGCATTTAGTTTTTCTCAAACATGATTAGAGAATAAAAATGAAGATTTTTGAAAACTGGTCTATTTTTGCATATCTGGCCCTGTCCATGAGGTCAGGTTACAGTAAGGTTATAAATTTGTCCTATAGATGCTTCCAACTCAAAATAGTAATAACTGGCCTTGTAGTTTTCAAGAAGTTAAAAATGTAAAATTGTACACACATGATGAAGGACAAAGACCAGTTGCAATAGGTCAAGTGAGTGACTCAAGTGGTAGACTGCCTCATTTTCTCAATTAATTTGTATTCATTCTTTTTGTCATTATATCTAAAAAAACCATACAACTTTTCTGGCCTAATAGTTTTTTAGAGAAGATTTTTGAAAAATACCAACAAATTTTCAATAATTCTTAATTATCTTCCTGTTAAAGAGGGTGTGGCCCTTCGTTTGAACAAACTTGAATCCCCTTCACCAAGTGATGTTTTGTGCCAAGTTTGGTTGAAATCTGCCTTGTGGTTATGGAGAAAAAGATGAAAATGTGAAAAGTTTACAACAACGACAATGCCGCCAACACCAACGACGACAGACAACGGACAAAATTTGATCAGATAAGCTCACTTGAGCTTTCAGCTCAGGTGAGCTAAAAAGGACTATGAAACCTGTAATTTTAGCGAAAAACTTATAAAAATCATATTAGAGTGCATGACCTGATATTGAAAAGTATAAGAAAATAGATGAAAATAATTTTCCCATATTTGTTTACTTTCAAGATATGTTTTATGTGTATATGTTTTTATAGATAAACTAAAACAAGGTGGCTAGTAGACATGTTTTATTAAAAGAACCTTCCATTCCCCATCCCAAGCGGCAGACAGAAACTCCCCCAGTGGGCATTTAAACAAAAAACACAAAAGAGAAAAAAAAATTAAATTAACAATTAAAACTTCACTTCACATCAGTTCCAACTTCTGAATTTTCATATAATTAACAATATAATCTTACACCATCTCGTATTTATACCAATATCATTTTACATGCACTGTTGATCAGTGATTTTGGTTGGCCAATTAATATTTTACTATTACAGAGTGTATTTATTCATATAAGACTTCAAAAACTGTTTTTGTTTCAGTAAATAAAAATATTTGCATAGTTTTTTGATCATACAACTTCTTAATTACATTTAATGATTAATAACTCCATTATGAAGAAGCAAGGGAAGATAAACTTTATTATGAAGAACCAATGGAAGATAACTCAATTAACTTTCACAATATCTTAACTTTAATACACAGCTTCATTCTTCAGGGGGCCATGAATTTTACAATTTTGGTAGAGGGCTTCATGGACATCATAAACATGCATTCAGTTTTTTTCCTCACATGTGTGGGAGTAGAGAAGAAGATTTTTGAAAACTTGGCTGTTTTTTGCATATTTGGCCCTGCCCATGGTGCTCTGGAGGTGTTAGAGCCATGAATTTCACTATTTAGATTTTTCTTACCATAGAGATGCTTCACACCAAAAATGGTAACAATTGACCTTGTAGTTTTTCAGAAAAAGTTAAAAATGTAGTATTGTTAACGCACGATGCATGACGAACGATGCACAACGACAGACAAAGACCAATTGCATTAGGTCACCTCAGTAACTCAGGTGATCTAAAAACTACTGAAAAAAGTAGCATCAATTACAGTCCCGGAAACATTCTACTTTTTTAATTGAATGGTGAGTGCACTCTGAGCAAATGGAGAGTGCACAATGAATGGAATTTGGTGAGCAGTAATGAACGGTGAGCGAACACAGAGCATAAACGGAGCAAAACACAGGCGCAAAGTGAATGATATGTGAATGCTATGTGAATTCAAGATAAACAATTTATTCAGAGTGCCTCGGGAGGTATCCTTAAATCGTGTTTTGTTGGTAGTCTGGAAAAAATAACTAAATAAACTAAATATAGTATGTACTGTTATCACCCTTAATATAATATTATCTGACTGAACGATAAGTGAATGCTGAATGAATGATGAATGCAAGCTAGATGAACGCTCTGTGAAGGCACTGTAAGCCCAGAGCAGAGCGCATGTGAACGCAAGGTAAATGCATTGTGAGCTAATGGTGAGTGCACCATGAGCGTATGGAAAAATGGGAAAGTAGAACGTTTCAGGGACTATGGCACATCACTGTACCTGCCAAGTGAACCTTGTTCTTTCTTTTGACTTACTCTGAGGAGGGGTAGAGATCCTGACCATAGTCAAAACGATCAGTATAGTGATACTCTCTCATTGGCAGCTACAAAATAATGAGAAAAGTGTTAGAAGTAAAGTCAGAAAAGTTTGTTTTACAAAACCAATCTACTGTTATGAAGCATCATTAAAAGAATTTGTATTTCAAAATTTGTGAATCTGTAGGCTTCTTTCATTTACTACATCTTGCCCTTTAAGCTGAACACAACTCGTAAAAGGCAATGTCTGCCATATTTCTCTTTCATCGTTGCTTCCCATATACCTGTGTGACAGTACCTATTTCTGAGTGGTGTTCAGCTTTAAAAGTATTTTCAGTGCTTAGGTCATTTTTTCTTAACTATCGGTAGTGTTTTTCCAAGACTGACTGACCCAATTTCAAGAATTTTGTTTGGGGAAACAGGTGAATGAAATAAACAAACCATCATTTTACTCATTTAAAATAATCAGCATCTAAAAATGAGATTCAAAGTGGCACGGGACAGCTTGTACTGTAGATCGAAATAAGCAATAAAATCAAGCATAATTTTATAAACTTTTTCTTTCCCTAAAATTTTTACCAAACAACTTAGTGCAGTGGGTAACAGGTTAACTATGAACCTGTTAGTCATGAGTTTGAATCCCGTTGGGGCTTGTATGATTTCTACCTTTCCAAAAAATTTCAAAACATTTTTTGGTCTAATATTGCAAAATATAAACTTTAAAAACTAGGGACAGTATTTTAATTATAACATATTTTTATACACATTAATATCGAGAGGAGTCCCATACCACCTTAACAAGCATAAAAACAGGAAATTTTCTTAGGATATGTCATCATTGGTGATTTAAATCCTTCTGGGTATAGGGTAGGGGTCGATAGTCGCATTAGTATTATACATTTTAAGTTTTGTGTGAAAATTTTCTTTTGTATTTGTTTTATTTTTTCCAACCTACTTGCATGACAAAAAGTAATAAGGTCTTTAAACAAGAGGCCCATGGCCCACATTGCTCACCTGAACAGCAGTTCCTTGTAACATTCTATTTCGTAGCATATGCTATCTCTATTTTAAACTTTGAACCCCTTTCTGGGGCCCCAGTATTGGTCCAAGGTTTATGGTTGGCTTTAACAACATAAATAGTAACATAAGAATGAAAGTATGTAGCACTGAAGCGGGACCGCACGTACACATCGTGAAAAAGTGACAGAGAAGAGTTACACATAAAGAGGAATAACTCTCAGACTGTACAGAACAACATCAAGAAAGATAACTCTTGGTTCCACTACATTAGAAATAACGCTATTTGAGGATCCTTGCATAGTAATCTCACAAACTGTCGCTATGTTTTTAAAAAACATTTTCAATATATCTTTCTATATTAAACTTTGAACCCCTCTTGGGGCCCCAGTATCTAAGTCCAGTGCCAAAGCTTTATTAATTTGGAATCTTCATTTATTTTAGGACGCTTGTATAGTAAAATCACAAGTTGAAGCATTGTAGTTGTCAAGAAAAAGATTTTCCCTCTATATTTCTATGTTAAACTTTGAGCACCTCTAGAGGCCCCAATATCAGATCGAGGGTCACGGCTTTTAAAATTTTGAAACTACATTCTTTGAGGATGCTTATGTAGTTATCTAACTAATTGAAGCATTGTAGTTCTAGAGAAAAAGATTTTTAAACATTTTCCATATAAACTTCTACATTAAACTTTTAACCCATCTTGGGTCCCCATTATTACTCCAGGGGTCACTATTTTAGAACTATTGAATCTACATTATCCAAAGTTGTATGCATAGTGATCTCACATAGTGTAGCATTGTAGTTCTATCTATAATATCTATAATAAACTTTGACCCCTCTTGGGGCCCCAGTATTAGTCTGGGGGTTACGATTTTAACAATTCTATTAAGAATCCACATAAGCCAGGGATGTATGCATAGTAATCCACAAACTATGACATTGTAGTTCTCGAGAAGAACATTTTTAAACGTTTCCTATATATTTTTAGAATTTTAAATTTTGAACCCCTCTTGGTGTCCCAATATTTGTCAGAGAGTCACGATTTTTACAAATTAGAATCTACATTTTTGAAGGATGTATGCATAGTAATATCCCAAACTGTTGCATTAAAGGACTATATGGGCCTAAAATGGCCCCCTAAAATGAACATCATCATGTTACTGTAATTCTTAGATTTTTTAGTACAGATATATATGTGATGTGTTAACATAATATTCATTTTGATTCAAGTGCCCACAATTTAGAAATATGACTTCGTAAAGACAACCTTTTCCCGCCATTTATGCATTTTTTGCATAAAACAGATTGTTTTCGAGCAGTTTTTCTTTTAGAAAACATAGAGCGCATGCTTGAACAAACAAAATATTTTAATCAGAGATGTATCTAGCCAAGACTAATAAGTGCGAAAATATTTATCTTGTTCAAGCATGCGCTCTATGTTTCCCATTCGTAAAAATATAAGAAAAATGTCAATTTTTGACTGATTTTGATTGAATTCTAAAAATAGCGTCACTTCTGACGTCATTTACTGCCAGTGAGTGCAAACAAAGCAAATAAATATATGAAAAATATATTTTATATCAACTCTTCTAAAAATAAGTTAACTTTTTATTGTTCCCGAAACACTTAAAAATTGGCGAATTATGGGGGCCAAATTTAACTCCTACATGTATCATATATAGTTCTTTCTTGAGAAGAAGATTTTTAAACATTTTTAAACATTTTCTTATCTATACTACTATATCAAAATAATAGACTCGAATTTTTGGTCTTTAATACCGATAAATCAGAAGAGTTCTGTCTTTTGTTTTATATATTTTAAACATCACGGGTACTTGAAAATTACCAATTTGTTTTTATTTTTTCTCAATCAGGCTTCGCTAGTTACTTATCAACGAAAGTTCCTCAAAAAATTCCGGAAACCATCTGGATATTTTGGATTTTACAATCTTGCGCATGCACATTACAGTCACGCTAAACACGTGAGGCTCTTTACTAAATGTTTCCACAACATCACATTCGCATCGATAAACCCAGAAACAATAATACAAAAATGTGTATATTTTCATAGGAAATTTGCTACATGTACATTCTGTTCATCAAAGAAAATACGAGAGATTACTCTAACACAGTGCATTTACTATGAAAAATCCCAAGAGATCCGAATATTAACATGGTGTGTAACTTTGAAGTGAGTAAAAAAGTGTTGAATCCTTCAATAATATGAATTTTCAGACCGGAAGCTGCAGACCTGCAGCTAACATTCTATCCATCTACTCCTATCTTTCTCTCTCTACCCTCTTTTTCTCCAAGTACTCCTCTTTCTCCATCTCTTTCTCTATATTTCTCCTCTCTCTCTCTTACACATCTTATGAGCATTACATTATTCTGTTTTTAAGGCCAAAAAAAATAAAATATGTGTTTCCGGTTTCCCGACCGACCCTATTTTTTATGCGCCGACCCTAACACTTTTTATTCCAAATCCAGATTATAAACCGTAATTGGTTTAAACAATAGAGTCTTTACAAATCAGAGTTTAAAAAACGCTTGTAACAATTCAATAGAAAACACCACTTATCAAAGCGTTTTAAAGATTTCTAAGTGCAGATTGACAGCATGGATGAAAGTTATCCTTGGTTATTTTAGCTAAATTATCAATGCAATAAATAGTTTTAGGGCAATGATGTGTTCAAAATTAATATAAAGATGTACATGAAAAAAGCAGAGGCAAAGTTTTTTTTTATATTTCTGGGTGTGGAGACTGCAGACATCGTAAGTCTTTGAATAGGCCTCAGTAACAATCATTCACATGATAGATATGATTTTAAAATGCTGCATTTCAGTTGCAAAATTCTAAAAATTAGTCTTAAACTATTAATGATGTATTCATTTTTTTTTTAAATTATTGAAAAGATTTAATTCTAAGGCTCTCGTCTGATCAACCAGAATTTCCTCTGTTTATGAATTCAACACCTACAGTTACGAATTTAATGTCTACTGTTATGTCAGTTGACCAGGAAAATAGAACTAATAACTACTATATAATATATTTGTGGTAATGAGCACTATACTCAGTTAATCTATAGTGGCTGTCATATTTATGTGTTCTATTTACATGAAAATAAAATCTTCATATACTGACATTCCAAATTAATCTTAGATTTAATAAAGCTTTAATTCTGTAACAGTTGTCACTATTCACAAATGCTCCACCTGTAAAATACATTTTATTAATGTATAGAAAAACCATATGCTAGGAAAGGGGAAAACTGAAAAGCTCATTTAATGAAAAAAAAAAAAAAAGCTGACCTACCTACCCTATTTTAAAATCTGATGAAATAGGAAACACACATATTTTTTTTTTTGGCCTAATCACTTAAACAATAAGACAGCAAACAAATTTTGACTTACTGTAAGTCGTTTTAACTCTACGAATTTAAAATTTCACAATTTCTATTAAAGTACCAATCGCTACGGTTTTAATTAAACGCTGCTTAAAAATCAATTGACCAGAATATAAGCATTGAAACGTTGATGACAACTAATAATAGTATTCATGAGGGGTTCAAACATAGTGAAATTAAAACCATCGTGATTATTTGCTAATCTACAGTAAGTCCAAGACTGCTTCATGATCCCAGGGCCAGAAGGCTCATATCCGTCAAGAGTACAGATTTTGACACATATTTTTGTTTCAATCAATATTTGAATAAAAATGATAAATTACTCTCTATTTTTTAAAAATTTAATGTGAAAAACCTTTTCCAAGCTTCATCATAGATTTCCAATCTCAAAACTGTCATTATTTTGGTGCTCAAAAGTATTGTGACGTCATGTATGATAAAACTTTCATATTACTGTGGTTTCCTAATAAAACGGAATTAATATCCGCGTAAAATTGCGAGAAGCAACCCTAGCGGATTTTAAAATCTCGCTTTTATTTTCCAGACAGTTTTGAACTATAGGAAATCATTACAAAAACTTGGTGCTCGCGATTTTATTTTCTCGTGATTTGATACAAAACAGCGGAATCGTGGAATTAAGTACTCGCGTAATATAAGGAATTTACAGTATGACTTCACAGATCAACCTACAAATTAGCACCGAATAAGAGAAAAAGACCCAAGGTACTCTGTTTCAAAGGTGCAAAGGTGTTTTAGAGGTGTAATAAAGAATGTGACAAAAGGGTAAAAATAAAGGGTGATAATACAAGGGATTTGATGAAGATACATGCCTTAAGGTTCATATCATGGGTGCAAAATCCATGTATTTTATACAGGTACCAAGTATATAATAAAGTTTCTAATGGTACACATCAGACAAATATTGTACAAATATTGTACTGAGTTTCATGAAATACTATTTTAAAGTGGGATTTGAGGAGAGGAGATCGGTGTATCAATACCAAGGACATTCAACTTTCAATAAAAAGAAGATTTCATAAAAAGTGAGTAATATAAATATGATAGCTTAAAGCTCACCGGTTCATTAAAATTTGTTTTAGTTGATTTGTCGTCCCAAACTTCATATTCTGATTTTAGATCCTCTCCAATTGGCTGAATTTCTGGGTAATCCCCCGAGCCCCACTTATCATGGTTTTCCCATGGCTTATAATCCTCGGGCTGCATTCCATATTTCTTGGCTGCTTTTAGCCTCTCTTCTTCTGTTTTCGGGTAGGGCCCTGGGAAGAAGTCCTTTTCAAAATAAACTGAAATGAAAAGTTGTATCTTAAATGTTTATCAGATTCTGGGAAAAATTTCACTCTGTATTTCATTTTCCTCAAAACATCATTTGCAAATACTGTACATGGAACACTTTTTCTACAAGTCTTTTAAAGCTGGATGGTCCTATTTTTTTGCAATTACAGCATCAAATAATTTTCCATACAAACCAAATATCTTTAAAGACATTCGCCTATATATGAAGAACATAACAAACCAAACTGCATCATGGGAATATTTAGAAAAGGGAACTGTTTGGTTTCCTTCAAGGAATGATTAGGTTTATGATTAGGTCCTGCATGTTATGCATCACTTGTAAACAGAGCAAACACTTGCAGGTTTATTTTTGATTTGCTAGAACATTATGACCTTTATCTATGGCGATTTTAAAGGGGCATGGTCACGATTTTGGTCAAATTCTATCTTGCTATTTATATTATTTACAATGCTTTAGGAATGCATTTGTAATTATCGAATGAAATTTTAGAGTCAGTAGTACAGTTAAAAGCAAGATACAGGGCTCACAATTCTTTGTCATGTAAACAAAGCTTGTGTCCTGTTTTTGTTTACATAGGTTCAATATACCAGTAAAAATTCTTTTTCAAGCTGATTTGTCTATATTTTTATTCTTTTTAAGCACAAAGAAACAGTTTCTTATGTTTAACACATTCATTTAAGGTCTTAAGCTGTAATTTTCACTTCAACAGTCAAAATTAAATGTAAACAATAGCAATGTTTACATAGCAAAGAATTGTAAGCTCTGTAACTCGCTTATAACTCAAAGAATGACACTAAAATTTTGGTTGCCTATTAAAAATGCCTTACTAAAGCATTGTAAACATTAAAATCGGAAAAATAATTTTTGACCAAAATCGTGACCATGTCCCTTTAAAGAATTAATACAATCATGACCGCCTCGACATCAGGGGCAATTTTATTATGAGGTGAAATAATGCGGTGCCCTTTTGTGTCATTTGGTTTTTAAACAAATTTTGTTCATCATTTATTCATTGAAATAATTAATATATTGCTTACTTGACTAGAAAAACTACTGCAGTGACTTTTATTATACACATCCTTAGCATAACCTTTGCTTTAAAGTGGTCACAAAATCTGATAAAAAATCTGACCAAGCAGCTTTATAATAAAACCAAAACTATCCTTTACACGTTGCCAATAGACTTCAAGGTGTAATTAGTTGGACCATAATCAAAATTTTGAAAATTCCTTTGGTGGAGTATTTTTATTTGATAACACCTTCAAAATGATATCATGATTAAGAATATCGGACCATTCGTTTACTAGGAACAAAATGTGGTCGTTATACACCAAATACCTTAAATCAGCAGTAATATAAATACTATTAGCATAAAATATAAAACAATTACAGTCTATAGATTTTTTCTGGGTCTTACATTAAATACATCTGGTCAGTAGGAAGATAGAAAAGGACAAAGGAAAGATAGGGAATTTAAAAAAACAAACGAAAATTAGGAGTCGAAAATTATATTGGATCTTTATAAGTAGTTATTAAGGTATTGTAAAAAGTAACTTAAAATTCCTAAAACTCTCTTGGTTAATACTTGCATAAACTTTCTCTCAATTAAAATATAAAATAAAATGAATCATTTACCGCAGATATTTTGACAAAATTAAAATGTTCTTTTTTTCATCAAGGGGAAATAATTCATTAAAAAATGTTAAGGTGCAAATTGACTGGCTTCTTACATATTATCAGTCATGTGAATTTGGTTCATTTTTTCTTTTTCATTGTTATCTAGCAATACATATTTAACTAGTTTAAAATGATTCAAAATTGTTCAATATCCCTTCATTATACATTAAATACCTTAAGTAAATCATAATACATTTGTAGTGAAATGTAAATCTGTTTAAATGTAAATTATCCGGAGTAAAAACTTAGTTTTCGAGCAATACTCAATACAGTTATTTTACCAGCTTTACGCCAGATCACCTAAAAGTACTAGTTTTAAGCGTATTGTTGCATGTATATATTAGATAAAAAAACCCCTGATGAACTGAATATATTGATCACGCAGATGCACATTAAAGCTTTTTTTCATACAAAGGTTTGCATATATATAAATGTATATTTAGCAACAGATTTGATACTTATTGCCTAAATCAAGTTCAATATGTTTTATTAAAACATTGATAGCTATCTAATAACTAACTAATTTAGAATTACAATGATAACTATACTTGTTTTTGTTTACAACAAAAACGAAGGGCTTTTTGACAGCCCTTTAAACCACTTATTTTAATTATGAATTTTTTTTCTTAAAATCTGAATATGATACAATATGATAAAATGAAAACAAATGTCATAAACATATTACCCACACATTAAATTATTAGAAATTGAATGCCCAAAGAAAGACAGCTCAAGAATTTTATATCCAAATACATCTTTTATTTCTTGAAAAAAAGTTCTTAAAATTCATATGTAAGAAAGAACTCGTTTAAAGGGACTTGGACACGATTTGACTTAAAATTTTCAATTTTTATTTTTCCATTTTCAATATTTATACTGATAAATATAGAAGTTTTTAATGCTATGTCAAAATTTGAAAGTCAAATATCAAGTTATAAGCAAGATACAGAGTTCATAATTCTTTGTTTTGTAAACAAAGCTCGAGTATTGTCATTTTAACATATGTGTTGTATTGGTGTAAGTTTCAATCAAATGCATCTTTCTTTTGTTGATAATAGTATTTATGAAGATATTGAGTTAGTTTAAATTGTATTTTACATGTCATTTTGCCTAAAAAATGGCAATTCTCTACATTACATTTTTTGCAAACAACTATAAGACTCGAGCTTTGTTTACATAATGACAAATTCTTACCTCTGTATCTCGCTTGTAACTTGACTATAAAAGTGTTCTATTTACATGAAAATAAAATCTTCATATACTGACATTCCAAATTAATCTTAGATTTAATAAAGCTTTAATTCTGTAACAGTTGTCACTATTCACAAATGCTCCACCTGTAAAATACATTTTATTAATGTATAGAAAAACCATATGCTAGGAAAGGGGAAAATAACATTCAATATTTTGGTCAATCATATAAAACGCACCAGTAAACCATTTTATACATAAAAAATAAAAATAAAATTTTTGATCTCAAATCGTGTCCAAGTCCCTTTAAATGATTCAAGACTTTTGGTATGCCAATAGCTCTTATGCTAATCAATCATTGAGCTAAGCAAGATAACTCTTGAAAATTAGTTTTTTGGAATTGGGATAAAGTTATCATTTTCAGGCTTTTATAACCTCTATAAGGAGTCAAAAAGTGGCCCCTCGGACCATAATTTTTAAATTGTACTTTTTATTCTTAACTATTATCTGAAAAGATTTTGGAAATCGGATGAACAACAAGAGGCCCATGAGGCCACATTGCTCACCTGAGCAACAATGGCTTTATTATATGGGTGTCCAAAGAATATTGTGCCATATGGCCTATCGGTAGAAAAACAAAAAAAAGAATACCAATTTACACTTATTTCCTACACTTAATCTTTGACATTGTACCTTTATGAAATACCATTTTTTTTTCAAAAACAAGATCCTATACAAGATATAATACTAAATTTTTGGTAGGGGTACACTGTTAACTTCCAATTCTCTTTATTTTAGTTCTGCCCCCTAACTTTATAAAGTGATCAAATTATATATGAGAGCATAAATATATTATTAGGTACATTTTCGTCTTCAACTACTAGCTATATGTTATTGTATTTTATTTAAAAAATTCCAATATGTGAAAAAAGAAAATTGTACCTCAATGCGCTCAAATCAAAAACATTAAAAAATTTAATTGGTCTTCCACATTATAAACCATTGTTGTTTACCAGGCGTGAACTCGTGTGACGTTTTATAACCTTACTTACTTTATCGATGAATACCCTTGAATGAAAAATGTTGTCATGTTATATGTTAAAGAGCTATTATAATCAATGCATAGGCGTCGGAACCGGGGGGTGCCCCCCCCCTTTTTTTGCAAAGTTAGACATAGCTGTACTCAAAATCCTTTCCTTTTTTTTTTTTTTGCTTGTCAAGATTTCTGATAAGATCTAACACACCCCCCCCCCCTCCCGGGCTACAAATTAAGATGATTTTCCGCTGTAATATTGTCTTAAGAATAGTTAGTCGTTTTTATTTAATTGTGTCTGAAAAACCATCAAAGTTGGTGTAGATTTCATATAATTCATCGTGTGAGGGGGCCCCAGAAAGTAGTTACAGCATATCATCCGTTTAATATTTCTGTACAGGTATGTAACATTTAGCGAAACATTTCTAGTGTTCAATCAAAATTTCAGCGTCAATCGTAGAATTATAAGCAAGATACAGAGCTCACAATTCTGCTAGGTTTTTTGAGTCAGTTTTTTGTTCACAAAAGTTTATTACAGTCAACTTAAGATTTTTAAATAGGTGTTTCCTATTCAGCATTTAAAATGTAAATGAACAAAAGCATGGCCTCAGTTCTGTGAGCAAAGCTCTGTATCTTGCTTATAATTCGAAACTTGACACTCAAATATGTTTAGTAAAGAGAAAATTGTAAACAAATAAAACAGAAGAACATGCACTAAAGCAAAGAAAGAGCCCAATTTATTTTTCATAATATATATGTCTAGCAGCGAAAACAATCTCTGTTTAGACTGAAAATGCCGAGCATCTTAACAAAACATGTTGTATTCATCAACCATTACGTAGAGATTGTACCGAATTACCAATAGAATGTATAGTATTTATAATATGATATTATCTATAATATAATATGTTGTCAGTGCATCATATTTTGGTCATTTTGCGCACAATCAGCTGTCTTATTTACCGAAGTCTATGTTTGATTTGATACGTAAAAATTCCAAAATACAGGCGATAGTTCTCCTCAAGTTACAAAGCATGATTAATGAAAATGAAACGAAAATCAAAACAATATAAAACCACTGTCACAAGTTAAAATGTCAACCATTGAAAGATTTAACCTCAATTTACTTCACGAAATCAGCACAAACATATTTTGCATGTTTCAAGTATCCCTATGCACGTAAACTGTTGCACAACAAGCAAATTCATCTTTGTCAGTTCGACCCGTTTGTCATGCGTCAACATTCAAACATGGCTGCTTCAAACAAAGAACTTTCGTTTTCGATATGGAATACCGAACCCGAAGTTACATGTATATACTGATTGACAGCAATTATCTCTTTATTTTTATTTTCATTAATTACTCAAATTTGAAACAGAATTAGCCCATAATTTTTGCAATTTATTTTTCCTTTCCATAAGGATTATTTATGATTAATTACGTTGAATTTGACTCAATAGTTCTTGAGAAGAAGATTTTTTAAAATCCACCCCCCTTTTTCTACAGTTTCGTGGTTTTCTCCGTTTTAAATACAGATCTGTCTTTCATTTCTGCAATTTATAATCTCCTTTCCATAGGGATGCTTTGTGCCAAATTTGGTTGAAATTGGCCAAGTGGTTTTAGAGAAGTTTAAATGTGAAAAGTTTACAGACGGACGGACAGACGGACGACAGACAAAATGTGATTAGAATAGCTCACTTGAGCTTTCAGCTCAGGTGAGCTATTAAAAAAGTTACAGCCAAAGGGCTGTTTTTGAAAATGACCCCTCCAGATCCCTTATTTTTGGGATTTTTTTTTTCCAGAGCCTTTTCCAGTTTGCGCATTACATGCCCAATTGTAAATATAAAATATATATAAAAAATATTTGCTTGAAAACTCTTGGAGAAAACATTACATATGTGAATCCAATAAGCATTGAAACTCCCATGGCATAGACAATTTTCATCGGCTCATAAAACCGGAAGTACCCAAAACTTTTCAAAGAAACTTAGAATATATGTTAATTACTACTATCTAAACAATGACTCTTAGTCCTAAAAAATTCCTAAGATTTTAAATTTTTTCATCCCCCCTTTTCTCAAGTTTTGGGCCTTATATGTCAAATCGGTAAGAGATAGAAATATGCCTATACTTACCTGGTACATTTTTAAACATCTTGACAAGATACATCTTATTCTAAAATTTATATGTTCTAACTCGAAAAATAAGCAGCATATTGCGTTTCATTTAATTCTTAGTATTTTTCTTGTCCAAACCAGACGTACCGGAACCGGATGTTCAAAACCTTACTTACGCGTGTCATTAACCATTGCTATAAGCCTATGCAATCACAATTTAAATACATTTAACCATATTCAAAAAATCCTTGATGAAACTTTGTCGAGAATAATAATAATAAAAAAGACAAAAACAATAAGTCTTTTTGACCGAAAGTTGAAAAGCCCTAAATATTATTGAATTCTTTAGATTTCAGTTAGCACTGCAATAAGGGGAATAACTTTTGATTGTCAACAACTTGGCAAAGTCATGAAATGGATATTTTGAATGTCAACGATGCAATGGTATATTATGTGTGATCTATTTTATTGTGATATATATTTACTAAATTATAATTTACATTTGCAAATATATTTCCTTATCTGAACCTATAGAAAAGCAAAAACATTCAATTCTGTATTCATGAACTTTTTCATGACGTCACAACGATCATAGCATGCGATTATCTTTTGTCGCTTGTATTAATTAATGTAAACATAAAATTTCTGTAATTTTAATTAACAGTTCTGAATGATTTGTCTTTATCAAATATAAAAAAAGTAATTAACAGCAATGTTAAAAGTTCACAGGGATATGAAGTTGGTTGCTACATAATCATATCTACTGAGAAGCCCTTTGGACTTTACAGGATTTGATCAACCAACTTCATATCCCGATGAACTTTTTAACTTGCTGTTTATTTTTTAAGTATTGTTAAATATTTCAGAGTTCATCAAGTAATATATATATTATCGGGAACCCTACGTTGGAGTTGCTGTCATTTATACCAACAAAAACACCACCATTACAATGAGAATACCAAATTTTACAGCAGTAGACCAAATGGAAATAATATAATAAATAAACAACAAGAGGCCCATGGGCTACATCACTCATCTGAGCGAAAATAGGTAATATGATAAAATCAGGTTAACAGAGTCATAATTCAAACTATCTTGGCAATGTAGTATAATACATGTAAATCCTGTATTAATTAATAGTCCATTTTTTTTTTAACCTGGATAATCTTTTGTTTATAATCAAGTCCCTTTTCTAAAAGGATTATTTTATAGTCAAATCACCAGCATTGCAGTTCTCAAAAAGATCCTAAACAATTGTTTATATAAAGGATATAAACCTACATCAAACTCTGAAACCCTTGTAAGGCTTAAGAATCGTCCAGGGACAAAAGTCTGAACAATTTGAAAGAATCAGCGATATGTCAAAATGCTTGCATACTGTAGAAGCACATATTTTCGTTGGGTCAAAATTTCGTTGTTTTTAAGCGAAATAAGATTTCGTTGTCATTTAATTTCGTCACATCGTAATCTCTCATAAACATTAATACTTGGGTTAAAAATTCGTCATGGATTAAATATCGTTGATTTATACTACCAACGAAAATAGCGAAATTAAATCCTCAATGAATATTTCTGCTTCTACAGTATATTAAGTAAAACCATATATCATAACATTTCATTTTTTGTGAATAATTAAAATATTTTCCTTTGTAAAATTGAAATCCCAATGTGGCTCCACCCTTCTCCTCAAGATTTTGATTTGAAAGAGTTTAAATGTACATTATCTGAGGTTGCTCCCAGTAAATTTACAGCTTTTCTGGGCAAATGGTTAAATTTAGAAAAAGATATTTTAATTTTTTTCTATCTATATTCCTATGTAAATTTTTGCGACCCCCCCTCTATATATTCCATTGTAAAACTTTGACCCCCAATGTGGCCCCACCTTATTCCCGGGGACAATGATTTGTACAAATTTAAATCTACACCCTCTGAGGATGCTTCGATCCACACAAGTTTCAGCTTTCCTGGCCAAATGGTTTTTGAGAATTTTTTTTTAAAAGATTTACAATATATATTTTTATGTAAAAGTACGACCCCCCAATTGTGGCCCCACCCTACCCCTGGGGGTCATGATTTTCACAACTTTAAATCTACACTACATGAGGAAGCTTCCACACAAGTTTCAGCTTTCCTTGCAGGGTACAAATAACACAAATAAATAAAGATTGATATCATAAAGAAAATTTAATATAAATAAACATGGATAAGGACAAAATTAAGGCATAAATAAACTGAAACTGAAGGGTTATATGGCTGGATTAAGACTAAGTTACATATTTTAATCAGAAGATATGACTTTTTTCACATGTGTCTTAAATTCGTGATATTAATAAATGGAGAAAAAAATCTCATATCTTCACTTCAGCTCAGATTTATGAAGGGTTGCCATACATGTGAAATCAGGGGTTCAAAATTTATTTTATGACGGTCAAGTCTAGGACTTAAAGAGTAAATTTTAGGCGAGTCCGAGGAAGAAATTCCCAAGTCCACATTGTCATGATTGATAGATAAAATTATATCAACCTAAACATCGCTAAAACTAATGTCATAATTTATTTTAATTTGTTGCAATGAATAAAAACTATACGTTTAAAATTATGTTTTATTTTATACATTTTATATCATTGTATTTAAGCCAAGGCCTATCGTCACGCCAGTTGCTTTTGGAATTCGTGAATTCTGTTTTTTTCATAAGTTTTGTCTGAGGAATTATTATTTTTATCACACCTCAAGTCACCCCCGCCTTCATGTTCCTCACAGGGTCTTACATTTGTCGTTCCTTTGCGTATATAACTGCTTGTAAATCCAAAATTCAACAAACTTACTGCCGTTTGTCATAGGGGAGAAACATGAGTAAATGTGTAAAAGCAGGTCATACCGCAACGGAAAATAAAAAGAGGATTGTATTTTCGAAATGTTTGTAATGCTTATTTGTTCATTAATGCAAAAAAATAACACATTTTTATTAAATCCATGATGGAATTTGATTTATTTTTAATTTTATAATTACAAACTTTTTTTTTAATTTAAAAAAAGATAAGCAAGACACAATGCCAAGTCCCTGGACTTCAGCGATTCTAAATGCAGAGTCCTGATATGGAATTTTTTAGTCCGGGACGTTGGGCTTGAGGAATTTTGAACCCCTGGATATGTACCAAGCAATTTGCAAAATGTATTATTTCTTCAACCCCATTCAAGGAATCATAGTGGGACACCAAAACTTTATGGAAAATGAAAACTGTACAGTATTTTTAATTTTTCGCTAAACGCTGCCATTTTCCTCTAATTCGCATTCACAACAATGGAAAGTATTACCTGTGTTTGATGTGACATTTCGAAATGTGCAGAGCACACAAACCATATTGCCGCAATGCATGTGATGGTGTTAACTATCATATAGGATAATTATCTCGCTGTAAATCCATATAAGGATTTACCATTTGTTGGTTTAAAATAAGTTACTTAACCATCTCCCATCCTCAATAACATTCTATAACTCTAAATTATCATAAATTTTTTATCTGTACCATGAATCTGCCTTTTAAATAGACAATTTTAATAAGTCTCGAGGTGTTAATATTACACTATGCTATTTCAACAAACAGCTACTTTATTAGTTACTTTAAAAGGCATTGTCTGTCATATTTCTCTCTCACCACCAATATCCCTACAACCCCTATATAAGCTACAGACCTTTCAGCAGTTTAAAGTATTTCGCTGTAGAGGTCTCACTTGTGTGGACGTTCATCTTGCCTCGCTGTGTTATGCGGTCGCGATGAAATTATCAAATTTTATGCACTTTTTTCAAGCCAGGAGAATACTAACATCAAATAAACTGGTCAAAATATAATTTACAAACAGAATATGCACATAAAATAAGAATTAAATGCATTAATCCAAAGACCACAAAAGGAATACTACACATCGGCCACGAGTTTCAGGTGTGTAATCGGGTGTAACGAAATCAAAGGGTTTATATACCAGGCATCAGTGTGACGGTGCCTATTTACAAGCGGTGTTCAGCTTTAAGGATGCAACGGAGACCTACATCCTAGAGGAAAAGGGGTTTGAGCCACCTTTGCACCGGTACATGTACAACCTTTTTTTTTTTACTAATTTGATCTCAACTTGTTTTAAAATTATTTATTCCAATATATTCATCTTGGCTGAAATTGCATCCATTTTTTGTTCATGAATTTATACTTTGTATATGGAAGATACGAAATATGAAAAGATTAATCAGCTCACAGGGCTCGTCACGAAGTTTTCATCTTTTTATAAGCTCTGTGGACAAGCTTGTGTTAAAAAGCAAGCTTTGATTGATATAGATAATAAATTTTGAAGATTTAAAAATTATTACCCATTTCATTAGTAAATGATACCTAGAGAATAAGATTGTTATTTATGTTATGTTATTTATATGTATTAGTATATACAATCCTAAATTCACTCTCAGTGGAGTTCGAATTTCCTCGATTTTTTTTTTTCGAACGTGGGAAATTAGGACAAAATGATATCAACTGTTAAAACATTTAAATTATCGTTTACCTCCTCCCAGACTTCTAGGTGATGTTGAAATGCTCCGTTTTACTACAGAAACAGGCTGTCGAACTAACAGAGGTAACACTCGACCGAGAGCGGCCATTTTGACCTCTTACAAACAAAAGAGTTCCAATACGGGGAATCATCGATTCGAAAATCTTGTTCAACCAGACGCTCAGCTGTTCGAGACTAGATGTGAGGCGGAAAAAAATGTTGAAAATGTATTATTTTTTAACAAAGAAAAACTTGATTATATATATAATATGTAAACGGTGTGACCGTTGGACCGAGCGCAGATTTAACACAGTGCAGTTCGATTTTTGTATGATAAAATCTATTTTAAAAAACGCATACAGTAGGATCCGCCACCTACTCATAGGCGTCGGAACCGGGGGGGCTAGGGGGGGCTTAGCCCCCCCACTTTTTTTGCAAAGTTATACTTAACCATTAGAAACATAGCATGATAGAGGGTTCAGCCCCCCCACTTTTTCTCGCAGGAGAGATTATTGTTCCTAAATTTACCTTGAAAGATTGAAAAGTTAGATTCAGAAGCATACTAGCCCCCCCCCCCCCCCACGGATTAGGTATTTCATGATTTTGGAAAAAAATTTGGTAAGTAATTTTTTTTTCGGAAGTATAGGTACACCCCCCCCCCCCCCCCCCACGGATTAGGATTTCCATGATTTTGGGAAATACTTTTTTCTCAATATTTCTGAGGATTAGTCTAGCCCCCCCACTTTCAATTTGCTTCCGACGCCTATGCTACTCATACCATTCGTCAAAGTTAAACTAAACGTCGCGTGCTCAGTCTACATTATGACGTCATATTTCAGACGTAAAACGTTCGTTTTGTCTTCGGAAATAGCCGAAGAGAGTAACGTGATTCCGAACTTTTTTTTTATTTTTTCTTTCATTGTTCATCAATTAAATTCATATGAATGCCGCTGTAATGACATTAAATATTTTATTAAGTATCTAAAAGATCAGTTCCTTGACGTTTATGTTTTTATTTTCCATTTGATAATTTGATAAGACATACATAGAACAAGTCGTGTTTCTATCTTGAAGCACTACTGAAACTTATCTGGTTTCCTTTTTAATTTCTTTTAATTCAAATTACCTTCAAATGTAACATTGGAACTTATTTAATCGAGTTAAGGGGCAATAAAGATCGATAAGTACCAGTCAATCAATGACCGAACTAACTTTTTAAAAACAAAATGGCTGCCAATATGGCGGCGCCCAGGGCTGGAAGAAATTTTTTTTGGCCTTAGTACCCCTGATTCAGCTTTCATTTTTCACTGATTTTCATATATATACGTGTTACCATTAATCCTCGCTTCGCGAGGCGGGCGAAGCCCGCCTCTCGCTGCGCTCGGTATTATAGAGGAAATTGCACAAGTAAAAATAGAAACTAAAATGAAACGTTTATAGTCATGGAGCATTCGGGAAGAGGGAGAGTACTGTGCGCCCCCCCCCCCTCCCCCCCAAAAAAAGAAATATATATATATCAGTTATTACTAGGGGTTCGTATGCCGGTTCCGTCCACAAGCACATGTAACATAAGTAAACATAATATGTAAACGGTGGGACCGTTGGACCGAGCGCAAATTTAACACAGTGCAGGTTGACTTTTGTATTATAAAATCTATTTAAAACGCACACAGTAGGATTCGCCTGCATGGTTGCCTACTCATACCATTCGTCAAAGTTAAACTAAACGTCGCGTGCTCAGTCTACATTATGACGTCATATCTCAGACGTAAAACGTTCAAGTTTTGTCTACGGAAATAGCCGAAGAGAGTTACGTTATTCCAATTTTTTTTATTTCTTCTTTCATTGTTCATCAATTTACCTCATATGAATGCCGCTGTAATAAATTTTAATACTTTATTCAGTATCTAAAAGATCAGTTCCTTTACGTTAATGTTTTTATTTTCCATCTGATAATTTGATAAGACATACATAGAACAAGTCGTGTTTCTTGATTGAAGCACTATTGATACTTATCTGGTTTCCTTTATAATTTCTTTTAATTCAAATTAACTTCTATTGAAACACTGGAACTTATTTAATCGAGTTTAGGGGCAATAAACATCGATAAGTACCAGTCAATCAATGATCGAACTAACTTTTTAAAAACAAAATGGCTGCCAATATGGCGGCGCCCAGGGCTGGAAGAAATTTTTTTTGGCCTTAGTACCCCTGATTCAACTTTCATTTTCCACTGATTTTCTTATATATACGTGTTACCATTAATCCTCGCTTCGCGAGGCGGGCTTCGCCCGCCTCTCGCTGCGCTCGGTATAAACCATGAAACGGCGTTTGTGTTTTATCACTTTTTGTATATTTAACATGTTATAATATATCCCCGAGTACCCAAACTCCGTCACCATAAGCAGAAACATTCCGCGTTTCTCTGTAAAAAAAATTTGCGTTTGTATCATTTGCAAATCACTAAATATAACCTGAAATGTTTTAATTTATAAAATTATTAACAAAAAAATGGGTCCTTGTAACAACAATCACAACGACATTTTCAGAATGTATGGATGCCGTTTGTTTTTTGGCCTTACGTATTTCAAATATATCATTTCAATAATGAATATATTAATGATTATATTATCTATTTATTACATTTTTAATAAATGTAGCATATTCTAAGTACCGACATACCGCATATTTATATTATCTGTAACCCTGTAGAAGGCAAAAATTATACGGCATGAGCGATTTGAGTGCAGTGCATAAACGCATTGCGGACTGAAAAAAAATGTATTAATAACCTTAATAAAAAATAAATTGCATGTGAAACGTTTCATCTTGACCTCTCTTAAAATGACTGGCCACCGTAAATCATCGAATGGGTCCGCATGTCAGAATTATCGTTATTTTAGTGCACCCGTGAAAAAGCATTAGCTGATTTCACGCAATTATTGTGCATAAAATAAACAAGGTGTGATTTTGTTATGTTTCAACACAGTTGTAAATTGTTGACATTTGATTGATGATATTAGACATGCAAAAAATGACGTCATAATTGCACTTGATTTGATACGGCGAGGAGTTTCCCGAAAGTGACGGAGTTGGGGGTAGTGACGAAGTTAGGGGACTATATGCGATATTATACATTATTCCGCTATTTTTATTAAAATGCAAACCATCACAAAATGATAAAAAATAATGAAATGCCCAAATATTTAAAGAACCTCTTAAATTCATTTCAATTAAAATGCGCAGTGACAAAGGGCGAAAAGGTAAAAAAAAATTTCAAATTGTTAATTATGGATATATACTGGGTGTATTTAGAGACCAAAGTACAATATAACAACTTATAAATTTTGTTACACCAATCAAGTATATTCAAAATTGTCATTAAGAAAAAAGTAATGAGTTAACACACGCTAGACTAAGTAATGTGCGTACCTCTTGATGACATAAAATGATATATTTATAATTCAATGGAAAGCACATTACTTCAACCCAGATAATGCCGAGTAAAGACCCAAAATTGAAAAAAGAAAGATATTATTTTACCATGCTGCATATATTAGCAATGCAAGCATAAATATGCGCAATTCAGCTAAAAAAAAAAAAGTAAAAATTAAACATGCATTATATGGATAATGCATAGAAGATTTACACGTGTGTTTAACATTGTAAATAAAACCCCTTGCATTGACATTCTAGAGAGTCATATACCCCCCCCCCTCCCTTTATTGAATTTGTTCGGGGTTTTTTTAATTTTGTGTAAGTTAATTCTAATATTATGTGTTTTCTGTTCGGACGCTAATTTTAAAGGGGGGGGGGGGGCAGGCACATCCAAACAAATGCTAGATTCTCGAATATTGATCTACGTTTTCATATGCTACATACACCTATATACGAGTATAACTGCGTAATATGAACAATTTTGTGCATGTACGCTTAACGTTGTCAAGGACTTATGTCATAGCTATAAATAGCCTAAAGTTTACGCCTGTAGTTACTGCAAAATACGCCTGCGACTGAGTTTCTTGTAAGTCTTTGGACTAGACTAAAGTTAGGCCCAAAACTACGCCTCTTAATGAATAGAGCCCAGGGACGTACATGTATAATACTAGTATATACGTCCCTGATGGTCACAGCTTATGGGGGTTGAAACTGATCAAAAATAAATGAGAGAAATCTGACCTCTATAAAAATTTAAGATATGCCCTGTTTAGCTTTACTACATGTATTATACAGTTGAGGAAATATCCATATGTTTTACGTTTTTAAATATTTAACTCTTCTTTTAAAGGAGATCATTAAAGTATAAAAAAGGCCATGACCATTGAGCCCTCTTAAAAATCTACAACAGTACTTGTACACCGGCAATTCCGTTGAAGTTTACTGAAAGAAACGGTATATATGCATGGTGTAAGATTAATTGAAGATGTCCATACTGTAATCGATTGAAAATATCGGAGAATAACTTCTCTTCTCTGTTCATGACATGCCACAGGAGGAACGCAATGCCTATATATGCTCATAATAAAACAAATATTTTAATTTAGATAAGAAATACATACCGATAAAAGATTATTGATATTTTCAAACTAAGGTCCTTAAATAATTCTGTTGCGCTGCGTAAGATCGTGCATTTTTTTGATTTGATCAATATAAGCAATAAACTTGTTTCGAAATAAATAGACATAACTATGTACAACATACATCTATCCTTTTTTTGCATGAATGGTGTTACATGCATGCATATATAAAATGTGACAGTTTGACCCATGTGAAAAAAGATATATATATCGAATTTTACATTATCAAACTATACATAAAAATATTGCTAAACATGCTAATGCGTATGGAATAAACGATTCTTTAAAACGAAAATAAAAACCATATTATTAATATCTAGCTGTCAACAAAAGGTTAAATGGTCATTCTGCTGTCTGCGCTGCTTGTTTTTTTTTTCCTGTCGGGACAGGAAAAAAGAAAACTTTAAAATGTTCCTGCTTGATATTATTTTGACAAAAACAGCCCAGTTTTATGTAACTTAATATTTAGAACCTTTTTAACGAGAGCTTGGACTTTGGGTAGTTGTGTCAAAAAGCAATGTGACGGAGGACTGTCTATTTCATTGTAGGCCACTCAGTTAAGGCTCTTTGAAATCAACAAGATTTGTCTGGCTTTTGAGCCAGGAGTACACAATCGGTGTATATTTTCTTGAAACCAGCGTCATTTTTAACTTGTTTTGACGCAACAAATAGATAGCTACGTCCTACTGAAAGTCCAAGGCCTTGTTAAAACGGTTCTAATACATACGCCTAGGTATTGTTAGATTGAACCTAATTTACACGTACATGAGTAGGAAATCCTAAAAAAGTAAGTTAAATAAGACGAAAATTACCGTTTACTAGTCATCAATTTTGTAGCGTTTAAGCGTAAAGTTAAAAAAAATGTAATAAATATATCGTAGTTTAAATTCCATGAACATTAATGCAACGAAGTCCTTACTTTATGCAGCGATTTCTAGTTAGTTATTTGTGTTGGATTTTGTATGAATAAAAAAATCCAACATTACAGCAATCAAATAGGACATTGTTTGCTGATTAATAGTACAGCCATATGCGGTTTTTTTTTTTCGCGACCAGCCAAAACAAATATTTATATATTGCTTAGTTTTCGGGTAGACCAAGACTTATCTACAAGACGTGGAAACCATAATACATTTAACGACTGTTGAAATCTGAGAAGTGTAAATGCATTTGAGGAATTTGCATTCTTACAAATGCTATGGTTATCTCCATTTTCTCTACAAACCAGCCTCCAGGATCATGAAAGATCTTAGACTTAGGTCAAAATTACAATCACCAACAAAATGTTTATTAATCATATATTGTCACTTAAAATATTTAGGTAGCAACAACATACGGCAGCAATCCTAAAATTTATTTCGAATTTTGCTTGTACTAAGATACCGCAAACAAATTTTGACTAAAGTCTAGGACATCTTCTTAAATTGATCCCGAGGCCAGTAAACTTGCATACAATTGAGAAGTACTTCCCCGACTGTGCCCCGCACGCGCACACACTTTCAAAGACGATTTTATTTTTATTTATACTTGATTCAATATGAAATTTGCTACGATTCAATTGCCAAAATTACAATATTGCCAAAATACAAAATGTACAATTATCTTTTTCATTTCCACTCAAACATTTATGTAGCTTCAAAGTCTTCAATTTGAAAAAAATACTTTGGAAATATTATTAGTGTAATTACTTCCTCATACCGAAATCTTTATATATGACATCAACTTATTGTACATATGCAGCCCGGTGTGAAAGAAATTTTTTTCAGGTAAAAGCTAAACAGACGCACCATTCTAGTGTTCTATTGTCAAATGGATAAATTATCGTCAATTTTTCGTTTTATTGTAGCAACATGTTCATATCTTTTACTTTAGTGAATTTTAAAAAAACCTTTCATTCGTCACATGCATGTAGGATTGTGCTTTCTCGTGTTTACATATACACTATACAAAGAAGATTATACACATATTGCAAAACATCTCTGACCAGCATCCAGACCTGTAAAAGAAAAAAAAATCTGAATGATAAAAGGCACAAGAAAAATATATTTGGACAATGAATGTCAATACGAAACAGCAGATCTGTATATCTGTTTAAATGTAATGTCATTCAGAATTCGATTACAGACCTGCGTAACATTCATTCTTTAAAATAACATGTTTAGAAAGATTTTTTGGGGTTTCTTTTGGACATTTAAAAATGTCTGACTACTTAAAAAAAACTATCCACCTTGCTACCCGGTGCATTTAAAATAGACGTGGTAACGTACCCGCTGTAAATGTGCACTTTATTTGTCATATGCTATTACATCCTAAAAAGATTGTATTTCAATCAAGAATTGCAGTTATCAGAGCAGACACTTTAAACGAGTGAGACCCGGAGAAACATATATTCAGGTGTATGAAATCAATATTGATTAGGTACTCTCGAGTACCGAATGCATGTGGGGCATACTTGTGAATAAATGTCCTGTGTTTTCCTGGAACAGCATGTCTATTTTATTTCATTTTGGATATATTTACTGTCTTTTGCAAGGTAAGGGTTATTATTCTATCTCTTTGTTCAGGGTTTTAATTCTCAGAATCCAAGACGTGAATAACTAATTACGTATTCATACATACACATATATAACTAGCTAATAATACTTGGTCATGACGGTTATGTTAAAAAGCAAGGGGAAATATGAAAGGAGTATTTTTCATGCCGCCGTTTTTAAAAAAAATAATATCAATAGCCAATGCACCCATTTTGCATGTGCAATGTATACACAGAAAATTCTTTTTAAATTCGGTCAAAGTTCAATTTGAACGGACAACAGCAATCCTTTTGAACTGCCATTGAGGTTACATGAAATATTCCCTCCCCTTTCTTTCTCCTGTCATTTAAGTATCTATACCCCCACCTCCACCACCTTTGCACCCCCTTGAAGTAAAACCACATTCCAGGAAACCCCTAATCTCAAACAATATTGCAATGAGTAAATATACCGACAGATGACCCCTTATTCTCGCAAAGAAAACCATGGACAAAAGCGCGACTAGCTCACTGTTTCACTTTATTATCGCAGGTTGACCACGGAAGCAATCTATTTGAATAAGACTTTAACAAAATAATAAAAAAGCAGTCTACAAATCTGAGCTACATTGATGTAGTTATAAAACTTTTTGTTGTTGATACAATGATAGCAAACTTATCAACATATTATCAGACGTACACAAATTATTAAAGTTTAATAATAAGTTAATGTATTATATCATACATATGTACACGTAAAGGTACATATTACGAAACCATTCGTTATATAAAAGGCATATGCATCAAAATAAATGATAACTACATTATGTATATATTTGTTTAAAACTTTGCAAGATTAAGGTGTGTAGTCCTGTATTTCGGGAGATGATATGCGAAGGGGACCATCCTTTATTTAAACGACCGAATAAGAATTGTTTAAATCTCCCAGATATTGAGGTAACAAGATATCAAAACCAATGCAAGTCACGACATAAGCATTTGTAATAGGACGGGTTGGGTCAGAATCACACTCTGAAATATGTTTACCGTTTCCTATGTATTATAATTTATTTCCCAGGTTCTTTATGATTTGAGATTCTGCTTGGTCTTAATTTTAAGTTAAAGAATATATATTTTTCACCTTTTGACACCGTTCAACACACTGTAATGAAAAACACCAGCTTCAACAAACAACAATATTTATTTACGACTTTATAGAAAATAACAAAAACAAAATAATTATAACAATGGTAAATTCCTGCCGAGTATAAACCAAAAAAATGTTACTATCAAAAATTCCTATCAAAAATCCCTATGAACACCACCATCAAAATCATCAACCAAAAATCACCCCCCATCCTAGCGTACGGGAACGCTAGCCCACCTAGCCGGGGGAACGGCCTAGGTTTAATACAAAAATCCCTTTTAATAAGAACCTAACACTTAACTTTTAGTTTAAGGGCCAAAAATAATTCAACAGGAGCAAATGACGACGACAAAATGATCAAATTATTCTCCTAACGGGTGCAACCTGTTAAATACCTAATAAACCATGTTAGAGAAGTGAGAAACTTACAGCAAATCAATGCTTAACAAGTCCCCAAGAAACTACGAATTTCGGGGCTTTATATAGCAACCACGACAATAGAAAAATATAACGTTAAATCTAGTGAATAGACTGTAAGGGTATGACCTTTGACTGTATTTAGCACCACCCGAAAAAGGTTACTTCCGGTATATTAACCAATCGAAAAGTATAAACAAAACTGGACATTTCCTATGATGATCGAACACGTGTGAAGGATTATTGTCGATCTATATGGCAAAACAAACCTATTTATAGTAACCACGGAAGTAAGTATATTAACTAGAAACTTCCAACTATTATTAGAAACAAAAGTAGGGGCAAATAGGGAATACATAACGTGACTTGAACCCATTCCTGCTACACTCCCCCTTGCTTAAGAATAAATGATATAATCATTTATTTTAAGGATAAAGTTATACATAATAATAGCAGGAATTTGTATAAAAATAAAACAAACATTTTTCTTTCCCTACAAACAAAATATAAAATTCAACAATGAAATCAATATATGGCCAGTGATTAACAATCATTATTAAAACATAAAATAAAACTATAATGGCCAAATATTTGTATACCCTGCGTATCTACTAAATTTAATCTAACAGTTCCTTAATCTAACAACCTTCTCTTTACTATTCGGCCCCCAGAGTTTCTTTGTAACTACAACTGTCTCGGTGTCATAAGCGAACACCACCTGGTCCCGGGAGTTGGTGTCTTCTTTTACTAAAGGAGTCGCGATCCCCGCAACAAGTGACCTCCGCCGCCTGGCCTCTTCATCCCGAAACTGTCTCCTATTGTCTGTGATCTCACAGATTGGCATAAGGCCATTTCCGGGATTATGGTACTTTCTATTGGGAAAAGTCTTCAGCTCCAGGTCCTCAGTTGGCTGATTTGGGTGCACCCGACCCATGTGTCTGCTGACTTGGTTCTTCCTCATTGTCGCAAACCGACACAGGGTGCACTGATATCCATGAATATATGGCATATGTATCTCTGCCCAATGTCTCCGACATTTAGCCACACATTCCAGGAAGATGTCGCAACCCTCGGCCGGACATCTCATTCCTCCTTCCTGCCAGACGGGACGGATATCTCTATCAAGCTCCATTAACTCCTCTTCGCTCACTAATAGGTCCAAAACAAAATCCTCCATAGATATTTCTGAAATTATTTATGACAATTAAGTACATACAATATATACAGATCATTATTCATTGTCTAAGTGTACTAGTAATTACAGGGTTTGGAAAAGAGCGCTCAACAGACCAGCTGTTTATATATATTCCAATCCCCTTCTTACAAACAAAAATTAACCATTAATCTAATGAAAATTTCTGCATAAAAGATATTGATATAAAGTATTTGTTATTATTTTTAACTTATCTGCAAATTATGGAGAATAGATCTCTCTTGGCTTAACTATTCTCCCAGTTCTTGTTTTCACAGGAGAATTATGTACAGGTTGCACCAGAGAATCATCAGAAATTTGTGAAGGGGAAGTTTCGCTCAGATTTTCTTCATCAGCCTGGAAGCTCTCTACCTCTTCCAGCCAATTAATAGGAGGTTGTCTCCCTTGGAATGGTTTCAGGTGATCCACATGGACGACTATGGGATTTTTTTCAGAATTTAACTGTATTTCGTATGTAACATCTGAAATTCTTTTTATTACCAGATATGGCCCTGTCCAACCTTGACCTAATTTATTGGAAATCGCAGGCAAATACCATCTCCAAACCCAATCACCAGGCTCATATTCTCTTGGTTTTAACCCTTTATCATAATATTGTTTTTGTCTCTGAGCTGCAATGCACAAATTATCATGAGCAAATTCAAAAGCATTATTCATTGCAATTTCTAACCATTTGACATACATTGAAGGACACAATTTCCGGGGATTTTCAGGAGGTATTCCGACCATAATATCTAGAGGACAAGATATTTCTCTACCAAGCATAAGTAAATTTGGACTACATTTTGTACTAATATGGGGGGTAGCTCTATAAGCCATCATAAGGTAAGGCAAATGATCATCCCAGTCATCTTTATTTTCATTTACAAAAGCGGACAACATGGCAATTATGGTTCTATTAAAACGCTCTACAAGTCCATCAGACTGAGGTCGATAAGGAGTAGTTCTTGTTTTCTCAATACCCAGGAGTCTACAAAGTTCAGAAAATAATTCACTCTCAAATTCTCTCCCTTGATCTGTATGTATCTGATTTGGAACACCATAGTGTGCAATGAATTCAGTAGCAAGTTTATCAGCAACTGTAAGTGCAGTATGATTTGAAACAGCATAAGCTTCTTTCCACTTTGAAAAATAATCACCAACAATAATGATATATTCATTTCCATTATTAGTTTTAGGTAAACCACCCAAAATATCTATTGCAATTCTATCTAAAGGTTTTGCAGATTGAAGAAGAGAAGATTGAAGTGGAGATTTCCCAAACCCTGGACCTGGTTTTCGACGTGCACAAAGATCACATGATTGACACCAAAGTTTTACATCGTGGGACATTCCAGGCCAATAGAATTTTCTCTTAATAGATTCATATGTTTTGTCTCTGCCTAAATGACCTGATAATCTGGAATTATGGAGGGATTCTAAAATCTTTTCTCTAATAATTTGAGGCACTACAATTTGATTTAAGATGTTTCCCTGTGGATCTTTTTCACTTGTTCTGTAAAGTATCCCATCGGGTTTGATTTCTAATTCTTCCCACATTTGACATAAAATTCTAACTTCATAGGAGAATGACCCCATTGTTTGTCTGTTTGGTTTATGATCAGTTGTTGATTTGAGTGTTTTAAATTTGCCAATATTGCTATCTTCATTTTGCCATTCTTTTATTTGATTAGGACCCCAGCATTCTACCCAATTTGAAACATCAGAAGTATTGTCAATGGCTTGCACAGGATAGATTCCCTGCTCAGAATACTTAGATTCTTCATGCGGAAATTTTCCTTCTTCAGCCACAACCTCTAAGTTTAAACCATGATTATTTGCTAAGTGTTCCGGAGAATCACAATCGGGGCATTTTTCTCTTGTACATTTACGTTTAACTGGAATTCGGGATAAACCATCGGCATTTAAGTGTAAAGTTCCCCTACGATGTTCAATTTCAAAGTCATACATATCTACAATGCTTATCCAACGAGCAATCATCCCCTCTGGATTTTTAAAGTTCTTAAGCCATTTGAGAGAAGCATGGTCTGTTCTCAGTAAAAAATTCTGACCAAACAAATAATTCCTGAAATGTTTCAAAAAGGTAACAATTGCTAAAAGTTCTTTATGGGTTGTACAGTATTTTCTCTGAGAGTTTAGTAAAGAAACACTTGCATAGGCAATAACCTTTTCTTCCCCATTTTGAATTTGGGACAAAACACCACCTAACCCAGTATCACTTGCATCTGTGTCAAGTACAAACTTTCCATCAGCAATAGGGTATGCCAATATTGGAGCAGAAACTAACAATAACTTCAGCTCATCAAAAGCTTTCTGACAGTTTTCATCCCACTTGAACCTTTTATTTTTCCTCGTGAGTTGACTCAAGGGAGATGCTATGGTTGAGAAATTTGGAATAAATTTTCGGTAATAACCTGCAGTACCTAAAAATGATCGAACTTCTGTAACATTGGTTGGAATTGGCCAATCTTGAACAGCAGAAATTTTCTTAGGGTCACAGCTGATGCCAGCTTTAGAAACCCGGTGGCCTAAATATGCAACTTCAGTTTGAAACAATGTACACTTTTTAGGTTTGAGTTTCAGATTAGCTTTCCGTAAACATTCAAAAACATCTTTAAGATTTCTTAATGCAATTTCAAATGTACTGCCAAATACAATGACGTCATCTAAATAACATAAGCATCTCGTCCAATTGAGTCCACCCAACACTAAATTCATAAGGCGTGAAAATGTTGCAGGGGCATTGCATAACCCAAAGGGCATAACATTGAAATGGTATAATCCCCTGTGAGTGGTAAATGCGGTTTTACTTTTGTCAGACTCTTTCAATGGACATTGCCAATATCCACTAGCTAAATCCAAAGTGGAAAACCATTGTGCACGCGGCTATGTTAAGGCTGTCCGAAGCTAAATATATATCGAAAAATGATACTTTTTTAATTATCGAAAAATACTTTAACCGAGCGAGTTTCTTTAAAGGTTTAATTACATAAATTAACAGTGACATCCAACACTATATTTGATGTATTTTTGTGACGTCATATATTTTTCTTAAGCACGTGACGGGTGTATTCTAACACGGTAAATAATCTATAAAAACCGCATCGGCACAAGTGAATGATGTCATTAAATCAAAAATATTTTTATGAAAAATCCTTCGATAAGTAATGTATTTTGCAGTTCTTGCTGGGGGTTCATATAAATATTTCGTTTATTTGAAATATTGTCAAAACATTTCGCACCGCCATCGAAATTAAGCACATTTTTACCTTTTAGGCTCGATTTACACAAAATCGGGCCAATCTGTAGGTTTCCCCCAGCAAGATTCACATTGGTACTTATTTTCTCTCCCGATTTCACTTAAAATTTACTAAGATTGTTTTTATCTTTCACTTGTGCCAAGTCGTTTTTAATATGCATATACATATCACCATTCATTAGATTACACGTAGCAGGGGGAGTCTTAAAACCATTAGTTTATGAATAGTTATTTACCTATTACGAAGCTTAAAAACTGTTGATTTTTTTAATTATCCATATCGGTGATATTGAATTTAGTATCACTAGTATTTATAACAGTGTCTATGTAAAGGAATGAAGCGGTTTTATATTATGCACTATGAATATCACTTATTATGTTACGATACATTCCCTAAGAACGATCCAAAGGAATGCAGATCGTGACGTCAAAGTTAACTATGACGTCATATCTTATGAAGTACAGACAAATGACTTTCTACATATCGCTGTGAAATTAATCGGGCAGCCTTAACATAGCCGCGCACCTGATAATGCTTCGAGTGCATCATCAATTCTGTTCAAGGGATATGCATCCTTCTTTGTTATTGAATTAAGTTTGCGAAAATCTATGCAAAATCTGGTAGACCCATCAGACTTTGTAACCAAAACAACAGGAGCAGACCAGGGACTATTACTAGGCTCTATGATATTCTGTTCAAGCATTTTCTTAAGTTCAGTGTCAACAATTTCTTTTTGCTTTGGAGAAAGTCTACGTGGAGGTATTTTAATTGGATTTTCATACCCAGTATCAATGTTATGTTCAACCAAATCTGTGTGACCCAACTTTCCATCTGGTTTCATAAAAATATCTTCAAATTCTGTCAATAAGTTTTTAACTTGATCTTTTTCTTTTCCATTTAATTCATCTGACACTTTACTTAACAATGTAGACAAATGATCTGGGAGTTTTGAAATTTTAGAATGAGTTTGAGATTGAGGCTCGATATAATGCACACTCTCCACTGGTTCTAGATCAGCAATGCAAGTATTTTTATTCAATCTAACTGACCTGTTTGTAAGATTAAGGAGTGAAATAGAAATCTCATCCTTTTTAGGATTGACCAAAGTTTTAGCCATCAAAAGACCATTTACATTGACAATTTGTTTGGGTTCCACTAAACCATA
The DNA here is from genome assembly GCF_963853765.1 of Magallana gigas. Classification (NCBI taxonomy): domain Eukaryota; kingdom Metazoa; phylum Mollusca; class Bivalvia; order Ostreida; family Ostreidae; genus Magallana; species Magallana gigas. Next base: position 1,734,581 of record NC_088861.1, on the reverse strand, counting down.
ATCTGTACCAAGTTTCCCTTGAATGTACCCTTTACAATAGAACTCTGTGTCAGGGGGTATTTTAATAGTGTCACAGAGTCGGATTCTGGCACATCTATGCAAGTTTAGTGGGGTTTGTGAAAGAGGAAATATCTGTTTGCCAACCTGCAAACTTTCATTACGGAAATTAATAACTCCTGAATAACTCTTCAAGAAGTCTACTCCCAAAATACTAATATTTCCCTCTAACTTTCCAACAATCATCTCTTGCTCAAAGATAGTATCTGAGTCACATAAACTAAATGAAAAATTTGACATTCCCAGTATTGGAATTGATTCACCTTTCGCACACAACAGCGTTTTATCTACGCTTTTCAGCTGCTTAGGTTTTATCTTTCCATATAACATGTCAAATATATCCTCATCAAGAATAGTAACTGCAGAACCTGTGTCAACCAGAAAACTCATTAGAACACCATCCATCTTTGCCTCAACAAACAAACAACTTGGTTTTATTGTATTCAATGAAATTATTGGCCTATTGGTAAGTTTGTTTTCTTCACCAGTTTTAAGGGCTGAATTGTCGGCCTCGAATCCAACCCCACCTATTTTCCCGAATTTGAATTGACATTGTTTGAAGTGGTTGGAACATTATTTTGATCCCTGTTAAAGTTTGGTTTATTTGGGCATTTCCAATGAGGGTGATCTCTCCTTTGACAATATTTACACTTAAACCATCTTTCTGATTTAATTGATCTTATTTCAGATGTGAGCGTACTCATAAGTTTAGCCATTTCTTCAGAAATTATGGAAGCCAAATCTTTCCCAGAATTTTCAGAAGTTTGCGGAGTTTCCGAAATAACATGCACACTTTTCTCTTCACTCAAAGGTTTTCTGAGAATTGTTTTGGGCCCCTCAAATGCTTCATATTCAATAGCCAATGTAATAGCTTCATCAACAGATCTAGGGTGTCTAAATTGAACATGTTTTTTTATTTCAGTATGGTTAAGACCACAAATGAACTGATCAATGACATAAGTCTCCCTAGCAACTCTATCTAATTGTGGGTACGCTTTTGCTGAAAGATGTTTTAGTGCATAACCAAACTCTGAAATGCTCTCAGTTTCAATGCGCTTGCGATTTTTAAATTGACATCGATATGCTGCTTCACGACCAGGAGGGTTAAATCTCTGTAAGAGAACCTGTTTAATGTCATTAAATTCTCTAATCTCCCAAGGGTCCAAATCTCTGAAAACTTGTTGAGCCTCCCCTTTTAAACTAATGGCCAACTGTTGTGCTTTTTCAGCACTTGTCCAGTTGTTGTACCTAGCAACCCATTCAAAATGCTGTAAATAAATTTCCAAGTCTGTTGTACCATCATAAATTTGAGGTTCTTTTTCTTTTCTTGAAAGCCTATGAGAATTTACAAAATGTTCACGAGGAGGTAACTCTTGTGCCATTGCTTGCGGAATTAATCTCGTAGGAGTTATTCCCCTTGTCTGATTATTTGACATTCGGCGCGGAGTCTCAAAATTCTCATTTATTCGGGAACTCTTGTTTAATTGAGAAGCATGCAAGGACGGTTTAGTATTGAGAGTTGAAACAGAGTGTCTTTGAGTACCAGGTTGTGAAAACCTTCTGTCCAAAGTATCTCTTGAACTCTCACGCGCGTGAATGTCGCGTCGGGATTGACGGGAATCTGCGGACGTCGAGTCAAAGTGTACGCGTGCCGGTGTTTTAGGCATTTTATTTTGATTTGAAAATGAAGATTTATCTCCATAACTAATTGGAGTACTTGTAACAAACTCAGGATTTGATTTCCGAATGTCTTTAACATGTTTATTTTCAGTTTCCAAATTCATACTCTGAAATTTTGGATCATAACTCGAAGTGTCGGGATTTTCTGAAATACCTGAAAAATCTGAAAATAATTGTCTAAGTTCTTTTCTAATATCTTCCCTTAGAAATTCTGAATCAGGTACGCGTAACCCACTCTTTGTTTTTATAGTCCCAGAATATTCTTTAGGTTCTGTTAACTCTAAATCATATTGCGACAAAGTAGTTTCATCGACAAAGTCACTCGTGTCCGGATAATATCGGTCATTGAAAAACACTGTCTCTTCTATTGTGTCATGCATTGTTCGAACAGGTGCTCTGTAAACATCAGGTTCTGTGACACGTGGCGCACGGGCAATGTACGACTCGGCACTTTTTAGAATTCTGTCAGATATTTTAGCACGTGGACTTTTCTTATAAACTTCATCTAAATCAACAAAAGTTTGCTTTGATTGACCATCTGGTACACCGTAAAAATCTTGAGGTTTTGCTAAATTTTCAAATCGCGAATCTTTATCCATTTTTAGCGTGAAGTTTTATTATGTTTATTGAAACAGGCTTTAACAAAACAGCTGACTGAAAAATACGTGGGCGTGAAATACACAAGTGGTTTTACCAACAACCCAAAAATCACTCAAAAAGCCAAATACAGCGGGCTCAAATCCTTGGTAGACGGCACCATTTTTGTAATAGGACGGGTTGGGTCAGAATCACACTCTGAAATATGTTTACCGTTTCCTATGTATTATAATTTATTTCCCAGGTTCTTTATGATTTGAGATTCTGCTTGGTCTTAATTTTAAGTTAAAGAATATATATTTTTCACCTTTTGACACCGTTCAACACACTGTAATGAAAAACACCAGCTTCAACAAACAACAATATTTATTTACGACTTTATAGAAAATAACAAAAACAAAATAATTATAACAATGGTAAATTCCTGCCGAGTATAAACCAAAAAAATGTTACTATCAAAAATTCCTATCAAAAATCCCTATGAACACCACCATCAAAATCATCAACCAAAAATCACCCCCCCCCTCCTAGCGTACGGGAACGCTAGCCCACCTAGCCGGGGGAACGGCCTAGGTTTAATACAAAAATCCCTTTTAATAAGAACCTAACACTTAACTTTTAGTTTAAGGGCCAAAAATAATTCAACAGGAGCAAATGACGACGACAAAATGATCAAATTATTCTCCTAACGGGTGCAACCTGTTAAATACCTAATAAACCATGTTAGAGAAGTGAGAAACTTACAGCAAATCAATGCTTAACAAGTCCCCAAGAAACTACGAATTTCGGGGCTTTATATAGCAACCACGACAATAGAAAAATATAACGTTAAATCTAGTGAATAGACTGTAAGGGTATGACCTTTGACTGTATTTAGCACCACCCGAAAAAGGTTACTTCCGGTATATTAACCAATCGAAAAGTATAAACAAAACTGGACATTTCCTATGATGATCGAACACGTGTGAAGGATTATTGTCGATCTATATGGCAAAACAAACCTATTTATAGTAACCACGGAAGTAAGTATATTAACTAGAAACTTCCAACTATTATTAGAAACAAAAGTAGGGGCAAATAGGGAATACATAACGTGACTTGAACCCATTCCTGCTACACATGGTTTGATTGGTATACGTGGGTTTATTCTTACTGTTGACACGGGGACATCGTATCCGTGTTTCATGCGGATATGACATACATATAAATAATATATACATGTCATAGAAAGTGGACTGGATACGATGTTCCTGTGCTGTAGATTTTAAATGCTATATCCTTAAAAATGACACTATGTTGCAATAAATTCATTATCATAAAAGTCACAACCTTAAAATGTGTGATACTATTACATGTATTTTAGTGCAATTTAGTCCAATTGCATTAAGGAATAATAATCAACATTTAAACAATGAAATGCTTTCTTTGGTGATTCATGCTGGCTATGGAGGTAAATGTCATTGCAGAAAAAGTACATATAACTCGCATGAATCATCAAAGAATACATTTTATCATTTATATTTACATCTTTCTTTTAGTAAATTAATAAATTGATTGTAAAAGTAAATGCAATTAACTTAATTATTGTTAATGTAAACCAGTACGCTAGATAAAAGAAACAGCGAAGTCGTATTATGAAGTTTAACTTTAGTTTTCATTGCGCATGTTGCTTATTCTAGTAAAACACAGTGTAGTTATACCTAATGACATTTTTCCAATACCATTTATTTAATTGAACACAATAAATTAAAAGATAAAAATGTATAGATTTTATTTTTTAACACGATTTTCCGTTGTTTGGTAGGTGAGCGTTGCCATAGTGCTTTTATGACGTTATAATAAAAGTAGGCTTTGTAGGAACTACGTTATAAATGATAATATATAAGAAGAAGTAAAAGGTGTATCACTTTGAAAAATCAAAACTATTTTTCTTGATTTTTTTAATGAAACCATCGTACCAATCTTCATTTGTGATACTCCAAAATATTACAAAATTTGTTCCATTTTGATATTAACCCCACTAAATACAGTGAAGTCGCCAATTCCGGGTCGTCTCCAATTCCAGGTCACTCCTATAATTTTTATGTACTATTGTTTAAAATGTAGCAGAAAAATACTTTATAAATAGACTGATCACGAATTATGGTCTTTCTGTATTTGATCAGTAAAAATATTTGAAAGAAAACATTTACAGACCATCCGAGAAACGAAATTAGAAATCAAGCGCTTTCGAGATCGAGATTTTCACTCATCTTTGATATGGTACTTTCGTTATTTACGCTGCAGCGTGGTTGATGTGCACATGCATTCAGTTATCCGTCAGATATTGTTCGATACAATAAGTGTTCAATTAGATTTAAAAATTATTGATAAATCAAACTGAAGGAGTTTACCCAAATGCGGGTCAGTTTACTTGAAAAATATTTTTGTGGTTTTACAATAACCTGTAAGAGGGAGAGAAAGAAATTCAATTAAATAAAATGGTCCATGCCGCTCTGTTGTAATTACATTTATCTTGTAAGTTATTTCTCTTTGCTTTTGTTATATTTAGTGTCTCATAATGATTATTTCAGAATCACTACCCTCATTTACATTTAGAAATGGGTCCCTGTTATTTGTGTATCGGTGGTTTTAAATATTTTTCTTGAGCGGCAATATTTTTCAATTTTCACTGATACGGTAAAATTTAGTATATTTTGTATATACACCATGTATAGGGTAGAAAATGATATTATTAATCACATATTACACTTTGAGGAAAATCGCTATTGTATTAAGATTCATTAAAATATTTTGTAAATGGAAGTTGTAAACACTTTACCCATTTCAAACTTGTATAAAATGTTGTTAACTATCTAATCATGACGATGCTTTTATTAAAGTGTGACTAAAATTATTTTTAATTTTCCGTGGAAGAAAAAGCAAGCATTAATTGAAACTGTCTCATTGTTGAGAGTGAAAAAGTGGATATTGGGATTATTGACGTAGGAGCTTAGCTGCCAAGGCATTGCTCGTTGTTCATATTAAATAAGCATCACAACAAGAGCCCTATCTGTTCTTGTTTAAAAAAAAATCTCTCAACTTATGAATTGTGAAAAACAACTGATTGTGTAATCGTGATAGTTCAAACTTTTTATATAATGACAAAACATCCACAGTGGATGCTCAAAAAATTACCAATCAGGCCTAGGGATTCTGAAGCATTTTTAGACTTAAGTCGAAAATTCTTTCAATTGTGAAATTGTAATTTGTCATAAATGCACGCTTAAAATGTGTAATTATGAACATAATATAGTGCCACATTTTAAATGAATTTAATTTTTTTTTCGATGTATTTAATCAAAAGACGATATGACAATGTACACATTTTGACCTAAGTCTAAGATTGTTTTCTGATACTGTGACATGGTCTCTCCAAATCTTAAATATGATTTTTAGCCATTTACCTCCTTATGTATTTACTAGTAAGTAATTTTCGAATTATTTGAAATTTAAAATTGAATATTTCTTAAATAAATTCATGCAATGCCTTACTAGTATGTCTAATGCAAAATGAAATTCTCTAAAAATCGCCTTTTAACTGTTTAATGTTGTTGCAGGAATTTCAATTCAGGCTTCAACCACTACAACTTCTACTGACGAATTAACACAGCTTTATGAAACGATAGCAATAAACACTACACAGAGTTCTTTACAAACAACCACCCAGTCAGAAACCTCATTGAGTTCAGAACATGGCAATACCACCGAGTCAGCAACCACAACGACGAGTGGTGGCAATACCTCTGAAATACCAACGATACCGATGGAAAACGCAACAATCGCAACAACAATAGCAACAACAATAACTACTTCTGGGTGGAATTCGACGAATACAGAACCGACAACAAATGCAACAACATTAACTACTACTTCATTAATGAATTCCACGAATACGGAGCTAATAACACTCACGACGGAAATTACAACCACTGAACCAACAACTATTTCAACAGAAAGTACAACCGTTGCACCACCAACAACAACAGAAAGTACTACCACCGAATCAACAACTATTACAGCAGAAAGTACAACCATTGCACCACCACCAACAACAGAAAGTACTACCACCGAATCAACAACTATTACGACAGAAAGTACAACCACTGAACCACCACCAACAACAGAAAGTACAACCACTGAACCACCATCACCAACAACAACCGAAAGTACAACCACTGAAACATCAACAACAACAACAGAAAGTACAACCACTGAACCACCATCACCAACAACAACAGAAAGTACAACCACTGAACCACCATCACCAACAACAGAAAGTACAACCACTGAACCATCATCAACAACAACAGAAAGTACAACCACTGAACCACCATCACCAACAACAGAAAGTACAACCACTGAACCATTAATAATATCAACATTAACAGATAGTACAACCACTACACCAACAACTACATCAACAGAAATTTTAACCACTGAACCAACAACTATTTCAACAGAAAGTACAACCATTGCACCACCATCAACAACAGAAAGTACTACCACCGAATCAACAACTATTACGACAGAAAGTACAACCACTGAACCACCACCAACAACAGAAAGTACAACCACTGAACCACCATCACCAACAACAACCGAAAGTACAACCACTGAAACATCAACAACAACAACAGAAAGTACAACCACTGAACCACCATCACCAACAACAGAAAGTACAACCACTGAACCATTAATAATATCAACATTAACAGATAGTACAACCACTACACCAACAACTACATCAACAGAAATTTTAACCACTGAACTAATAACTATTTCAACAGAAAGTACAACCACTGAATCAGAAACTACTGAATCAGAAACTACAACGACAGAGAGTAGATCCACTCAAAATACAACAACGTATATTACAACAACTGAGCCACTATCTACTACTGGTAATATTATTTTTGATGAGTTATTTAAAAGGTCTTCCATTTTAAACGAAAGACCTTGTAGTTTTTTGCACTGTTTTACTTCTGTTTTCCTCATTTTTTTGCAAATACTGTCCGGGTGATATAGTAAAGACCATTGGACCTATTTCCAGCACCATAGATGGTTGTCTAATGTCATGATTATAGGTAGTTTTTAAAATTTTTGATGCAGACACCCCCGGTTCCGATTTTTGTCGGTTTTCTATATTAATTTTGTTCGACCCTTTTTGTACAAAGACGTTCTCAGAAACTATTCACAGTTTACTATTCAGATACCAATGTATTTGTAATGTTGACTTGTTACGTAAAATGGGATTTTTAGGGTGCCAGAAATTTGATATCCTAATGCTACAATACTTTTAAAGACAATAGGTTGTTAATTTGTCAATCATTATAAAGTAAATATGGTTCAGAATTATTCTAAACAACATGTTATTTTCAGAATTGTGATAGCGACTCTTATTATGAAGTTACAATACTGACCCCTAAAATTTTCGCAAAATTAAGAAGCATTTTGTCATGTTTAGTAAAACAAATAATGTTGCAATTACCAATACCTTTTCAATGATACATGTATAATTATTTGGGAGTCGGCTTCTTTAATTAAGGAACCTTAGGAAGCTTAAGGAAACTTAGGGTTATAAGTCTTTTCTTGATATTCCAAAAAAGATTGAAATTTTGTTAAGCATTAATGAAGCAAAAATGTTCACTGACGTATTACTACAGTTTGACCCCTTTTAATGTTGATATGCTTGTTACAAAGTGATCTTTAAGGTTTAAAATCCCAAAACTTTCATATTTCGTAAATGTGAATCAAAACAACAAATATTTTTCGAATCATTAAAGAATAAAATTTGTGCGGAATTCCCAGTAAGGAATTACGTGACTGGCCCCTAAAATTGGTTATCCCACTTATTTCAAGACTAAGGACCATTTTGTAATGACTTGTAGAACCAAAATACAGCAAATACCAAGCATTTGAATGACCTCAATATTGTGAGGCCAGTTCCTTAAATTGAGATCTATAGCGACAAAAAGTCGTTTTTATAGATCTGAGGTTTCGTTTTGATGACACGAAACAGATCTTCACAAATATTTACAACTGTTTGGCACTTGTTAACCTCGATATATATTACGTAATAAGGGATCTTATGGTGCCATATCTTAAACAGTTGAGAAGTTATATAATATAATAAAAAAAAAAAAATATTATGAAGGTCACTGTTGAGTAGTTGTTCAAAATTTAGTTTAAAATAACATGCCATCTTTAAGCCTGTCATAGCTACTCCCAATAGGTAGTAACTGATCCCTAAAATGAATAGTCCTATCAAGACGAAGGAACGATTTGTAATGACTTCTAGAATAAAATATCACAAAATTCGAAATCTTTTTAAAAATAAAATGATTTAGTGGCCAGATCATTATGTTAGGAATCTATAAGGGACAAATGTTTAAAGCAAAATCGACTGGATGTTTTGAAAGTGTTGGCGCTTTAAAATAAAAAAAATATACTTGTTTTCTGGAAATTAGAAATTTTAAATGAATCTTTAAAGATTTTCTAGATATTAGAAATTCTTAAACAAGAGCGGCCTCGCACATGGTGGTGTTACCCGGCGAGACAGCCCCGATACGCGTGTTTTGGACTAGGTGAGACAGCAGCCGTAAGCTAGGACTGTATCACCCTCGGGGCATATATTTCTCTGTATCAGCCTATCGTCAAAGGGGTGTATTGCCCTCTAATTGAAAATCGATAATTCCACAATACATCTGATTTTATTAAAATTTGTTTATGAAATATCGAACAATAAAGGGATATAAAGCTTTACCTTATAAGTTTGAATATTTTAAATAATGGCTGAAAATTGAAAACTGAAAATTCAAAAATTGCGCCAAACAGTGATATGTATCTTAGTAAGGGTAGACAACCTATGCAACGGTTGTGTACTTAGAACAATAGCACGCTTTATTTGATATCAATCAGTATTTATATTATGGAGGATTTAAAGAAGGATGGACCACTAGACTACATCTTAGAAAACCAAAATGAAAAAAAATGTAAAAAAAGTAAATGTTTGAATTTTTATGAGTGGAATTTGACAGGAAACGTACGAAATCTAAGTGAAAGAATTTGACCCGTTACGAAGTTGCATATGATGAAAGTTTTTTTCTTAATAATTTTGAATTTTCATTCGTGTGAGATCTGTTTGTCAAGTGTGAGACAGCGCGCAGTGTGAGATTTTTCTGTCCTTCAAATGTACGTACCAAAGTTGTCTGCTGTTTGGGAAATGCATATTGATAAATTTTCCATGAAAAAATTGTTTTGAATAATTGATTACAATTTGTCATATTTTTATATGAATATTATTTAATTGTCGTATGCTCTCATTTTGACTTTTGATCTAAAGTACGCGGGTCGATAAACTGATTGAACTCTTTTTAACATCGTAACAGAAAGTTATCACCCATCATTTTTAATGTAAAATAAAACGAGAGAAATATTCATTTATAGTATACTCGTGTGGGATGGTGAAATTCTACCTCGGGGCCAAGATTCACTGTCTAGGACTTGTCAAAGCCTCGTCGTAGACCGTGAATCGTGTTCCCTCGGTGGAATTTCGCCATCCTACACTCATAAATGATTCTATTTATCTCAGACGACACACTCCCTTCTACTGAATATCAAACCACGATGTTTTGTCAACAAAATTTGACTACTCTTACAGTTCTTTACACATATAAAAACGAACGAGTTTTGTAATTCCGAAAAAAACCCACTTCTTCATGATCAAATTTATTCCTTATTTTGAATTTGAATTTGAATAAAAATCTTTAATTTTAAATATAAGGTGTAAACAACAAGACACTATTGTTTTGATCTCGGATATCAATAATTAAATCTGATATTTTATATGTACGTTATTTGCCAAAACAAAACATTTTTTTATCTTTTGCTACGTGTTGGTGTCAACGTGGTTGATTTTTTTCTTTCTCACATATAAGGTATCTAGGCTTGAGAAAATGTAGCTTGAAATAGAGAATGAATGTTTTTGCCCGTCCCCTATTACGCTTTTTTTTAATGTTCCTTTGTTTGTGTGTTGATTCCAAACAAGGAATTGAAAATGTGACATTTGTATTGTGAAGTTTATGTAGGTAGATACGTTTATCCTATCACATATTGACGAGTGTAAGACATAGCCTTGTCAAAACATAAGAACTTGTGGAGATTATCTACATGTATCAGTATAATTCAATAGGCGGATTTGTTGGATCAAAGTGCACAAAGGGTCAAGAATGATCAATTGCTTTTGAAATTATGGACACGCTATTATTTTCATCTTTGATCAAGCAGCGTTCTCGATCTGAAATTATACTTTAATTTTTTAGTTTGATTTCAAACTCTTAATTGTTATCAGGGGAGATAATTTGTGGTTTCGATAAGCATCATCTTTTTATGGTTCTAAACGGATGTTATAGCATATGCAAACCGAAGTGGAGCAACAACGTATTTCATTTATTTCTTAACAATGACTTTGTTTTTTGAAATCTCGAAATTGCAGATATTGACGACTGCTTCCCTGATCCCTGTCAAAACAACTCAACCTGTACAGACCTTGTCAACGACTACCGCTGCGATTGTGTTTCTGGATATAATGGAACAAACTGTGAAAACGGTAAGTACTAATGCGGTCTTTGTTTCAGATCCAAATATAAAATGCAAAAATGGGATTATATATTTAGTATCATATAATTCATTTAAAATCCAAAGTATTGTGTTTGTGAGTTGATTATCTTTTCCGTTCTACTTATGTACACATGCACATTGATAGTGTACGATCTGTATTTGTACGTATGTTTTAATTGGATAAATTAAGGCAGTTTGTTTCATCTGTATTTTTCGAAGATGCATGTTTGTTTTTGGTTTAGATATTAATGATTGTCAACCACAACCTTGTCAAAACAATGGAACTTGTACAGACCTGGTGAACGACTACCAATGTGATTGTGTTGCAGGATTTAATGGAACAAATTGTGAAAACAGTAAGCACATTATTCCTGTCTGTAAAAATGGAGAAACATAAATTGATGTTTCATCCGCTGTTTGATTAATGTATTATGATATTGACGATCGTTGAGGTAGCACATGTCACATTGAACATCTGAGGGCAAAACTTGATAGGCACCTGTTTCCTTTTTATTAATAAATATGTATATGAAATTGCACATACGGGCGTTCCTGAAATTTAAGGCTATTCATTTGGAGTTATTTTGTGTTCTATTTTTTTTGGTTAAGCAGTGTTCTCTTTCTGTAATAAATTGATTGTTGAATTTTCATTTCAAACTTTTTGATGCTATCCAAGGAGATGATTTTGTAGCTTAGAGTAAGATTGTTTTGGAAGGATGAAAACGAATGTAGTAGCAAATGTCAACAGTGGCGACCTTTATATTTATTTCTGATGCCTGCCCCTCCCACAACATTTTTACTTGCAGCAACTGATTTTTTTAAAAATTACATATAAAAAAATTGAATTATAATGGAGTTAGTTCACCACTTTTTTGAGAGTTTGTAAGAAAATCGAACGAAAATAAGAAAATGCAAAGTGAAATTGAAGTTATAGATATGCTACCCCCATGGATTAGGATTTTGAAGATTTTGGAAAGTTTTTGTTCTATTGCGTGTAAAGATTTTGGATGATTGTGCCCCCACTAACCTACAAAAACGATGCTACGTGCCTGTTTTGTTTTTGAAATCCTGAAATTGCAGATATTGATTTGTTTCAGATCTAATGGTACAAAATGCATGAATGGGATTACAATATTCAGTTTAAGTTTATTCAATTTATCTGTTAGATGTTTAAGGTCTGTAAGCTTTGACACACTATTCCTGTCTGTGGATAGTCAGAAACAAATATTGATGTGTCCTCAAGTGTTGGCTTATATATCATGGTAGTGACGATCGATGAGGTTGCAAATGTCACATGACACATTTGAGGACCAAACTTTAAAGATTTCTGTTTCCCTTGGAATAACAAATATGTTTATAAAATTGCAGATATTGACAGTTAGTTGTTAGTTAGTTGTCAGATAGTTGTGTTCCTGGATTCAACGGAACAAATTGTGAAAACAGTAGGTACTGCGTATGCCTAACTTGTTTTGATAAAACAATATAAATACTAATATGTTCGAGTTTTTACTGTTTGTTCATATCTTTTTAGTCAATTCAATGAAATATTGGTGATAGCGTCGGCGTGGATGATGTTTTTATCCTACCTAAAAATGTGGTATCTAGGATGGCGCAAATGTAGCTTGAGATATGATATTTTGGGACTTTGTTATCAAGAGTAATCAGTGAAGTCTTACTTAGGTTTGAAGCAATCAATGAGTGCCTCTCAGGTATTTGTCTAAAAATCAGGACTTGTAAAGGAAAAGTGCTATTGTTAAAATAGTTCCTACTGCGTATTATATACACGGTATTTGTTAAGAATGAACGGGCGCCAAAGATTGATAAGCTGTTTGTAATTGTAACTTTTTCTGGTTCGTTTGCAGTGTTGCCTTTGGTTTGTGAGTTGAATTCAAAAGGCGGTATTGGAAATGTGACATTTGTGTTGTGTAGTATAAGCAGGTTGATACCTTTTACGTTCATCCTATCACAAATTGAAGGCTATGAGACAAAGCGCTGTCAAACCTGAACTTGTAAAGGTCTTATTTATATTTTCTCGTAACGGCGTAATTGCATCGACGGGTTTGCGGGACCACACCGCACAAATAGTAAAGAACGGTATGTCAAACGTTCCTGAAATTTGAGTCTATTCATCCGAATTTATTTTGTGTTCTTTCTTTGGTTAATCAGCGTTAACTACCTGCAATGAAGTGATAGTTGAATTTTCATTTCCAACTTGTTGATGTTATCTTCGGAGAATATTTAGTAGCTTAAAGAAGCATTGTTTCTAAAGAATGAAGACGAATATAGTGACAAAAACCAACAGAGGCAACCATCATATTTCATTTATTTCTGATCAATGATTGTATTATTGAGATCTTGAAATTGCAGATATTGATGAGTGCTACCATATTCTCTGTCAAAACAACGGAACCTGCAGAGACCTAGTCAACGCGTACCAATGCGATTGTGTTCCTGGATTTAACGGAACAAACTGCGAAAACGGTAAGCACTGCTAATGCGGTATTTGTTTCAGATCCAATGGTACACCATGCAAGGATTGCATTTTATTTGTAAGATGTTCTAGGTCTGTGTGTTGATGCACACCATTCTAGCTATGGAGAGTGAGAAACAAATATTGATGTCTCCTCAAGTGTTTGATTAATACATTATGGTAGTGACGATCGATGAGGTTGCAAATGTCACATGACACATATGAGGATGAGACTTTAAAGATTTCTGTTTCTCTGAAAATAATAAATATGCTTATGAAATTGCAGATATTAACGAGTGTTTACCAGGTCCCTGTCAAAACTATGGAACTTGTACAGACCTGCTCAATGACTACAATTGCAGTTGTGTTCCTGGATTCAACGGAACAAATTGTGAAAACGGTACGTACTGCGTATGACTAATTTGTTTTGAATGAATTGCTATAAATTGTAATGTGTTTGAGTTGTTAGTTGCTTGTAAATATCTTCTGAGTCAATCAAATGAAATATTGGTGTTAGCGGCGGAGTCGATGGTGTTTTTCTTGTCGACACATGAGGTTTCTAAGATGGAGCGAATGTAGCTTGAGATATGAGAGTTTGGGACCTTGTTATCAATAGTAATCAGTAAAGTCTTATTCAGTATTGCAGTGAACAATGAGTCTTTCTCGCGTATTTATTAAGAAATCAGGACTTGTGCAGGAAAAAAGTGCTATTGTGAAAATAGTGCCTACTGCGTATCATATACAGGGTATTTGTTATTTGTATTTATAAAATGCAATGTCACCAAAGATAGAATATATGGTTTGTAGTTGTTCCTTTTTTTTGGTTCGTTCGGAATGTTGCCTTTGGTTTGTGAGTTGATTTCAAAAGGAGATATTGGAAATGTGACATTCGTGTTGTGTAGCGTAAGAGGATAGATGCCTTTTACGATCATACTATTACATTTTGAAGACTACGAGATGCAGCATTGCAGAAGTCTAAATTATATTCAAATATAACGGAGTAAATTCATGGACGTATTAATTGTATCAAACCGCACAAATGGTAAAGAATGTTATGTCAAACGTTCCTGAAATTTGAGTTGATTTATCCGGATTTATTTTTGTGTTCTTTCTTTGGTTAAGCAGCGTTCGCTATCTGTGATAGATTGACTGTTGTGTTTTCATTTCAAACTCTCAGATGCTATTAGAGGAGACGATTTTGTAACTAAGAATAGGTTTTGGTTTTGAAGGATGAAAACGAATGTAATAGCGAATGCAAACAGTGGTGACCATCATATTTCATTTATATTACGATCAATGATTTTGTTTTTTAACTCTTGAAATTGCAGATATTGATGAGTGTTTCCCTGATCCCTGTCAAAACAACGCAACCTGTACAGACCTTATCAACGAGTACCACTGCAATTGTGTTCCTGGATATAATGGAACAAACTGCGAAAACGGTAAGTACTGCTAATGCACACCATTCTAGCTGTGGAGAGTGAGAAACAAATATTGATGTCTCCTCCAGTGTTTGATTAATATATCATGGTAGTGACGATCGATGAGGTTGCAAATGTCACATGACACATATGAGGACGAAACTTTAAAGATTTCTGTTTCCCTGGGAATAACAAATATGTTTATGAAATTGCAGATATTAACGAGTGTTTACCAGGTCCCTGTCAAAACAATGGAACTTGTACAGACCTGCTCAATGACTACAATTGCAGTTGTGTTCCTGGATTCAACGGAACAAATTGTGGAAACAGTACGTACTGCGTATGACTAATTTGTTTTGAATGAATTGCTATAAATTGTAATGTGTTTGAGTTGTTAGTTGCTTGTAAATATCTTCTGAGTCAATCAAATGAAATATTGGTGTTAGCGGCGGAGTCGATGGTGTTTTTCTTGTCGACAGATGAGGTATCAAACATGGAGCGAATGTAGCTTGAGATATGAGAGTTTGGGACCTTGTTATGAATAGTAATCAGTAAAGTCTTATTCAGTATTGCAGTGAACAATGAGTCCTTCTTGCGTATTTTTTAAAAAATCAGGACTTGTACAGGAAAAAAGTGCTATTGTGAAAATAGTGCCTACTGCGTATCATATACAGGGTATTTGTTATTTGTATTTATAAAATGCAATGTCACCAAAGATAGAATATATGGTTTGTAGTTGTTCCTTTTTTTGGTTCGTTCGGAATGTTGCCTTTGGTTTGTGAGTTGATCTCAAAAGGAGATATTGGAAATGTGACATTCGTGTTGTGTAGCGTAAGAGGATAGATGCCTTTTACGATCATACTATTACATTTTGAAGACTACGAGATGCAGCATTGCAGAAGTCTAATTTATATTCAAATATAACGGAGTAAATTCATGGACGTATTAATTGTATCAAACCGCACAAATGGTAAAGAATGTTATGTCAAACGTTCCTGAAATTTGAGTTGATTTATCCGGATTTATTTTTGTGTTCTTTCTTTGGTTAAGCAGCGTTCGCTATCTGTGATAGATTGACTGTTGTGTTTTCATTTCAAACTCTCAGATGCTATTAGAGGAGACGATTTTGTAACTAAGAATAGGTTTTGGTTTTGAAGGATGAAAACGAATGTAACAGCGAATGGAAACAGTGGTGACCATCATATTTCATTTATATTACGATCAATGATTTTGTTTTTTAACTCTTGAAATTGCAGATATTGATGAGTGTTTCCCTGATCCCTGTCAAAACAACGCAACCTGTACAGACCTTATCAACGAGTACCACTGCAATTGTGTTCCTGGATATAATGGAACAAACTGCGAAAACGGTAAGTACTGCTAATGCACACCATTCTAGCTGTGGAGAGTGAGAAACAAATATTGATGTCTCCTCCAGTGTTTGATTAATATATCATGGTAGTGACGATCGATGAGGTTGCAAATGTCACATGACACATATGAGGACGAAACTTTAAAGATTTCTGTTTCCCTGGGAATAACAAATATGTTTATGAAATTGCAGATATTAACGAGTGTTTACCAGGTCCCTGTCAAAACAATGGAACTTGTACAGACCTGCTCAATGACTACAATTGCAGTTGTGTTCCTGGATTCAACGGAACAAATTGTGAAAACAGTACGTACTGCGTATGACTAATTTGTTTTGAATGAATTGCTTTAAATTGTAATGTGTTTGAGTTGTTAGTTGCTTGTAAATATCTTCTGAGTCAATCAAATGAAATATTGGTGTTAGCGGCGGACTCGATGGTGTTTTTCTTGTCGACAGATGAGGTATCAAAGATGGAGCGAATGTAGCTTGAGATATGAGAGTTTGGGACCTTGTTATCAATAGTAATCAGTAAAGTCTTATTTACTATTGCAGTGAACAATCAGTCTTTCTCGCGTATTTATTAAGAAATCAGGACTTGTGCAGGAAAAAAGTGCTATTGTGAAAATAGTGCCTACTGCGTATCATATACAGGGTATTTGTTATTTGTATTTATAAAATGCAATGTCACCAAAGATAGAATATATGGTTTGTAGTTGTTCCTTTTTTTGGTTCGTTCGGAATGTTGCCTTTGGTTTGTGAGTTGATTTCAAAAGGAGATATTGGAAATGTGACATTCGTGTTGTGTAGCGTAAGAGGATAGATGCCTTTTACGATCATACTATTACATTTTGAAGACTACGAGATGCAGCATTGCAGAAGTCTAAATTATATTCAAATATAACGGAGTAATTTAATGGACGTATTAATTGTATCAAACCGCACAAATGGTAAAGAATGTTATGTCAAACGTTCCTGAAATTTGAGTTGATTTATCCGGATTTATTTTTGTGTTCTTTCTTTGGTTAAGCAGCGTTCGCTATCTGTGATAGATTGACTGTTGTGTTTTCATTTCAAACTCTCAGATGCTATTAGAGGAGACGATTTTGTAACTAAGAATAGGTTTTGGTTTTGAAGGATGAAAACGAATGTAATAGCGAATGCAGACAGTGGTGACCATCATATTTCATTTATATTACGATCAATGATTTTGTTTTTTAACTCTTGAAATTGCAGATATTGATGAGTGTTTCCCTGATCTCTGTCAAAACAACGCAACCTGTACAGACCTTATCAACGAGTACCACTGCAATTGTGTTCCTGGATATAATGGAACAAACTGCGAAAACGGTAAGTACTGCTAATGCACACCATTCTAGCTGTGGAGAGTGAGAAACAAATATTGATGTCTCCTCCAGTGTTTGATTAATATATCATGGTAGTGACGATCGATGAGGTTGCAAATGTCACATGACACATATGAGGACGAAACTTTAAAGATTTCTGTTTCCCTGGGAATAACAAATATGTTTATGAAATTGCAGATATTAACGAGTGTTTACCAGGTCCCTGTCAAAACAATGGAACTTGTACAGACCTGCTCAATGACTACAATTGCAGTTGTGTTCCTGGATTCAACGGAACAAATTGTGAAAACAGTACGTACTGCGTATGACTAATTTGTTTTGAATGAATTGCTATAAATTGTAATGTGTTTGAGTTGTTAGTTGCTTGTAAATATCTTCTGAGTCAATCAAATGAAATATTGGTGTTAGCGGCGGAGTCGATGGTGTTTTTCTTGTCGACAGATGAGGTATCAAAGATGGAGCGAATGTAGCTTGAGATATGAGAGTTTGGGACCTTGTTATGAATAGTAATCAGTAAAGTCTTATTCAGTATTGAAGTGAACAATGAGTCTTTCTCGCGAATTTATTAAGAAATCAGGACTTGTGCAGGAAAAAAGTGCTATTGTGAAAATAGTGCCTACTGCGTATCATATACAGGGTATTTGTTATTTGTATTTATAAAATGCAATGTCACCAAAGATAGAATATATGGTTTGTAGTTGTTCCTTTTTTTGGTTCGTTCGGAATGTTGCCTTTGGTTTGTGAGTTGATCTCAAAAGGAGATATTGGAAATGTGACATTCGTGTTGTGTAGCGTAAGAGGATAGATGCCTTTTACGATCATACTATTACATTTTGAAGACTACGAGATGCAGCATTGCAGAAGTCTAAATTATATTCAAATATAACGGAGTAAATTCATGGACGTATTAATTGTATCAAACCGCACAAATGGTAAAGAATGTTATGTCAAACGTTCCTGAAATTTGAGTTAATTTATCCGGATTTAATTTTGTGTTCTTTCTTTGAATAAGCAGCGTTCGTTATCTGTGATAGATTGACTGTTGTGTTTTCATTTCAAACTCTCAGATGCTATTAGAGGAGACGATTTTGTAACCAAGAATAGGTTTTGGTTTTGAAGGATGAGAACGAATGTAATAGCGAATGGAAACAGTGGTGACCAACATATTTCATTTATATTACGATCAATGATTTTGTTTTTTAACTCTTGAAATTGCAGATATTGATGAGTGTTTCCCTGATCCCTGTCAAAACAACGCAACCTGTACAGACCTTATCAACGAGTACCACTGCAATTGTGTTCCTGGATATAATGGAACAAACTGCGAAAACGGTAAGTACTGCTAATGCACACCATTCTAGCTGTGGAGAGTGAGAAACAAATATTGATGTCTCCTCCAGTGTTTGATTAATATATCATGGTAGTGACGATCGATGAGGTTGCAAATGTCACATGACACATATGAGGACGAAACTTTAAAGATTTCTGTTTCCCTGGGAATAACAAATATGTTTATGAAATTGCAGATATTAACGAGTGTTTACCAGGTCCCTGTCAAAACAATGGAACTTGTACAGACCTGCTCAATGACTACAATTGCAGTTGTGTTCCTGGATTCAACGGAACAAATTGTGAAAACAGTACGTACTGCGTATGACTAATTTGTTTTGAATGAATTGCTATAAATTGTAATGTGTTTGAGTTGTTAGTTGCTTGTAAATATCTTCTGAGTCAATCAAATGAAATATTGGTGTTAGCGGCGGAGTCGATGGTGTTTTTCTTGTCGACAGATGAGGTATCAAAGATGGAGCGAATGTAGCTTGAGATATGAGAGTTTGGGACCTTGTTATGAATAGTAATCAGTAAAGTCTTATTCAGTATTGAAGTGAACAATGAGTCTTTCTCGCGAATTTATTAAGAAATCAGGACTTGTGCAGGAAAAAAGTGCTATTGTGAAAATAGTGCCTACTGCGTATCATATACAGGGTATTTGTTATTTGTATTTATAAAATGCAATGTCACCAAAGATAGAATATATGGTTTGTAGTTGTTCCTTTTTTTGGTTCGTTCGGAATGTTGCCTTTGGTTTGTGAGTTGATCTCAAAAGGAGATATTGGAAATGTGACATTCGTGTTGTGTAGCGTAAGAGGATAGATGCCTTTTACGATCATACTATTACATTTTGAAGACTACGAGATGCAGCATTGCAGAAGTCTAAATTATATTCAAATATAACGGAGTAAATTCATGGACGTATTAATTGTATCAAACCGCACAAATGGTAAAGAATGTTATGTCAAACGTTCCTGAAATTTGAGTTAATTTATCCGGATTTAATTTTGTGTTCTTTCTTTGAATAAGCAGCGTTCGTTATCTGTGATAGATTGACTGTTGTGTTTTCATTTCAAACTCTCAGATGCTATTAGAGGAGACGATTTTGTAACCAAGAATAGGTTTTGGTTTTGAAGGATGAGAACGAATGTAATAGCGAATGGAAACAGTGGTGACCAACATATTTCATTTATATTACGATCAATGATTTTGTTTTTTAACTCTTGAAATTGCAGATATTGATGAGTGTTTCCCTGATCCCTGTCAAAACAACGCAACCTGTACAGACCTTATCAACGAGTACCACTGCAATTGTGTTCCTGGATATAATGGAACAAACTGCGAAAACGGTAAGTACTGCTAATGCACACCATTCTAGCTGTGGAGAGTGAGAAACAAATATTGATGTCTCCTCCAGTGTTTGATTAATATATCATGGTAGTGACGATCGATGAGGTTGCAAATGTCACATGACACATATGAGGACGAAACTTTAAAGATTTCTGTTTCCCTGGGAATAACAAATATGTTTATGAAATTGCAGATATTAACGAGTGTTTACCAGGTCCCTGTCAAAACAATGGAACTTGTACAGACCTGCTCAATGACTACAATTGCAGTTGTGTTCCTGGATTCAACGGAACAAATTGTGAAAACAGTACGTACTGCGTATGACTAATTTGTTTTGAATGAATTGCTTTAAATTGTAATGTGTTTGAGTTGTTAGTTTCTTGTAAATATCTTCTGAGTCAATCAAATGAAATATTGGTGTTAGCGGCGGAGTCGATGGTGTTTTTCTTGTCGACAGATGAGGTATCAAACATGGAGCGAATGTAGCTTGAGATATGAGAGTTTGGGACCTTGTTATGAATAGTAATCAGTAAAGTCTTATTCAGTATTGAAGTGAACAATGAGTCTTTCTCGCGAATTTATTAAGAAATCAGGACTTGTGCAGGAAAAAAGTGCTATTGTGAAAATAGTGCCTACTGCGTATCATATACAGGGTATTTGTTATTTGTATTTATAAAATGCAATGTCACCAAAGATAGAATATATGGTTTGTAGTTGTTCCTTTTTTTGGTTCGTTCGGAATGTTGCCTTTGGTTTGTGAGTTGATCTCAAAAGGAGATATTGGAAATGTGACATTCGTGTTGTGTAGCGTAAGAGGATAGATGCCTTTTACGATCATACTATTACATTTTGAAGACTACGAGATGCAGCATTGCAGAAGTCTAAATTATATTCAAATATAACGGAGTAAATTCATGGACGTATTAATTGTATCAAACCGCACAAATGGTAAAGAATGTTATGTCAAACGTTCCTGAAATTTGAGTTGATTTATCCGGATTTATTTTTGTGTTCTTTCTTTGGTTAAGCAGCGTTCGCTATCTGTGATAGATTGACTGTTGTGTTTTCATTTCAAACTCTCAGATGCTATTAGAGGAGACGATTTTGTAACTAAGAATAGGTTTTGGTTTTGAAGGATGAAAACGAATGTAATAGCGAATGCAAACAGTGGTGACCAACATATTTCATTTATATTACGATCAATGATTTTGTTTTTTAACTCTTGAAATTGCAGATATTGATGAGTGTTTCCCTGATCCCTGTCAAAACAACGCAACCTGTACAGACCTTATCAACGAGTACCACTGCAATTGTGTTCCTGGATATAATGGAACAAACTGCGAAAACGGTAAGTACTGCTAATGCACACCATTCTAGCTGTGGAGAGTGAGAAACAAATATTGATGTCTCCTCCAGTGTTTGATTAATATATCATGGTAGTGACGATCGATGAGGTTGCAAATGTCACATGACACATATGAGGACGAAACTTTAAAGATTTCTGTTTCCCTGGGAATAACAAATATGTTTATGAAATTGCAGATATTAACGAGTGTTTACCAGGTCCCTGTCAAAACAATGGAACTTGTACAGACCTGCTCAATGACTACAATTGCAGTTGTGTTCCTGGATTCAACGGAACAAATTGTGAAAACAGTACGTACTGCGTATGACTAATTTGTTTTGAATGAATTGCTATAAATTGTAATGTGTTTGAGTTGTTAGTTGCTTGTAAATATCTTCTGAGTCAATCAAATGAAATATTGGTGTTAGCGGCGGACTCGATGGTGTTTTTCTTGTCGACAGATGAGGTATCAAACATGGAGCGAATGTAGCTTGAGATATGAGAGTTTGGGACCTTGTTATGAATAGTAATCAGTAAAGTCTTATTCAGTATTGCAGTGAACAATGAGTCCTTCTTGCGTATTTTTTAAAAAATCAGGACTTGTACAGGAAAAAAGTGCTATTGTGAAAATAGTGCCTACTGCGTATCATATACAGGGTATTTGTTATTTGTATTTATAAAATGCAATGTCACCAAAGATAGAATATATGGTTTGTAGTTGTTCCTTTTTTTGGTTCGTTCGGAATGTTGCCTTTGGTTTGTGAGTTGATCTCAAAAGGAGATATTGGAAATGTGACATTCGTGTTGTGTAGCGTAAGAAGATAGATGCCTTTTACGATCATACTATTACATTTTGAAGACTACGAGATGCAGCATTGCAGAAGTCTAATTTATATTCAAATATAACGGAGTAAATTCATGGACGTATTAATTGTATCAAACCGCACAAATGGTAAAGAATGTTATGTCAAACGTTCCTGAAATTTGAGTTGATTTATCCGGATTTATTTTTGTGTTCTTTCTTTGGTTAAGCAGCGTTCGCTATCTGTGATAGATTGACTGTTGTGTTTTCATTTCAAACTCTCAGATGCTATTAGAGGAGACGATTTTGTAACTAAGAATAGGTTTTGGTTTTGAAGGATGAAAACGAATGTAACAGCGAATGGAAACAGTGGTGACCATCATATTTCATTTTTATTACGATCAATGATTTTGTTTTTTAACTCTTGAAATTGCAGATATTGATGAGTGTTTCCCTGATCCCTGTCAAAACAACGCAACCTGTACAGACCTTATCAACGAGTACCACTGCAATTGTGTTCCTGGATATAATGGAACAAACTGCGAAAACGGTAAGTACTGCTAATGCACACCATTCTAGCTGTGGAGAGTGAGAAACAAATATTGATGTCTCCTCCAGTGTTTGATTAATATATCATGGTAGTGACGATCGATGAGGTTGCAAATGTCACATGACACATATGAGGACGAAACTTTAAAGATTTCTGTTTCCCTGGGAATAACAAATATGTTTATGAAATTGCAGATATTAACGAGTGTTTACCAGGTCCCTGTCAAAACAATGGAACTTGTACAGACCTGCTCAATGACTACAATTGCAGTTGTGTTCCTGGATTCAACGGAACAAATTGTGAAAACAGTACGTACTGCGTATGACTAATTTGTTTTGAATGAATTGCTTTAAATTGTAATGTGTTTGAGTTGTTAGTTGCTTGTAAATATCTTCTGAGTCAATCAAATGAAATATTGGTGTTAGCGGCGGACTCGATGGTGTTTTTCTTGTCGACAGATGAGGTATCAAAGATGGAGCGAATGTAGCTTGAGATATGAGAGTTTGGGACCTTGTTATCAATAGTAATCAGTAAAGTCTTATTCACTATTGCAGTGAACAATCAGTCTTTCTCGCGTATTTATTAAGAAATCAGGACTTGTGCAGGAAAAAAGTGCTATTGTGAAAATAGTGCCTACTGCGTATCATATACAGGGTATTTGTTATTTGTATTTATAAAATGCAATGTCACCAAAGATAGAATATATGGTTTGTAGTTGTTCCTTTTTTTGGTTCGTTCGGAATGTTGCCTTTGGTTTGTGAGTTGATTTCAAAAGGAGATATTGGAAATGTGACATTCGTGTTGTGTAGCGTAAGAGGATAGATGCCTTTTACGATCATACTATTACATTTTGAAGACTACGAGATGCAGCATTGCAGAAGTCTAAATTATATTCAAATATAACGGAGTAAATTCATGGACGTATTAATTGTATCAAACCGCACAAATGGTAAAGAATGTTATGTCAAACGTTCCTGAAATTTGAGTTGATTTATCCGGATTTATTTTTGTGTTCTTTCTTTGGTTAAGCAGCGTTCGCTATCTGTGATAGATTGACTGTTGTGTTTTCATTTCAAACTCTCAGATGCTATTAGAGGAGACGATTTTGTAACTAAGAATAGGTTTTGGTTTTGAAGGATGAAAACGAATGTAATAGCGAATGCAGACAGTGGTGACCATCATATTTCATTTATATTACGATCAATGATTTTGTTTTTTAACTCTTGAAATTGCAGATATTGATGAGTGTTTCCCTGATCTCTGTCAAAACAACGCAACCTGTACAGACCTTATCAACGAGTACCACTGCAATTGTGTTCCTGGATAAAATGGAACAAACTGCGAAAACGGTAAGTACTGCTAATGCACACCATTCTAGCTGTGGAGAGTGAGAAACAAATATTGATGTCTCCTCCAGTGTTTGATTAATATATCATGGTAGTGACGATCGATGAGGTTGCAAATGTCACATGACACATATGAGGACGAAACTTTAAAGATTTCTGTTTCCCTGGGAATAACAAATATGTTTATGAAATTGCAGATATTAACGAGTGTTTACCAGGTCCCTGTCAAAACAATGGAACTTGTACAGACCTGCTCAATGACTACAATTGCAGTTGTGTTCCTGGATTCAACGGAACAAATTGTGAAAACAGTACGTACTGCGTATGACTAATTTGTTTTGAATGAATTGCTTTAAATTGTAATGTGTTTGAGTTGTTAGTTGCTTGTAAATATCTTCTGAGTCAATCAAATGAAATATTGGTGTTAGCGGCGGACTCGATGGTGTTTTTCTTGTCGACAGATGAGGTATCAAAGATGGAGCGAATGTAGCTTGAGATACTGTGGAATCATTAGATTTCGTGGTGGCTCAATTTTCGTGGA
Source organism: Magallana gigas (assembly GCF_963853765.1). Lineage (NCBI taxonomy): Eukaryota > Metazoa > Mollusca > Bivalvia > Ostreida > Ostreidae > Magallana > Magallana gigas. Next base: position 1,709,693 of record NC_088861.1, on the reverse strand, counting down.
TTTCGTGGGTACCTCTCATCCACGAATTAACATCCTCCACGAATAATATATTAGGGTTATAAAGTCATATTTCATTTTGTAGGTATAAAAAAATACACGAAATTACGTCCCCACGAACCTATAAAATTTCAGCAATCCACGAAAAATGGCCCCCACGAAAATTAATGATTCCACAGTATGAGAGTTTGGGACCTTGTTATCAATAGTAATCAGTAAAGTCTTATTCAGTATTGAAGTGAACAATGAGTCTTTCTCGCGAATTTATTAAGAAATCAGGACTTGTGCAGGAAAAAAGTGCTATTGTGAAAATAGTGCCTACTGCGTATCATATACAGGGTATTTGTTATTTGTATTTATAAAATGCAATGTCACCAAAGATAGAATATATGGTTTGTAGTTGTTCCTTTTTTTGGTTCGTTCGGAATGTTGCCTTTGGTTTGTGAGTTGATCTCAAAAGGAGATATTGGAAATGTGACATTCGTGTTGTGTAGCGTAAGAGGATAGATGCCTTTTACGATCATACTATTACATTTTGAAGACTACGAGATGCAGCATTGAAGAAGTCTAAATTATATTCAAATATAACGGAGTAAATTCATGGACGTATTAATTGTATCAAACCGCACAAATGGTAAAGAATGTTATGTCAAACGTTCCTGAAATTTGAGTTGATTTATCCGGATTTATTTTTGTGTTCTTTCTTTGGATAAGCAGCGTTCGCTATCTGTGATAGATTGACTGTTGTGTTTTCATTTCAAACTCTCAGATGCTATTAGAGGAGACGATTTTGTAACTAAGAATAGGTTTTGGTTTTGAAGGATGAAAACGAATGTAATAGCGAATGCAAACAGTGGTGACCATCATATTTCATTTATATTACGATCAATGATTTTGTTTTTTAACTCTTGAAATTGCAGATATTGATGAGTGTTTCCCTGATCCCTGTCAAAACAACGCAACCTGTACAGACCTTATCAACGAGTACCACTGCAATTGTGTTCCTGGATATAATGGAACAAACTGCGAAAACGGTAAGTACTGCTAATGCACACCATTCTAGCTGTGGAGAGTGAGAAACAAATATTGATGTCTCCTCCAGTGTTTGATTAATATATCATGGTAGTGACGATCGATGAGGTTGCAAATGTCACATGACACATATGAGGACGAAACTTTAAAGATTTCTGTTTCCCTGGGAATAACAAATATGTTTATGAAATTGCAGATATTAACGAGTGTTTACCAGGTCCCTGTCAAAACAATGGAACTTGTACAGACCTGCTCAATGACTACAATTGCAGTTGTGTTCCTGGATTCAACGGAACAAATTGTGAAAACAGTACGTACTGCGTATGACTAATTTGTTTTGAATGAATTGCTTTAAATTGTAATGTGTTTGAGTTGTTAGTTGCTTGTAAATATCTTCTGAGTCAATCAAATGAAATATTGGTGTTAGCGGCGGAGTCGATGGTGTTTTTCTTGTCGACAGATGAGGTATCAAAGATGGAGCGAATGTAGCTTGAGATATGAGAGTTTGGGACCTTGTTATGAATAGTAATCAGTAAAGTCTTATTCAGTATTGAAGTGAACAATGAGTCTTTCTCGTTAATTTATTCAGAAATCAGGACTTGTGCAGGAAAAAAGTGCTATTGTGAAAATAGTGCCTACTGCGTATCATATACAGGGTATTTGTTATTTGTATTTATAAAATGCAATGTCACCAAAGATAGAATATATGGTTTGTAGTTGTTCCTTTTTTTGGTTCGTTCGGAATGTTGCCTTTGGTTTGTGAGTTGATCTCAAAAGGAGATATTGGAAATGTGACATTCGTGTTGTGTAGCGTAAGAGGATAGATGCCTTTTACGATCATACTATTACATTTTGAAGACTACGAGATGCAGCATTGCAGAAGTCTAATTTATATTCAAATATAACGGAGTAAATTCATGGACGTATTAATTGTATCAAACCGCACAAATGGTAAAGAATGTTATGTCAAACGTTCCTGAAATTTGAGTTAATTTATCCGGATTTAATTTTGTGTTCTTTCTTTGGTTAAGCAGCGTTTGTTATCTGTGATAGATTGACTGTTGTGTTTTCATTTCAAACTCTCAGATGCTATTAGAGGAGACGATTTTGTAACCAAGAATAGGTTTTGGTTTTGAAGGATGAGAACGAATGTAATAGCGAATGGAAACAGTGGTGACCAACATATTTCATTTATATTACGATCAATGATTTTGTTTTTTAACTCTTGAAATTGCAGATATTGATGAGTGTTTCCCTGATCCCTGTCAAAACAACGCAACCTGTACAGACCTTATCAACGAGTACCACTGCAATTGTGTTCCTGGATATAATGGAACAAACTGCGAAAACGGTAAGTACTGCTAATGCACACCATTCTAGCTGTGGAGAGTGAGAAACAAATATTGATGTCTCCTCCAGTGTTTGATTAATATATCATGGTAGTGACGATCGATGAGGTTGCAAATGTCACATGACACATATGAGGACGAAACTTTAAAGATTTCTGTTTCCCTGGGAATAACAAATATGTTTATGAAATTGCAGATATTAACGAGTGTTTACCAGGTCCCTGTCAAAACAATGGAACTTGTACAGACCTGCTCAATGACTACAATTGCAGTTGTGTTCCTGGATTCAACGGAACAAATTGTGAAAACAGTACGTACTGCGTATGACTAATTTGTTTTGAATGAATTGCTTTAAATTGTAATGTGTTTGAGTTGTTAGTTGCTTGTAAATATCTTCTGAGTCAATCAAATGAAATATTGGTGTTAGCGGCGGAGTCGATGGTGTTTTTCTTGTCGACAGATGAGGTATCAAAGATGGAGCGAATGTAGCTTGAGATATGAGAGTTTGGGACCTTGTTATGAATAGTAATCAGTAAAGTCTTATTCAGTATTGAAGTGAACAATGAGTCTTTCTCGCGAATTTATTAAGAAATCAGGACTTGTGCAGGAAAAAAGTGCTATTGTGAAAATAGTGCCTACTGCGTATCATATACAGGGTATTTGTTATTTGTATTTATAAAATGCAATGTCACCAAAGATAGAATATATGGTTTGTAGTTGTTCCTTTTTTTGGTTCGTTCGGAATGTTGCCTTTGGTTTGTGAGTTGATCTCAAAAGGAGATATTGGAAATGTGACATTCGTGTTGTGTAGCGTAAGAGGATAGATGCCTTTTACGATCATACTATTACATTTTGAAGACTACGAGATGCAGCATTGCAGAAGTCTAAATTATATTCAAATATAACGGAGTAAATTCATCGACGTTTTAATTGTATCAAACCGCACAAATGGTAAAGAATGTTATGTCAAACGTTCCTGAAATTTGAGTTGATTTATCCGGATTTATTTTTGTGTTCTTTCTTTGGTTAAGCAGCGTTCGCTATCTGTGATAGATTGACTGTTGTGTTTTCATTTCAAACTCTCAGATGCTATTAGAGGAGACGATTTTGTTACTAAGAATAGGTTTTGGTTTTGAAGGATGAAAACGAATGTAATAGCGAATGCAAACAGTGGTGACCATCATATTTCATTTATATTACGATCAATGATTTTGTTTTTTAACTCTTGAAATTGCAGATATTGATGAGTGTTTCCCTGATCCCTGTCAAAACAACGCAACCTGTACAGACCTTATCAACGAGTACCACTGCAATTGTGTTCCTGGATATAATGGAACAAACTGCGAAAACGGTAAGTACTGCTAATGCACACCATTCTAGCTGTGGAGAGTGAGAAACAAATATTGATGTCTCCTCCAGTGTTTGATTAATATATCATGGTAGTGACGATCGATGAGGTTGCAAATGTCACATGACACATATGAGGACGAAACTTTAAAGATTTCTGTTTCCCTGGGAATAACAAATATGTTTATGAAATTGCAGATATTAACGAGTGTTTACCAGGTCCCTGTCAAAACAATGGAACTTGTACAGACCTGCTCAATGACTACAATTGCAGTTGTGTTCCTGGATTCAACGGAACAAATTGTGAAAACAGTACGTACTGCGTATGACTAATTTGTTTTGAATGAATTGCTTTAAATTGTAATGTGTTTGAGTTGTTAGTTGCTTGTAAATATCTTCTGAGTCAATTAAATGAAATATTGGTGTTAGCGGCGGAGTCGATGGTGTTTTTCTTGTCGACAGATGAGGTATCAAAGATGGAGCGAATGTAGCTTGAGATATGAGAGTTTGGGACCTTGTTATCAATAGTAATCAGTAAAGTCTTATTCAGTATTGAAGTGAACAATGAGTCTTTCTCGCGAATTTATTAAGAAATCAGGACTTGTGCAGGAAAAAAGTGCTATTGTGAAAATAGTGCCTACTGCGTATCATATACAGGGTATTTGTTATTTGTATTTATAAAATGCAATGTCACCAAAGATAGAATATATGGTTTGTAGTTGTTCCTTTTTTTGGTTCGTTCGGAATGTTGCCTTTGGTTTGTGAGTTGATCTCAAAAGGAGATATTGGAAATGTGACATTCGTGTTGTGTAGCGTAAGAGGATAGATGCCTTTTACGATCATACTATTACATTTTGAAGACTACGAGATGCAGTATTGAAGAAGTCTAATTTATATTCAAATATAACGGAGTAAATTCATGGACGTATTAATTGTATCAAACCGCACAAATGGTAAAGAATGTTATGTCAAACGTTCCTGAAATTTGAGTTGATTTATCCGGATTTATTTTTGTGTTCTTTCTTTGGTTAAGCAGCGTTCGCTATCTGTGATAGATTGACTGTTGTGTTTTCATTTCAAACTCTCAGATGCTATTAGAGGAGACGATTTTGTAACTAAGAATAGGTTTTGGTTTTGAAGGATGAAAACGAATGTAATAGCGAATGCAAACAGTGGTGACCATCATATTTCATTTATATTACGATCAATGATTTTGTTTTTTAACTCTTGAAATTGCAGATATTGATGAGTGTTTCCCTGATCCCTGTCAAAACAACGCAACCTGTACAGACCTTATCAACGAGTACCACTGCAATTGTGTTCCTGGATATAATGGAACAAACTGCGAAAACGGTAAGTACTGCTAATGCACACCATTCTAGCTGTGGAGAGTGAGAAACAAATATTGATGTCTCCTCCAGTGTTTGATTAATATATCATGGTAGTGACGATCGATGAGGTTGCAAATGTCACATGACACATATGAGGACGAAACTTTAAAGATTTCTGTTTCCCTGGGAATAACAAATATGTTTATGAAATTGCAGATATTAACGAGTGTTTACCAGGTCCCTGTCAAAACAATGGAACTTGTACAGACCTGCTCAATGACTACAATTGCAGTTGTGTTCCTGGATTCAACGGAACAAATTGTGAAAACAGTACGTACTGCGTATGACTAATTTGTTTTGAATGAATTGCTTTAAATTGTAATGTGTTTGAGTTGTTAGTTGCTTGTAAATATCTTCTGAGTCAATCAAATGAAATATTGGTGTTAGCGGCGGACTCGATGGTGTTTTTCTTGTCGACAGATGAGGTATCAAAGATGGAGCGAATGTAGCTTGAGATATGAGAGTTTGGGACCTTGTTATCAATAGTAATCAGTAAAGTCTTATTCAGTATTGAAGTGAACAATGAGTCTTTCTCGCAAATTTATTAAGAAATCAGGACTTGTGCAGGAAAAAAGTGCTATTGTGAAAATAGTGCCTACTGCGTATCATATACAGGGTATTTGTTATTTGTATTTATAAAATGCAATGTCACCAAAGATAGAATATATGGTTTGTAGTTGTTCCTTTTTTTGGTTCGTTCGGAATGTTGCCTTTGGTTTGTGAGTTGATCTCAAAAGGAGATATTGGAAATGTGACATTCGTGTTGTGTAGCGTAAGAGGATAGATGCCTTTTACGATCATACTATTACATTTTGAAGACTACGAGATGCAGCATTGCAGAAGTCTAATTTATATTCAAATATAACGGAGTAAATTCATGGACGTATTAATTGTATCAAACCGCACAAATGGTAAAGAATGTTATGTCAAACGTTCCTGAAATTTGAGTTAATTTATCCGGATTTAATTTTGTGTTCTTTCTTTGGATAAGCAGCGTTTGTTATCTGTGATAGATTGACTGTTGTGTTTTCATTTCAAACTCTCAGATGCTATTAGAGGAGACGATTTTGTAACTAAGAATAGGTTTTGGTTTTGAAGGATGAGAACGAATGTAATAGCGAATGGAAACAGTGGTGACCAACATATTTCATTTATATTACGATCAATGATTTTGTTTTTTAACTCTTGAAATTGCAGATATTGATGAGTGTTTCCCTGATCCCTGTCAAAACAACGCAACCTGTACAGACCTTATCAACGAGTACCACTGCAATTGTGTTCCTGGATATAATGGAACAAACTGCGAAAACGGTAAGTACTGCTAATGCACACCATTCTAGCTGTGGAGAGTGAGAAACAAATATTGATGTCTCCTCCAGTGTTTGATTAATATATCATGGTAGTGACGATCGATGAGGTTGCAAATGTCACATGACACATATGAGGACGAAACTTTAAAGATTTCTGTTTCCCTGGGAATAACAAATATGTTTATGAAATTGCAGATATTAACGAGTGTTTACCAGGTCCCTGTCAAAACAATGGAACTTGTACAGACCTGCTCAATGACTACAATTGCAGTTGTGTTCCTGGATTCAACGGAACAAATTGTGAAAACAGTACGTACTGCGTATGACTAATTTGTTTTGAATGAATTGCTTTAAATTGTAATGTGTTTGAGTTGTTAGTTGCTTGTAAATATCTTCTGAGTCAATCAAATGAAATATTGGTGTTAGCGGCGGAGTCGATGGTGTTTTTCTTGTCGACAGATGAGGTATCAAAAATGGAGCGAATGTAGCTTGAGATATGAGAGTTTGGGACCTTGTTATCAATAGTAATCAGTAAAGTCTTATTCAGTATTGCAGTGAACAATGAGTCCTTCTTGCGTATTTATTAAGAAATCAGGACTTGTACAGGAAAAAAGTGCTATTGTGAAAATAGTGCCTACTGCGTATCATATACAGGGTATTTGTTATTTGTATTTATAAAATGCAATGTCACCAAAGATAGAATATATGGTTTGTAGTTGTTCCTTTTTTTGGTTCGTTCGGAATGTTGCCTTTGGTTTGTGAGTTGATCTCAAAAGGAGATATTGGAAATGTGACATTCGTGTTGTGTAGCGTAAGAGGATAGATGCCTTTTACGATCATACTATTACATTTTGAAGACTACGAGATGCAGCATTGCAGAAGTTTAATTTATATTCAAATATAACGGAGTAAATTCATGGACGTATTAATTGTATCAAACCGCACAAATGGTAAAGAATGTTATGTCAAACGTTCCTGAAATTTGAGTTGATTTATCCGGATTTATTTTTGTGTTCTTTCTTTGGTTAAGCAGCGTTCGCTATCTGTGATAGATTGACTGTTGTGTTTTCATTTCAAACTCTCAGATGCTATTAGAGGAGACGATTTTGTAACTAAGAATAGGTTTTGGTTTTGAAGGATGAGAACGAATGTAATAGCGAATGCAAACAGTGGTGACCCACATATTTCATTTTTATTACGATCAATGATTTTGTTTTTTAACTCTTGAAATTGCAGATATTGATGAGTGTTTCCCTGATCCCTGTCAAAACAACGCAACCTGTACAGACCTTATCAACGAGTACCACTGCAATTGTGTTCCTGGATATAATGGAACAAACTGCGAAAACGGTAAGTACTGCTGATGCACACCATTCTAGCTGTGGAGAGTGAGAAACAAATATTGATGTCTCCTCCAGTGTTTGATTAATATATCATGGTAGTGACGATCGATGAGGTTGCAAATGTCACATGACACATATGAGGACGAAACTTTAAAGATTTCTGTTTCCCTGGGAATAACAAATATGTTTATGAAATTGCAGATATTAACGAGTGTTTACCAGGTCCCTGTCAAAACAATGGAACTTGTACAGACCTGCTCAATGACTACAATTGCAGTTGTGTTCCTGGATTCAACGGAACAAATTGTGAAAACAGTACGTACTGCGTATGACTAATTTGTTTTGAATGAATTGCTTTAAATTGTAATGTGTTTGAGTTGTTAGTTTCTTGTAAATATCTTCTGAGTCAATCAAATGAAATATTGGTGTTAGCGGCGGAGTCGATGGTGTTTTTCTTGTCGACAGATGAGGTATCAAAGATGGAGCGAATGTAGCTTGAGATATGAGAGTTTGGGACCTTGTTATGAATAGTAATCAGTAAAGTCTTATTCAGTATTGAAGTGAACAATGAGTCTTTCTCGCAAATTTATTAAGAAATCAGGACTTGTGCAGGAAAAAAGTGCTATTGTGAAAATAGTGCCTACTGCGTATCATATACAGGGTATTTGTTATTTGTATTTATAAAATGCAATGTCACCAAAGATAGAATATATGGTTTGTAGTTGTTCCTTTTTTTGGTTCGTTCGGAATGTTGCCTTTGGTTTGTGAGTTGATCTCAAAAGGAGATATTGGAAATGTGACATTCGTGTTGTGTAGCGTAAGAGGATAGATGCCTTTTACGATCATACTATTACATTTTGAAGACTACGAGATGCAGCATTGCAGAAGTCTAAATTATATTCAAATATAACGGAGTAAATTCATGGACGTATTAATTGTATCAAACCGCACAAATGGTAAAGAATGTTATGTCAAACGTTCCTGAAATTTGAGTTGATTTATCCGGATTTATTTTTGTGTTCTTTCTTTGGATAAGCAGCGTTCGCTATCTGTGATAGATTGACTGTTGTGTTTTCATTTCAAACTCTCAGATGCTATTAGAGGAGACGATTTTGTAACTAAGAATAGGTTTTGGTTTTGAAGGATGAAAACGAATGTAATAGCGAATGCAAACAGTGGTGACCATCATATTTCATTTATATTACGATCAATGATTTTGTTTTTTAACTCTTGAAATTGCAGATATTGATGAGTGTTTCCCTGATCCCTGTCAAAACAACGCAACCTGTACAGACCTTATCAACGAGTACCACTGCAATTGTGTTCCTGGATATAATGGAACAAACTGCGAAAACGGTAAGTACTGCTAATGCACACCATTCTAGCTGTGGAGAGTGAGAAACAAATATTGATGTCTCCTCCAGTGTTTGATTAATATATCATGGTAGTGACGATCGATGAGGTTGCAAATGTCACATGACACATATGAGGACGAAACTTTAAAGATTTCTGTTTCCCTGGGAATAACAAATATGTTTATGAAATTGCAGATATTAACGAGTGTTTACCAGGTCCCTGTCAAAACAATGGAACTTGTACAGACCTGCTCAATGACTACAATTGCAGTTGTGTTCCTGGATTCAACGGAACAAATTGTGAAAACAGTACGTACTGCGTATGACTAATTTGTTTTGAATGAATTGCTTTAAATTGTAATGTGTTTGAGTTGTTAGTTGCTTGTAAATATCTTCTGAGTCAATCAAATGAAATATTGGTGTTAGCGGCGGAGTCGATGGTGTTTTTCTTGTCGACAGATGAGGTATCAAAGATGGAGCGAATGTAGCTTGAGATATGAGAGTTTGGGACCTTGTTATGAATAGTAATCAGTAAAGTCTTATTCAGTATTGAAGTGAACAATGAGTCTTTCTCGCGAATTTATTAAGAAATCAGGACTTGTGCAGGAAAAAAGTGCTATTGTGAAAATAGTGCCTACTGCGTATCATATACAGGGTATTTGTTATTTGTATTTATAAAATGCAATGTCACCAAAGATAGAATATATGGTTTGTAGTTGTTCCTTTTTTTGGTTCGTTCGGAATGTTGCCTTTGGTTTGTGAGTTGATCTCAAAAGGAGATATTGGAAATGTGACATTCGTGTTGTGTAGCGTAAGAGGATAGATGCCTTTTACGATCATACTATTACATTTTGAAGACTACGAGATGCAGCATTGCAGAAGTCTAAATTATATTCAAATATAACGGAGTAAATTCATGGACGTATTAATTGTATCAAACCGCACAAATGGTAAAGAATGTTATGTCAAACGTTCCTGAAATTTGAGTTAATTTATCCGGATTTAATTTTGTGTTCTTTCTTTGAATAAGCAGCGTTCGTTATCTGTGATAGATTGACTGTTGTGTTTTCATTTCAAACTCTCAGATGCTATTAGAGGAGACGATTTTGTAACCAAGAATAGGTTTTGGTTTTGAAGGATGAGAACGAATGTAATAGCGAATGGAAACAGTGGTGACCAACATATTTCATTTATATTACGATCAATGATTTTGTTTTTTAACTCTTGAAATTGCAGATATTGATGAGTGTTTCCCTGATCCCTGTCAAAACAACGCAACCTGTACAGACCTTATCAACGAGTACCACTGCAATTGTGTTCCTGGATATAATGGAACAAACTGCGAAAACGGTAAGTACTGCTAATGCACACCATTCTAGCTGTGGAGAGTGAGAAACAAATATTGATGTCTCCTCCAGTGTTTGATTAATATATCATGGTAGTGACGATCGATGAGGTTGCAAATGTCACATGACACATATGAGGACGAAACTTTAAAGATTTCTGTTTCCCTGGGAATAACAAATATGTTTATGAAATTGCAGATATTAACGAGTGTTTACCAGGTCCCTGTCAAAACAATGGAACTTGTACAGACCTGCTCAATGACTACAATTGCAGTTGTGTTCCTGGATTCAACGGAACAAATTGTGAAAACAGTACGTACTGCGTATGACTAATTTGTTTTGAATGAATTGCTTTAAATTGTAATGTGTTTGAGTTGTTAGTTTCTTGTAAATATCTTCTGAGTCAATCAAATGAAATATTGGTGTTAGCGGCGGAGTCGATGGTGTTTTTCTTGTCGACAGATGAGGTATCAAAGATGGAGCGAATGTAGCTTGAGATATGAGAGTTTGGGACCTTGTTATGAATAGTAATCAGTAAAGTCTTATTCAGTATTGAAGTGAACAATGAGTCTTTCTCGCGAATTTATTAAGAAATCAGGACTTGTGCAGGAAAAAAGTGCTATTGTGAAAATAGTGCCTACTGCGTATCATATACAGGGTATTTGTTATTTGTATTTATAAAATGCAATGTCACCAAAGATAGAATATATGGTTTGTAGTTGTTCCTTTTTTTGGTTCGTTCGGAATGTTGCCTTTGGTTTGTGAGTTGATCTCAAAAGGAGATATTGGAAATGTGACATTCGTGTTGTGTAGCGTAAGAGGATAGATGCCTTTTACGATCATACTATTACATTTTGAAGACTACGAGATGCAGCATTGCAGAAGTCTAAATTATATTCAAATATAACGGAGTAAATTCATGGACGTATTAATTGTATCAAACCGCACAAATGGTAAAGAATGTTATGTCAAACGTTCCTGAAATTTGAGTTGATTTATCCGGATTTATTTTTGTGTTCTTTCTTTGGTTAAGCAGCGTTCGCTATCTGTGATAGATTGACTGTTGTGTTTTCATTTCAAACTCTCAGATGCTATTAGAGGAGACGATTTTGTAACTAAGAATAGGTTTTGGTTTTGAAGGATGAAAACGAATGTAATAGCGAATGCAAACAGTGGTGACCAACATATTTCATTTATATTACGATCAATGATTTTGTTTTTTAACTCTTGAAATTGCAGATATTGATGAGTGTTTCCCTGATCCCTGTCAAAACAACGCAACCTGTACAGACCTTATCAACGAGTACCACTGCAATTGTGTTCCTGGATATAATGGAACAAACTGCGAAAACGGTAAGTACTGCTAATGCACACCATTCTAGCTGTGGAGAGTGAGAAACAAATATTGATGTCTCCTCCAGTGTTTGATTAATATATCATGGTAGTGACGATCGATGAGGTTGCAAATGTCACATGACACATATGAGGACGAAACTTTAAAGATTTCTGTTTCCCTGGGAATAACAAATATGTTTATGAAATTGCAGATATTAACGAGTGTTTACCAGGTCCCTGTCAAAACAATGGAACTTGTACAGACCTGCTCAATGACTACAATTGCAGTTGTGTTCCTGGATTCAACGGAACAAATTGTGAAAACAGTACGTACTGCGTATGACTAATTTGTTTTGAATGAATTGCTTTAAATTGTAATGTGTTTGAGTTGTTAGTTGCTTGTAAATATCTTCTGAGTCAATCAAATGAAATATTGGTGTTAGCGGCGGAGTCGATAGTGTTTTTCTTGTCGACAGATGAGGTATCAAAGATGGAGCGAATGTAGCTTGAGATATGAGAGTTTGGGACCTTGTTATCAATAGTAATCACTAAAGTCTTATTCACTATTGCAGTGAACAATCAGTCTTTCTCGCGAATTTATTAAGAAATCAGGACTTGTGCAGGAAAAAAGTGCTATTGTGAAAATAGTGCCTACTGCGTATCATATACAGGGTATTTGTTATTTGTATTTATAAAATGCAATGTCACCAAAGATAGAATATATGGTTTGTAGTTGTTCCTTTTTTTGGTTCGTTCGGAATGTTGCCTTTGGTTTGTGAGTTGATCTCAAAAGGAGATATTGGAAATGTGACATTCGTGTTGTGTAGCGTAAGAGGATAGATGCCTTTTACGATCATACTATTACATTTTGAAGACTACGAGATGCAGCATTGCAGAAGTCTAATTTATATTCAAATATAACGGAGTAAATTCATGGACGTATTAATTGTATCAAACCGCACAAATGGTAAAGAATGTTATGTCAAACGTTCCTGAAATTTGAGTTGATTTATCCGGATTTATTTTTGTGTTCTTTCTTTGGTTAAGCAGCGTTCGCTATCTGTGATGGATTGACTGTTGTGTTTTCATTTCAAACTCTCAGATGCTATTAGAGGAGACAATTTTGTAACTAAGAATAGGTTTTGGTTTTGAAGGATGAAAACGAATGTAATAGCGAATGCAAACAGTGGTGACCCACATATTTCATTTTTATTACGATCAATGATTTTGTTTTTTAACTCTTGAAATTGCAGATATTGATGAGTGTTTCCCTGATCCCTGTCAAAACAACGCAACCTGTACAGACCTTATCAACGAGTACCACTGCAATTGTGTTCCTGGATATAATGGAACAAACTGCGAAAACGGTAAGTACTGCTGATGCACACCATTCTAGCTGTGGAGAGTGAGAAACAAATATTGATGTCTCCTCCAGTGTTTGATTAATATATCATGGTAGTGACGATCGATGAGGTTGCAAATGTCACATTACACATATGAGGACGAAACTTTAAAGATTTCTGTTTCCCTGGGAATAACAAATATGGTTATGAAATTGCAGATATTAACGAGTGTTTACCAGGTCCCTGTCAAAACAATGGAACTTGTACAGACCTGCTCAATGACTACAATTGCAGTTGTGTTCCTGGATTCAACGGAACAAATTGTGAAAACAGTACGTACTGCGTATGACTAATTTGTTTTGAATGAATTGCTTTAAATTGTAATGTGTTTGAGTTGTTAGTTGCTTGTAAATATCTTCTGAGTCAATCAAATGAAATATTGGTGTTAGCGGCGGAGTCGATGGTGTTTTTCTTGTCGACAGATGAGGTATCAAAGATGGAGCGAATGTAGCTTGAGATATGAGAGTTTGGGACCTTGTTATCAATAGTAATCAGTAAAGTCTTATTCAGTATTGAAGTGAACAATGAGTCTTTCTCGCGAATTTATTAAGAAATCAGGACTTGTGCAGGAAAAAAGTGCTATTGTGAAAATAGTGCCTACTGCGTATCATATACAGGGTATTTGTTATTTGTATTTATAAAATGCAATGTCACCAAAGATAGAATATATGGTTTGTAGTTGTTCCTTTTTTTGGTTCGTTCGGAATGTTGCCTTTGGTTTGTGAGTTGATCTCAAAAGGAGATATTGGAAATGTGACATTCGTGTTGTGTAGCGTAAGAGGATAGATGCCTTTTACGATCATACTATTACATTTTGAAGACTACGAGATGCAGCATTGCAGAAGTCTAATTTATATTCAAATATAACGGAGTAAATTCATGGACGTATTAATTGTATCAAACCGCACAAATGGTAAAGAATGTTATGTCAAACGTTCCTGAAATTTGAGTTGATTTATCCGGATTTATTTTTGTGTTCTTTCTTTGGTTAAGCAGCGTTCGCTATCTGTGATAGATTGACTGTTGTGTTTTCATTTCAAACTCTCAGATGCTATTAGAGGAGACGATTTTGTAACTAAGAATAGGTTTTGGTTTTGAAGGATGAGAACGAATGTAACAGCGAATGGAAACAGTGGTGACCAACATATTTCATTTATATTACGATCAATGATTTTGTTTTTTAACTCTTGAAATTGCAGATATTGATGAGTGTTTCCCTGATCCCTGTCAAAACAACGCAACCTGTACAGACCTTATCAACGAGTACCACTGCAATTGTGTTCCTGGATATAATGGAACAAACTGCGAAAACGGTAAGTACTGCTGATGCACACCATTCTAGCTGTGGAGAGTGAGAAGCAAATATTGATGTCTCCTCCAGTGTTTGATTAATATATCATGGTAGTGACGATCGATGAGGTTGCAAATGTCACATGACACATATGAGGACGAAACTTTAAAGATTTCTGTTTCCCTGGGAATAACAAATATGTTTATGAAATTGCAGATATTAACGAGTGTTTACCAGGTCCCTGTCAAAACAATGGAACTTGTACAGACCTGCTCAATGACTACAATTGCAGTTGTGTTCCTGGATTCAACGGAACAAATTGTGAAAACAGTACGTACTGCGTATGACTAATTTGTTTTGAATGAATTGCTTTAAATTGTAATGTGTTTGAGTTGTTAGTTGCTTGTAAATATCTTCTGAGTCAATCAAATGAAATATTGGTGTTAGCGGCGGAGTCGATGGTGTTTTTCTTGTCGACAGATGAGGTATCAAAGATGGAGCGAATGTAGCTTGAGATATGAGAGTTTGGGACCTTGTTATCAATAGTAATCAGTAAAGTCTTATTCAGTATTGAAGTGAACAATGAGTCTTTCTCGCGAATTTATTAAGAAATCAGGACTTGTGCAGGAAAAAAGTGCTATTGTGAAAATAGTGCCTACTGCGTATCATATACAGGGTATTTGTTATTTGTATTTATAAAATGCAATGTCACCAAAGATAGAATATATGGTTTGTAGTTGTTCCTTTTTTTGGTTCGTTCGGAATGTTGCCTTTGGTTTGTGAGTTGATCTCAAAAGGAGATATTGGAAATGTGACATTCGTGTTGTGTAGCGTAAGAGGATAGATGCCTTTTACGATTATACTATTACATTTTGAAGACTACGAGATGCAGCATTGCAGAAGTCTAATTTATATTCAAATATAACGGAGTAAATTCATGGACGTATTAATTGTATCAAACCGCACAAATGGTAAAGAATGTTATGTCAAACGTTCCTCAAATTTGAGTTGATTAATCCGGATTTATTTTTGTGTTCTTTCTTTGGTTAAGCAGCGTTCGCTATCTGTGATAGATTGACTGTTGTGTTTTCATTTCAAACTCTCAGATGCTATTAGAGGAGACGATTTTGTAACTAAGAATAGGTTTTGGTTTTGAAGGATGAAAACGAATGTAACAGCGAATGGAAACAGTTGTGACCAACATATTTCATTTTTATTACGATCAATGATTTTGTTTTTTAACTCTTGAAATTGCAGATATTGATGAGTGTTTCCCTGATCCCTGTCAAAACAACGCAACCTGTACAGACCTTATCAACGAGTACCACTGCAATTGTGTTCCTGGATATAATGGAACAAACTGCGAAAACGGTAAGTACTGCTAATGCACACCATTCTAGCTGTGGAGAGTGAGAAACAAATATTGATGTCTCCTCCAGTGTTTGATTAATATATCATGGTAGTGACGATCGATGAGGTTGCAAATAACACATGACACATATGAGGACGAAACTTTAAAGATTTCTGTTTCCCTGGGAATAACAAATATGTTTATGAAATTGCAGATATTAACGAGTGTTTACCAGGTCCCTGTCAAAACAATGGAACTTGTACAGACCTGCTCAATGACTACAATTGCAGTTGTGTTCCTGGATTCAACGGAACAAATTGTGAAAACAGTACGTACTGCGTATGACTAATTTGTTTTGAATGAATTGCTTTAAATTGTAATGTGTTTGAGTTGTTAGTTGCTTGTAAATATCTTCTGAGTCAATCAAATGAAATATTGGTGTTAGCGGCGGAGTCGATGGTGTTTTTCTTGTCGACAGATGAGGTATCAAACATGGAGCGAATGTAGCTTGATATATGAGAGTTTGGGACCTTGTTATGAATAGTAATCAGTAAAGTCTTATTCAGTATTGCAGTGAACAATGAGTCTTTCTCGCGAATTTATCAAGAAATCAGGACTTGTGCAGGAAAAAAGTGCTATTGTGAAAATAGTGCCTACTGCGTATCATATACAGGGTATTTGTTATTTGTATTTATAAAATGCAATGTCACCAAAGATAGAATATATGGTTTGTAGTTGTTCCTTTTTTGGTTCGTTCGGAATGTTGCCTTTGGTTTGTGAGTTGATCTCAAAAGGAGATATTGGAAATGTGACATTCGTGTTGTGTAGCGTAAGAGGATAGATGCCTTTTACGATCATACTATTACATTTTGAAGACTACGAGATGCAGCATTGCAGAAGTCTAATTTATATTCAAATATAACGGAGTAAATTCATGGACGTATTAATTGTATCAAACCGCACAAATGGTAAAGAATGTTATGTCAAACGTTCCTGAAATTTGAGTTGATTTATCCGGATTTATTTTTGTGTTCTTTCTTTGGATAAGCAGCGTTCGCTATCTGTGATAGATTGACTGTTGTGTTTTCATTTCAAACTCTCAGATGCTATTAGAGGAGACGATTTTGTAACTAAGAATAGGTTTTGGTTTTGAAGGATGAGAACGAATGTAACAGCGAATGGAAACAGTGGTGACCAACATATTTCATTTTTATTACGATCAATGATTTTGTTTTTAACTCTTGAAATTGCAGATATTGATGAGTGTTTCCCTGATCCCTGTCAAAACAACGCAACCTGTACAGACCTTATCAACGAGTACCACTGCAATTGTGTTCCTGGATATAATGGAACAAACTGCGAAAACGGTAAGTACTGCTAATGCACACCATTCTAGCTGTGGAGAGTGAGAAACAAATATTGATGTCTCCTCCAGTGTTTGATTAATATATCATGGTAGTGACGATCGATGAGGTTGCAAATGTCACATTACACATATGAGGACGAAACTTTAAAGATTTCTGTTTCCCTGGGAATAACAAATATGTTTATGAAATTGCAGATATTAACGAGTGTTTACCAGGTCCCTGTCAAAACAATGGAACTTGTACAGACCTGCTCAATGACTACAATTGCAGTTGTGTTCCTGGATTCAACGGAACAAATTGTGAAAACAGTACGTACTGCGTATGACTAATTTGTTTTGAATGAATTGCTATAAATTGTAATGTGTTTGAGTTGTTTGTTGCTTGTAAATATCTTCTGAGTCAATCAAATGAAATATTTGTGTTAGTGGCGGAGTCGATGGTGTTTTTCTTGTCGACAGATGAGGTATCAAAGATGGAGCGAATGTAGCTTGAGATATGAGAGTTTGGGACCTTGTTATGAATAGTAATCAGTAAAGTCTTATTCAGTATTGCAGTGAACAATGAGTCCTTCTTGCGTATTTATTAAGAAATCAGGACTTGTGCAGGAAAAAAGTGCTATTTTGAAAATAGTGCCTACTGCGTATCATATACAGGGTATTTGTTATTTGTATTTATAAAATGCAATGTCACCAAAGATAGAATATATGGTTTGTAGTTGTTCCTTTTTTTGGTTCGTTCGGAATGTTGCCTTTGGTTTGTGAGTTGATCTCAAAAGGAGATATTGGAAATGTGACATTCGTGTTGTGTAGCGTAAGAGGATAGATGCCTTTTACGATCATACTATTACATTTTGAAGACTACGAGATGCAGCATTGCAGAAGTCTAATTTATATTCAAATATAACGGAGTAAATTCATGGACGTATTAATTGTATCAAACCGCACAAATGGTAAAGAATGTTATGTCAAACGTTCCTCAAATTTGAGTTGATTAATCCGGATTTATTTTTGTGTTCTTTCTTTGGTTAAGCAGCGTTCGCTATCTGTGATAGATTGACTGTTGTGTTTTCATTTCAAACTCTCAGATGCTATTAGAGGAGACGATTTTGTAACTAAGAATAGGTTTTGGTTTTGAAGGATGAAAACGAATGTAACAGCGAATGGAAACAGTTGTGACCAACATATTTCATTTTTATTACGATCAATGATTTTGTTTTTTAACTCTTGAAATTGCAGATATTGATGAGTGTTTCCCTGATCCCTGTCAAAACAACGCAACCTGTACAGACCTTATCAACGAGTACCACTGCAATTGTGTTCCTGGATATAATGGAACAAACTGCGAAAACGGTAAGTACTGCTAATGCACACCATTCTAGCTGTGGAGAGTGAGAAACAAATATTGATGTCTCCTCCAGTGTTTGATTAATATATCATGGTAGTGACGATCGATGAGGTTGCAAATAACACATGACACATATGAGGACGAAACTTTAAAGATTTCTGTTTCCCTGGGAATAACAAATATGTTTATGAAATTGCAGATATTAACGAGTGTTTACCAGGTCCCTGTCAAAACAATGGAACTTGTACAGACCTGCTCAATGACTACAATTGCAGTTGTGTTCCTGGATTCAACGGAACAAATTGTGAAAACAGTACGTACTGCGTATGACTAATTTGTTTTGAATGAATTGCTTTAAATTGTAATGTGTTTGAGTTGTTAGTTGCTTGTAAATATCTTCTGAGTCAATCAAATGAAATATTGGTGTTAGCGGCGGAGTCGATGGTGTTTTTCTTGTCGACAGATGAGGTATCAAACATGGAGCGAATGTAGCTTGATATATGAGAGTTTGGGACCTTGTTATGAATAGTAATCAGTAAAGTCTTATTCAGTATTGCAGTGAACAATGAGTCTTTCTCGCGAATTTATCAAGAAATCAGGACTTGTGCAGGAAAAAAGTGCTATTGTGAAAATAGTGCCTACTGCGTATCATATACAGGGTATTTGTTATTTGTATTTATAAAATGCAATGTCACCAAAGATAGAATATATGGTTTGTAGTTGTTCCTTTTTTGGTTCGTTCGGAATGTTGCCTTTGGTTTGTGAGTTGATCTCAAAAGGAGATATTGGAAATGTGACATTCGTGTTGTGTAGCGGAAGAGGATAGATGCCTTTTACGATCATACTATTACATTTTGAAGACTACGAGATGCAGCATTGCAGAAGTCTAATTTATATTCAAATATAACGGAGTAAATTCATGGACGTATTAATTGTATCAAACCGCACAAATGGTAAAGAATGTTATGTCAAACGTTCCTGAAACTTGAGTTGATTTATCCGGATTTATTTTTGTGTTCTTTCTTTGGATAAGCAGCGTTCGCTATCTGTGATAGATTGACTGTTGTGTTTTCATTTCAAACTCTCAGATGCTATTAGAGGAGACGATTTTGTAACTAAGAATAGGTTTTGGTTTTGAAGGATGAGAACGAATGTAACAGCGAATGGAAACAGTGGTGACCAACATATTTCATTTTTATTACGATCAATGATTTTGTTTTTAACTCTTGAAATTGCAGATATTGATGAGTGTTTCCCTGATCCCTGTCAAAACAACGCAACCTGTACAGACCTTATCAACGAGTACCACTGCAATTGTGTTCCTGGATATAATGGAACAAACTGCGAAAACGGTAAGTACTGCTAATGCACACCATTCTAGCTGTGGAGAGTGAGAAACAAATATTGATGTCTCCTCCAGTGTTTGATTAATATATCATGGTAGTGACGATCGATGAGGTTGCAAATGTCACATTACACATATGAGGACGAAACTTTAAAGATTTCTGTTTCCCTGGGAATAACAAATATGTTTATGAAATTGCAGATATTAACGAGTGTTTACCAGGTCCCTGTCAAAACAATGGAACTTGTACAGACCTGCTCAATGACTACAATTGCAGTTGTGTTCCTGGATTCAACGGAACAAATTGTGAAAACAGTACGTACTGCGTATGACTAATTTGTTTTGAATGAATTGCTATAAATTGTAATGTGTTTGAGTTGTTTGTTGCTTGTAAATATCTTCTGAGTCAATCAAATGAAATATTTGTGTTAGTGGCGGAGTCGATGGTGTTTTTCTTGTCGACAGATGAGGTATCAAAGATGGAGCGAATGTAGCTTGAGATATGAGAGTTTGGGACCTTGTTATGAATAGTAATCAGTAAAGTCTTATTCAGTATTGCAGTGAACAATGAGTCCTTCTTGCGTATTTATTAAGAAATCAGGACTTGTGCAGGAAAAAAGTGCTATTTTGAAAATAGTGCCTACTGCGTATCATATACAGGGTATTTGTTATTTGTATTTATAAAATGCAATGTCACCAAAGATAGAATATATGGTTTGTAGTTGTTCCTTTTTTTGGTTCGTTCGGAATGTTGCCTTTGGTTTGTGAGTTGATCTCAAAAGGAGATATTGGAAATGTGACATTCGTGTTGTGTAGCGTAAGAGGATAGATGCCTTTTACGATCATACTATTACATTTTGAAGACTACGAGATGCAGCATTGCAGAAGTCTAATTTATATTCAAATATAACGGAGTAAATTCATGGACGTATTAATTGTATCAAACCGCACAAATGGTAAAGAATGTTATGTCAAACGTTCCTGAAATTTGAGTTGATTAATCCGGATTTATTTTTGTGTTCTTTCTTTGGTTAAGCAGCGTTCGCTATCTGTGATAGATTGACTGTTGTGTTTTCATTTCAAACTCTCAGATGCTATTAGAGGAGACGATTTTGTAACTAAGAATAGGTTTTGGTTTTGAAGGATGAAAACGAATGTAACAGCGAATGGAAACAGTGGTGACCAACATATTTCATTTTTATTACGATCAATGATTTTGTTTTTTAACTCTTGAAATTGCAGATATTGATGAGTGTTTCCCTGATCCCTGTCAAAACAACGCAACCTGTACAGACCTTATCAACGAGTACCACTGCAATTGTGTTCCTGGATATAATGGAACAAACTGCGAAAACGGTAAGTACTGCTAATGCACACCATTCTAGCTGTGGAGAGTGAGAAACAAATATTGATGTCTCCTCCAGTGTTTGATTAATATATCATGGTAGTGACGATCGATGAGGTTGCAAATAACACATGACACATATGAGGACGAAACTTTAAAGATTTCTGTTTCCCTGGGAATAACAAATATGTTTATGAAATTGCAGATATTAACGAGTGTTTACCAGGTCCCTGTCAAAACAATGGAACTTGTACAGACCTGCTCAATGACTACAATTGCAGTTGTGTTCCTGGATTCAACGGAACAAATTGTGAAAACAGTACGTACTGCGTATGACTAATTTGTTTTGAATGAATTGCTTTAAATTGTAATGTGTTTGAGTTGTTAGTTGCTTGTAAATATCTTCTGAGTCAATCAAATGAAATATTGGTGTTAGCGGCGGAGTCGATGGTGTTTTTCTTGTCGACAGATGAGGTATCAAAGATGGAGCGAATGTAGCTTGAGATATGAGAGTTTGGGACCTTGTTATGAATAGTAATCAGTAAAGTCTTATTCAGTATTGCAGTGAACAATGAGTCTTTCTCGCGAATTTATCAAGAAATCAGGACTTGTGCAGGAAAAAAGTGCTATTGTGAAAATAGTGCCTACTGCGTATCATATACAGGGTATTTGTTATTTGTATTTATAAAATGCAATGTCACCAAAGATAGAATATATGGTTTGTAGTTGTTCCTTTTTTGGTTCGTTCGGAATGTTGCCTTTGGTTTGTGAGTTGATCTCAAAAGGAGATATTGGAAATGTGACATTCGTGTTGTGTAGCGTAAGAGGATAGATGCCTTTTACGATCATACTATTACATTTTGAAGACTACGAGATGCAGCATTGCAGAAGTCTAATTTATATTCAAATATAACGGAGTAAATTCATGGACGTATTAATTGTATCAAACCGCACAAATGGTAAAGAATGTTATGTCAAACGTTCCTGAAATTTGAGTTGATTTATCCGGATTTATTTTTGTGTTCTTTCTTTGGATAAGCAGCGTTCGCTATCTGTGATAGATTGACTGTTGTGTTTTCATTTCAAACTCTCAGATGCTATTAGAGGAGACGATTTTGTAACTAAGAATAGGTTTTGGTTTTGAAGGATGAGAACGAATGTAACAGCGAATGGAAACAGTGGTGACCAACATATTTCATTTTTATTACGATCAATGATTTTGTTTTTAACTCTTGAAATTGCAGATATTGATGAGTGTTTCCCTGATCCCTGTCAAAACAACGCAACCTGTACAGACCTTATCAACGAGTACCACTGCAATTGTGTTCCTGGATATAATGGAACAAACTGCGAAAACGGTAAGTACTGCTAATGCACACCATTCTAGCTGTGGAGAGTGAGAAACAAATATTGATGTCTCCTCCAGTGTTTGATTAATATATCATGGTAGTGACGATCGATGAGGTTGCAAATGTCACATTACACATATGAGGACGAAACTTTAAAGATTTCTGTTTCCCTGGGAATAACAAATATGTTTATGAAATTGCAGATATTAACGAGTGTTTACCAGGTCCCTGTCAAAACAATGGAACTTGTACAGACCTGCTCAATGACTACAATTGCAGTTGTGTTCCTGGATTCAACGGAACAAATTGTGAAAACAGTACGTACTGCGTATGACTAATTTGTTTTGAATGAATTGCTATAAATTGTAATGTGTTTGAGTTGTTTGTTGCTTGTAAATATCTTCTGAGTCAATCAAATGAAATATTTGTGTTAGTGGCGGAGTCGATGGTGTTTTTCTTGTCGACAGATGAGGTATCTAAGATGGAGCGAATGTAGCTTGAGATATGAGAGTTTGGGACCTTGTTATGAATAGTAATCAGTAAAGTCTTATTCAGTATTGCAGTGAACAATGAGTCCTTCTTGCGTATTTATTAAGAAATCAGGACTTGTGCAGGAAAAAAGTGCTATTTTGAAAATAGTGCCTACTGCGTATCATATACAGGGTATTTGTTTAAAATGCAATGTCACCAAAGATAGAATATATGGTTTGTAGCTGTTCCTTTTTTTGGTTCGTTCGGAATGTTGCATTTGGTTTGTGAGTTGATTTCAAAAGGAGATATTGGAAATGTGACATCCGTGTTGTGTAGCGTAAGAGGATAGATGCCTTTTACGATCATACTATTACATTTTGAAGACTACGAGATGCAGCATTGCAGAAGTCTAATTTATATTCAAATATAACGGAGTAAATTCATGGACGTATTAATTGTATCAAACCGCACAAATGGTAAAGAATGTTATGTCAAATGTTCCTGAAATTTGAGTTGATTTATCCGGATTTATTTTTGTGTTCTTTCTTTGGTTAAGCAGCGTTCGCTATCTGTGATAGATTGACTGTTGTGTTTTCATTTCAAACTCTCAGATGCTATTAGAGGAGACGATTTATTAACTAAGAATAGGTTTTGGTTTTGAAGGATGAGAACGAATGTAATAGCGAATGGAAACAGTGGTGACCAACATATTTCATTTTTATTACGATCAATGATTTTGTTTTTTAACTCTTGAAATTGCAGATATTGATGAGTGTTTCCCTGATCCCTGTCAAAACAACGCAACCTGTACAGACCTTATCAACGAGTACCACTGCAATTGTGTTCCTGGATATAATGGAACAAACTGCGAAAACGGTAAGTACTGCTAATGCACACCATTCTAGCTGTGGAGAGTGAGAAACAAATATTGATGTCTCCTCCAGTGTTTGATTAATATATCATGGTAGTGAGGATCGATGAGGTTACAAATGTCACATTACACATATGAGGACGAAACTTTAAAGATTTCTGTTTCCCTGGGAATAACAAATATGTTTATGAAATTGCAGATATTAACGAGTGTTTACCAGGTCCCTGTCAGAACAATGCAACTTGTACAGACCTGCTCAATGACTACAATTGCAGTTGTGTTCCTGGATTCAACGGAACAAATTGTGAAAACAGTACGTACTGCGTATGACTAATTTGTTTTGAATGAATTGCTATAAATTGTAATGTGTTTGAGTTGTTAGTTGATTGTAAATATCTTCTAAGTCAATCAAATGAAATATTGGTGTTAGCGGCGGAGTCGATGGTGTTTGTCTTGTCGACAGATGAGGTATCTAAGATGGAGCGAATGTAGCATGATATATGAGAGTTTGGGACCTTGTTATGAATAGTAATCAGTAAAGTCTTATTCAGTATTGCAGTGAACAATGAGTCCTTCTCGCGTATTTATTAAGAAATCAGGACTTGTACAGGAAAAAAGTGCTATTGTGAAAATAGTGCCTACTGCGTATCATATACAGGGTATTTGTTATTTGTATTTATAAAATGCAATGTCACCAAAGATAGAATATATGGTTTGTAGTTGTTCCTTTTTTTGGTTCGTTCGGAATGTTGCATTTTGTTTGTGAGTTGATTTCAAAAGGAGATATTGGAAATGTGATATTCGTGTTGTGTAGCGTCAGAGGATAGATGCCTTTACGATCATACTTTTACATTTTGAAGACTACGAGATGCAGCATTGCAGAAGTCTAATTTATATTCAAATATAACGGAGTAATTTCATGGACGTATTAGTTGTATCAAACCGCACATATGGTAAAGAATGTTATGTCAAACGTTCCTGAAATTTGAGTTAATTTATCCGGATTTATTTTTTGTGTTCTTTCTTTGGTTAAGCAGCGTTCGCTATCTATGATGGATTGACTGCTGTGTTTTCATTTCAAACTCTTAGATGCTATTAGAGGAGACGATTTTGTAACTAAGAATAGGTTTTGGTTTTGAAGGATGAAAACGAATGTAGTAGCGAATGCAAACAGTGGTGACCAACATATTTCATTTGTTTCATGATCAATGAGTTTGTTTTTTAACTCTTGAAATTGCAGATATTGATGAGTGTTTCCCTGATCCCTGTCAAAACAACGCAACCTGTACAGACCTTATCAACGAGTACCACTGCAATTGTGTTCCTGGATATAATGGAACAAACTGCGAAAACGGTAAGTACTGCTAATGCGGTATTTGTTTCAGATCCAATGGTACACCATGCAAGGATTGCATTTTATTTGTAAGCTCTTCAAGGTCTGTGAGTTGATGCACACCATTCTAGCTGTGGAGAGTGAGAAACAAATATTGATGTGTCCTCAAGTGTTTGATTAATATATCATCGTAGTGCCGATCGATGAGGTTGCAAATGCTACATGACACATATGAGGACGAGACTGTAAAGATTTCTGTTTCCCTGGGAATAACAAATATGTTTATGAAATTGCAGATATTGACGAGTGTTTACCAGGTCCCTGTCAGAACAATGGAACTTGTACAGACCTGCTCAATGACTATATTTGCAGTTGTGTTCCTGGATTCAACGGAACAAATTGTGAAAACAGTACGTACTGCGTATGCGTAATTGGTTTTGAATGAATTAATATAAATTGTAATGTGTTCGAGTTGTTCGTTGCTTGTAAATATCTTCTGAGTCAATCAAATGAAATATTGGTGTTAGGGGTGGAGTCGATAGTGTTTTTCTTGTCGACACATGAAGTATGTAAGATGGAGCGAATGTAGCTTGAGATATGAGAGTTTGGGACCTTGTTATGAATAGTACTCTGTAAAGCCTTATTCAGTATTGCAGTGAACAATAAGTCCTTCTCGCGTATTTGTCTAAAAATCAGGAGTTGTACAGGAGAAAAGTGCTATTGTGAAAATAGTGCCTACTGCGTATCATATACAGGGTATTTGTTAAAATGCAATGTCACCATAGATAGAACATATGGTTTGTAGTTGTTCCTTTATATGGTTCGTTCGGAATGTTGCCTTTGGTTTGTGAGTTGATTTCAAAAGGAGATATTGGAAATGTGACATTTGTGTTGTGTAGCGTAAGAGGATAAATGCCTTTTACGATCATACTATTACATTTTGAAGACTACGAGACGCAGCATTGCAGATGTCTATTTTATATTCAAATATAACGGAGTAATTTCATGGACGTATTAGTTGTATCAAACCGCGCAAATGGTAAAGAATGTTATGTCAAACGTTCCTGAAATTTGAGTTTATTTATCCGGATTTATTTTTTGTGTTCTTTCTTTGGTAAAGCAGCGTTCGCTATCTGTGATGGATTGATTGTTGTGTTTTCATTTCAAACTCTCAGATGCTATTAGAGGAGACGATTTAGTAACTAAGAGTAGCTTTTGGTTTTGAAGGATGAAAACGAATGTAGTAGCGAATGCAAAGAGTGGTGACCAACATATTTCATTTGTTTCATGATCAATGATTTTGTTTTTTAACTCTTGAAATTGCAGATATTGATGAGTGTTTCCCTGATCTATGTCTAAACAACGCAACCTGTACAGACCTTATCAACGAGTACCACTGCAATTGTGTTCCTGGATATAATGGAACAAACTGCGAAAACGGTAAGTACTGTTAATGCGGTATTTGTTTCGGATCCAATGGTACACCATGCAAGGATTGCTTTTATCTGTAAGATGTTCAAGGTCTGTGAGTTGATGCACACCATTCTAGCTGTGGAGAGTGAGAAACAAATATTAATGTGTCCTCAAGTGTTTGATTTATATATCATGGTAGTGACGATCGATGAGGTTGCAAATGTCACATGACACATATGAGGACGAGACTTTAAAGATTTCTGTTTCCCTGGGAATAACAAATATGTTTATGAAATTGCAGATATTGACGAGTGTTTAGCAGGTCCCTGTCAGAACAATGGAACTTGTACAGACCTGCTCAATGACTACATTTGCAGTTGTGTTCCTGGATTCAACGGAACAAATTGTGAAAACAGTACGTACTGCGTATGCCAAATTTGTTTTAAATGAATTACTATATCTTGTAAAGTGTTCGAGTTGTTAGTTGCTTGTAATTATCTTCTGAGTCAATCAAATGAAATATTGGTGTTAGGGGCGGTGTCGATGGTGTTTTTCTTGTCGACACATGAGGTATCTGTGATGGAGCGAATGTAGCTTGAGATATGAGAGTTTGGGACCTTGTTATCAATAGTAATCAGTAAAGTCTTATTCAGTATTGCAGTGAACAATGAGTCCTTATCGCGTATTTGTCTAAAAATCGGGACTTGTACAAGAAAAAAGTGCTATTGTGAAAATATTGCTTACTGCGTATCATATACAGGGTATTTGTTTAAAATGCAATGTCACTAAAGATAGAATATATGGTTTGTAGTTGTTCCTTTATATGGTTCGTTCGGAATGTTGCCTTTGGTTTGTGAGTTGATTTCAAAAGGAGATATTGGAAATGTGACATTTGTGTTGTGTAGCGTCAGAGGATAGATGCCTTTTACGATCATACTATTACATTTTGAAGACTACGAGACGCAGCACTGCAGAAGTCTAATTTATGTTCAAATATAACGGAGTAATTTCATGGACGTATTAGTTGTATCAAACCGCACAAATGGTAAAGAATGTTATGTCAAACGTTTCTGAAATTTGAGTTTATTTATCCGGATTTATTTTTGTGTTCTTTCTTTGGTTAAGCAGCGTTCGCTATCTGTGATGGATTGACTGTTGTGTTTTCATTTCAAACTCTCAGATGCTATTAGAGGAGACGATTTATTAACTAAGAATAGCTTTTGGTTTTGAAGGATGAAAACGAATGTAATAGGGATTTTGTTCGGAATGTTGCATTTGGTTTGTGAGTTGATTTCAAAAGGAGATATTGGAAATGTGACATTCGTGTTGTGTAGCGTAAGAGGATAGATGCCTTTTACGATCATACTTTTACATTTTGAAGACTACGAGGCGCAGCATTGCAGAAGTCTAATTTATATTCAAATATGACGGAGTAATTTCATGGACGTATTAGTTGTATCAAACCGCACAAATGGTAAAGAATGTTATGTCAAACGTTCCTGAAATTTGAGTTGATTTATCCGGATTTATTTTTGTGTTCTTTCTTTGGTTAAGCAGCGTTTGCTATCTGTGATGGATTGACTGTTGTGTTTTCATTTCAAACTCTCAGATGCTATTAGAGGAGACGATTTATTAACTAAGAATAGGTTTTGGTTTTGAAGCGGAGTTGGGGTCAATTACTTTGAAAAGTAATTAATTACTTTCAAATACATTGACAATTTTATCAATTACTTGCAATTACAATTACATTTATTTTTTAAAATGTAATTAATTACTCTCAATTACTTTGATAATTTCTTAATGAATCAAATGAAATATTGGTGTTTGCACCGGAGTCGAATATTTTGTGCCGACACACGAGGTATATAGAATGCAACAAATTCAGCTTGAAATATAAGATTTTGGGACCTTGTTATCAATAGTAATCAGTAGAGTCTTATTTAGTATTGTAGTGAACAATGAGTCCCTCTCGGGTGTTTTTCTAAAAATCGGGAATTGTGTCATTGTTAAAAAGTTCTACTGGTATCTTATACACGGTATTTGATTACAGTGAAAGGGCACCAACGATTTAATATATGTTTGTAGTTGTTCATTTGTATGGTGCGTTCGGAATGTTGCCTTTTTTCAATTTCAAAAGGAGTTATAGGAAATGTGACATTTGTGTTGTGTAGCGTAAGAGGATATATACCTTTTATGTTCATCCGGTCACATATTTAAGACTATACTCTTTGAAACTTAGATTATTCAGGCAATGTAACTTGTGGAGGTCTAATTGGTATTTTTATGTAACGGTTAAATTTCATAGACGTGTTTGTTGGACCAAAATGCACAAATGGTAAAGACTGTTTTGTCAGACGTACCTGAAATTTGAGTCTATCTATCTAATTTTTAATTGTTTTTGAAGACTGAAAGCAAATATATAAGTAAATGCAAACAGTGGTGACCAACATATTTCATTTATTTCTGATTAACATTTTTTTTTAAATCATGAAATTGCAGATATTGATGAGTGTTTCCCTGATCCCTGTCAAAACAACGGAACCTGTACAGACCTGGTGAACGAGTACCACTGCAATTGTGTTCCTGGAATTAATGGAACGAACTGTGAAAATGGTAAGAACTTCTAAAGAAGTATTTGTTTTAGATCAAACTGTACAAAATGGAAAGATGATATTAATATTTTTAATATTATTTTATTCAATCTATTTGAAAGACATTAAGTTATTTTTAGTTGATTACCTTTTGCTATAAAACTGAAAATATTTGTGTGCAATATGTTCATCAAAAATTGCAGTCATTCTTTGTTACTTGTTTTGATAAATATGCACTTGATGCAGTCATTCTTTTTTACTTGTTTTTTTAATAAAAATGCACTTGAAAATGATTTTAGATATCAATGACTGCCGAGCAGACGTTTGTCAAAACAATGGAACTTGTATAGACCTTGTCAACGTTTACCAATGTGTTTGTGTCGCAGGGTTCAATGGAACAAATTGTGAATACAGTAAGCAGTATGATTGCGCATACATTCCCCGTGATTGGATATTAAAAAAACCCAAATTTAATTGTTATACTTTCATGTTAAATACTGAAATCTGATTGGTTAAGACGCAGTTCATAATCCTTTCTATTACCCACAGCGTTAGCAACAGACTTAGCAACGGGTAACATAAAAAAATGTTACATGCGCGAAAATTATGCGCGTACGGATTGCTGTAGAATTCACGTTATTCCTATATAAGCGTCGGTTGACAATGGTTTTCTCGGGGTGTCAATTTCAACTGTTACCCTCCCAAACAGGCACTATTTATATAATACTTCCTCAAGTGTTTGATTATTGACGATTACTTGGGATTCAAATATCCTTTGGAGCATATGATGACCAAACTTTCTATTAAAGATTTCTGTTTCTCTTGGATTAACAAATATCTTTATGACATTGCAGATATTGATGAGTGCTCCCCAGGTCCCTGTCAAAACAATGGAACCTGTACAGACCTGGTCAGTGACTACTCTTGCAGTTGTGTTCCTGGATTCAACGGAAAGAATTGTGAAATCAGTACGTATTGCATATGTTTAGTGTGTTATGAATGCAATTTTATGATTCTTAAGGTACATCTACGAGGTTGCTTTCTATTATATTCTCTGTTTACCAAATCAAAAGTAAAAGTTTGACGTTTTTTGTTTTTATCATTTTATGCTGGTTGGTTTGTCGAAGAATTTTCTCCTAATCGATTTCGGATGTTGATATTGTAAACAGAAGTCATTACAGTAATGAAGAAATAATGCTCAGAACTGTCTTATACGCTCTTAAACATAGTACAATTCCTTCGTTACACGGCCGCTCAAAAGTGTTAAAGATTCGGCTATAAAAACGATTTATACAATGATCTCGAAAACGATACTGAATTTCTAAACAGTTGTTAAACAAAATATATAAAACACGACAAGAGCTTTCCGTTGTCATCAAGGGACTGGTTCTTCTCAATAGGGACGGAGAGTAACTTTTATTCCAAAAATTTTTGTAATCCTATATAGCAGAAATTATGTTCGTGATAACGTTTTTTACCTCTGGAATATCACTCATTACTCTTTGTTTTGTAATCTAGGATTTTAAATAACAAAAAGTTCAATATTTTGATCTTTAATATCGCAAAGTAAAGAATGAAAAATGACAATAACAAACTGTCAAACATCTCAAAAATCTATAAAACGAAATCCAAATTCAAAGCAGAGCAACACACACCTCTAAAAAGATAGAGGTAGGATCAGGTGGCTAGGATGAGTGAGCATTTTCTGCTGACCAATAACACTCGCCATGTGCTCTTTGTCGTAATTAGGAAAAAACCCGGAAAAGTCCGTGGACAATTAGGTGATTAATTATGGTCTAACAATTAGTATGAAAAAAGTCTCGTTTCAAATTCTAACAATTTGGAAAGCAAAAATCGAAGAAAAGATGTTCAAAATAAAGCGATTAACAATATGGAATCATTTGTAACATGGTCCCTCAAATGAGTTAAAGATTTGCCCCTTAAACATTTTTTTAAATCTCGAAAAAGGTAAATGAATTCTGATCACTGTCATCTGACATCATATCAATAGGACTGGCCCCTAAATGTCTAATGTTTGTCATCTTTAGATTTTACACTTGATACAAAGTAGTCAAGTAGTCTCTAACCCTTTTATTGAACACTGCGCTTTTTGATTATACGATAATAGGTATAGTACATAAAAAGAATTTGCTTTTTCAGATAGTGTGTTAGCAGTAGCAGTAGATTCATCGCCTTTTGTGGAGGAAGAAACTGGGTTGATAGTCTGCAGCTATATTTCACACCGCAATGCATCTATCAACAATCTTCATTTTAACTGGACAAAGAATGGACTTGTGATATCTAATTCAAATTCTCACGTGATTCATTCAACGTGCCATATGAATTTATCCTGCGTGTCCACTCTTACCATAACAGAGGTTGACATTTTGACAGAAGGTAGGTTTTAAATTTCATTTCATTTAGCATGATTACGCACAGAGAGAGAGAGAGAGAAAGAGAGAGAGAGAGAGAGAGAGAGAGAGAGAGAGAGAGAGAGAGAAAAGAGAGAGAGAGATAGAGAGAATCTCTGATATACCCATATTACTGAAACCAATTTAACATGGGGAGAGGTCATCATAGAATTCAATCTTACGAATATTTCTTATAATAAAATTCACTCGAGCAATTGCTCTCATGCTCTCATTGAATTCCCAACCCTCGGAACCTGCGAGTATTGTTTTTGTGTATCTTGCCGTAATAATTTTCAGGAAGTAGATCTGTGTTTTCCCGAGTAGGCTGGGTCGTGTTGATTTTATATTTTCGGGGCAGGTGGTCCGAAGCGGAGTGTTTGTGGTCTGGAGCTTGCTAAGAGGATAACCGTGGGTCAGAGATACTTATAAATCAACGATGTTTCAGACCTAAACAAAACTTTTTCATTACCTCAACATTTCTGTTCCGTTAACGTAGTAATACATTTGCAATTATCATTAAGAAACATTATGAACAATTGATATTGTTACCGTGTTTTGAGTAAAAAACCCCCAGATTATTTGCCTAAGGTATATATATTTTTTTATATATTATCATTCTCAACCTTCAAAAAAGCCATTTCTAAATTGTTTTTTTATATATCACTATGGAAGTGAATGTAACTCACTATTTTTAAATTCGTGGATTGAATATGGAACATTTTATTTTATTCTGTTGCCTAAAACAGCAAAGCACAATACTAAATTATTTCCATTGACCATATTGCTAAGTCACTTCACGAAGACAATTATTTTTGTTGTGATATTGTATTAAATTCAAAAGTTACGCTGATTTCACAAATTAAAAAAATCTCCTAATCGTTTGCTGAACTACAATTTCAACAAATTAACATTTAAAATGTTGTTTCAATTTTTCGTAACGTAACAGTTTTCATTTGTATAGTACAAATATAAATGCGTGGAAATATAACATCAACTTCATACCAATGTGTCAATAGGAGCACTGCCTTGGCAGTGTTTGCGAATTAATAACTAATGCAGATTCCTGATTAAACGTAAGGAATAAATATCCGCAAAAAAACTGTGAAAAGCACATCTCGCATATTTTTAAAAATAAATCTTTAAAAAAAATAATAATAATACAAAGTATAGCCCCCTCCCCCAAAAAATATCATTCACCCGGTATATATATTCTGTTGTATCACATGGCACACGCTGATAGCGATGTATTTTAATCATTTCTACTATCGTTTTAGGGCAGTATACTTGCAACGTAAAAGAAGAAATTCAGGGAATAATATTTAGAGGGCAAATGACAACGCATATTAATATAAAGCAAAAACCCATTCTCGTGATTAAACCTATTCGTTCATCTGTGGAGGAAGGAAGTCCTTTCCATGTTAATTGTTACGTCACAAACAAGGAAGATGCATATATAAAGAATGGCACGGATATCAAAATGTGTGTGAACAAGACAGAACAAAATTGTCACAACAATTCTAATCATAACTTTACCTGTAATTTTACTGCGACGTCTAATGTTACCGTTGAATGCAAACTGGGAAGTAATTGCTCCAGTAGTTCCTTAGAATTATTCTCTGCAATCACTGTCTTGAAAAAAGGTAGAGTATCTCTTCTCTCTCTCTCTCTCTCTCTCTCTCTCTCTCTCTCTCTCTCTCTCTCTCTCTCTCTCTCTCTTATGAAACATGGAAAACTACAGTTGCACATTTCTTTATGCAAAACTTATCCTCTGTGTTTAGGTGAAAAACTCTGTCAAAAGGAAAGTGACTGGCCTACAACGCAAGCAGGACAGGAATCAATAATCCCATGTCCAGACGGGTATTCGGGTAATAAATTAGTCTTTAATTTTTATTTAGGAATTTTTTAATTTAATATTTAAGGAAATATATTTTTGCAATTAAAATGTTGCATTATCAAAAGTTTGAACAAAATGAGATTCTGATTCCTTTTTACAACATTACAGCAGAAAAATCTTAACTATCAAATTGTTTTTTATTATTATAGGTGAAAAAACTAGAAAATGCTTAATACTTGGATCATGGGCTACCGTAATAAATTCAGATGGCTGTAAAAAAGAAGAGCTTGAAAAGATCGAAAACGTAATAATTTAATAAGGTTTCCGCACCTTTGAGAATGTTTCGCATATAATCTCAAACGGCGATATTTCTTTGAGATTTGTAATTTTAGCATGCGTTCAACGTTAAGATAATCACAGAGAACAAGATTTTTATCGAAATTATTTTTTTCAATTTTTATAACTGTTCATAAAAAGAACTTTTATTGATGTTAAATTATGTTTTTAAAGCCAATCCGTCAGTGGCTATTATGATTATAATTCGCAGAAATTATCAGAATTAATTTAATATAAATTAATTCAGTAATTCTAAAGATATAACTCATTACATTGTGCTTCCAGCTCCTCAATGATACCACAGAATTAACCGAGAATGCATTAGACTCATCTTTATCGTCCATCTCATCAATCGTCAACAGCTCCATCACATCTTCTAATGATAATGACGTTGCTCACAATGACATCATACAAAGTGTGGACCTGATATCTACCATATCTGATAAAACAGTCAATTTTACAAACCAAGCTTCAGCCAACAAAACAACACAGGTAATGCTTATTTCTCTGAACATAACTTGTCGACAAAAGATTGGACGTTACATAAGAAGGGTAAGAAGTCCTGTGAAATTATAAAAAAAATTTCGTTAGATTTTTTTGTTTAACATACAACCGTAAAAAAAAGAGAAAACAGACAGGCAGATTCTGGAATGCAAGTTAACGTGGTTGAATAAATTGCCATTAGTTGTTTGGAAAATAACTTAAGCTGTACACATGTAAGAGTTAAAATATATTAAATTAGTGTTAAAAAACCAAATCATGCAGATTTGTAAAATAAAAAAACAACCTTATTTCAGTGTATAATGCATCAATGTTTAATAATTCTATTCTTATAAATCATTCACATGAAAGTCTGATTTGATATAACATTTTTTACACAGGTATTTATGGGAGTCGTTAGCGATATACTTGACAATGGAAAAAATCAAGTGAAAGCTAAAAATAAAACCAAGGAAAAAGAGGTAGTTATTTCAATATAGTAATTAAAATCAATGCAAATGAAAATAAAAGTGATTTTAAACTAATATTTGTATAAAGCAGATACTTACTTCAGGAAATAAATGTTTTTATCCCTATTGAATACAATTCTGTCTTTTTTACGATAATAAGACAAAAGTTTTAAAATCTAATTGGTCTAAATAAATGTATTACAAAACATATATAATGATCTTCAAGTTGGTTAAATTTTTTTCCAAAAAATATCACAGTTTTCAGCTTACATTTGAATTTTTTATCACTCGCTTTTAAGGTCCTGATTTTCAATGTCAATTATTTAACAGACTCAGATATAAACTTTAAAATGTTGGCAATACTTTTTCTTATTAAGTACGGTCGATTTGTTATGTTTAATAAATAAAATATTTTATTTACCCATTAAATGATATTTGATATTCTTTAAGCATATGTCAAAAACTCATAACAATATAAATTGTTTGCAGGTTACGAGCAAAATATTATCATCGGTGAACAAGTTTGCGAAATCTGTGACCAAGGCCTTACAAGTTAATCAATCAGTAACTGTCAACAAGACTAACATGCGTAAGAAAGATTTATTTTATTTATTTTAAGATATACAGTGGGGCCTCAGATATCCGGACGCCAGATAACCGGACGCTTAAGTTTACGGACGATTTTATTTGGGAACAGATTTTTTATACATTATTTTGTCCCATTTATCCGGAATTCCGCGTTCCGGATCCGGACGGTCTGTTTTTACCACAAAACACTGATTTACTATTAATCTTGCTTCATTTAACCGGACGGTAAGATTTGATAATACCCTACTCAGTACAAAAGATTACCCCTGTCAATTAAGTTTCACACCTTTTTACGTGCTTGACCCTTATGAGTAGCTTGTATAAACGCACTGACCTCCCAAATCACTTTCAAAAATTGGAAAATTGCAAACAACCGTGTATCACACACATATCACACTTGGACACAAAGAATTTAGCTAGATTCGGCTATCATTATTGTCCGGTTAATATTTCATGCCACAAAAATAAAATAAAGCAGAGATCTTTATATCTAAAAACGTTCATATAAGCAGACAACTCTAGCATGTGTTTCTATATGGTATAAAAGGCAAAAAAAACCCTAGTATCAACACTGGGAGCCATTGTATACAAATACATTATCATTCATGAAAACAATAGACACATTTCAGATATCCGACGATTCACCTATCCGGACGATTGGACATGGGAACGAAAGCGTCCGGATAACTGAGGCTCCACTGTACAACCCTATAAAACATTCATTACTCTGTTGCTTGGGATCTTAACTTTCAAAGTTCAAGCCTCTTATCTAACTAAATATACTCTTTAGACGAGATCTAGATCGAATCATCAACTTTGAATACCACAGAGTCATAAATATGCGTATATCATTAACTGGATTGCTTTGACTTTGCATATGTTTTATTGTTGAAAAAGTTGACATATTTTCTCTCTGGAAATTGAAACTACTGTACAGAGTAATACCCGAGGAATACGTTAAAATCAGTAAATTTCAGGTATTGTCAGGCTCACTCGGATGCGATTTCGTAAATTGTTTCTGTGTGTAACGAATGATGAGTTCGATTCTTAATTTGTTTGGAATGTTTTTTCATGTGACAGGTTAACTCCACTAAATCTACAAATATGAAGCATAATAAAAAAAATTGAACCCACAGTAGCACAAAAAATTCTCAGAGAAGAAACGTTGAATTTATTTCAATATGAAAACTCAACTAACAGATTTGATCAAATATATCCTGGTGTTTAATACCTATCATGTTTTATTTATATCGCACAGTTTTAAGCATAGAAAAAATTGCAAAAACTACTGATATCAAGTTTCCAAAGAAAACAGAAGGCAACAGTCAACAGCTAACAACCCATTTCACATTGCCAAGTGAAGCTTTAGGAAATATTAAAGGTAATTATTGGAGTTTAATAGATCTTGATGTAATTTTATTTCTTACAAAAGGCTTAAGCCTAACATCAAAATAAGAAGCTTAATACAGTAAAACACGGTTATAACGAAGCACCAGGGACGGGCGATTTTGCTTCGTTATAAGCGTAATTCGTTATATCCGTCAAGTTTACAACATGTAATATAGTCACGGGGAATGAAAGTCACTTCGCTGTAAGCGTCAATTCATTATAAGCGTGTTCGCTGTAACCGTGTTTTACTGTATAAAATAAATTTTTGATAATAAGTTAACTGTATATACTGGATTGTGTCTTAAATATGACCGAGCTTGCATTACAATCAATCACTTCATCAATCGATCTTTTTAGGAGACGATGTTGCGTTCACGGCTGTTAAGTATGATAACATTGGCTCCGAGTTCCTCTCTGGAAATGAAACGTACGTTTCATAATTTCAATAAACATTTA
This sequence comes from Magallana gigas, assembly GCF_963853765.1. Lineage (NCBI taxonomy): Eukaryota > Metazoa > Mollusca > Bivalvia > Ostreida > Ostreidae > Magallana > Magallana gigas. The sequence goes on along the minus strand of NC_088861.1, from coordinate 1,672,450 downwards.
TCAACCCTCAACAAAAAAAAAAGATATAATACTGATCAAATATTTCAACCCCATGTATTGTTGGCATATCCATCAGTCTGTTTGTAACTAAAATATTAATGACTTGAACAGAACTGTGCTTACTATTTACATTTACTCTTTTAATACAGGAGTATTGGTTCAAGCGTGTTATCTCTTACCGTTGACGGATTGATTTCAACGAATCTTAATGGAAACATCACACTTTCATTCCAAAGGAGAAATGTACGACCGTATTCATTATCTGTTTTGCAGAACTAGTAATTCTTGAAATCTTGTTTAAAAAACTGAAAAGAGAACTACATGTATTTTGTTAAACGTGTATATTTAAGTGCATATGTTGTTTTTCAAAAGGTTTCTAACAGTACTAGTACTCCAAATTGTGTCTTCCTATCAGAAGACCGGAATAATTTAGTCAGGTTAGATTTTAAGACATAATTGCTCACAGATATTCAAAAAATTTCGGCGGCGTTTTCATTAAAAAAAACTGTGATCCTTTTACAATGGTATTGTTTCTCTTTTTTCTTCTTCTGTTTTTTTTTTAACATAAACATTTATTTTTTAGTGTATGGAACACGTCCGGATGCTCCTTAAAAGACTTTACCGACACTCAGGTTACATGCACGTGCAACCATCTAACCAACTTTGCCATTCTGATGAGTCTGACCAAGACTCCCAGTGTAAATAATTTGACTAATATTATTCAATACAAAATAATTTTGGTTTTTTATTTTATAGTTTTGCGTTCATTATGTTTAGTATTTTTTAGTTGGCGTGTTATGTAGGTTTTCATTTTATAAAAATCAATTACATTAATTTCTAGAGCCATTCGCAAGCATTGACATTAATTACCTACATTGGATGCAGTTTTTCAGTCCTAGGAGCTTTGGCCACTATAGTCATTTATCTTTACTTTTGGAGGTATTTTTATTTTTTTCAAAATCATTTAAAACATAATGTGTTTTATATACAACTTAACGTGATAAAAAAGACCCCTAAAGTTAACTTACATTTGACAAGACTGGAGCTCAATAACCACATGAAAAATACATGTAAGTTTTTGAGCTTTTAATTATCGTTTAATTCAAATGTTAAGCCTTAGAATGCAGTATAATTTTCAATATTATTCCAATTTTTTATATGGATATTTTTATCCATTTTGGTTGAAATAGCCTAAAATGTTTCTAAATATTAAATTATTTAATGTTGATTTGTTTTTAGGTACTTGAAGAATCGTCGGTCTGTACTTATTATCAATCTCTGTCTAGCGCTTTCCATTGCATATCTGTTGTTCCTAACAGTTTTGGATCAAACCAATGATACAGTAAATATTTTTTAAAAATGTTTGAGAAACAAATATTGTGTAAGAAAAAGCTTTGTAGTCTTTGTAAAATAACATATAATCGATTGTTATCCGACAATGATATGTTTCATTTAGATGAGAAAAATCAAGTCCTTGTTCACTTATCTAGGAATTTAAGGCTGCAAACACACACGTTTTCTGTTCGTATGTTTACTAAGTTTTATTCGTGACAACATTAGTAACTGAATGGTTAAAACTAAGTAAGTAAGTAAATAGACACTGTTCCTCATTTACACAAATGATAAAATATTAATGTTACAGGGTAATGTATAAATATGAGCCTAATATATACATGTTATCAGTATGTTTCATTAGTGAAAAGTCCTTGCAGTTTATAATTGGTGATACGTAGACTTGCCATTTCTAGGTGGGGTGCAGTGTTATTGCAGCTTTGCTGCAGTACTTTTTCCTCGCCATGTTTTGCATCATGTTAGCGCTTGGAATCGACCTGGCTATCGCTGTATTGGATGTTTTCAGTTCAAGATCTAGTTCCGGCCTCTTGCTACTTTTAGGCTGGGGTATCTTTCTTTTACATTGTTATTATATTATTTGACAAAGTATGCAATAAGCTTGACAATTTAAAGTTTGGATTGTGTATTATTTGAGATATGTTTTGGAAAATAGATATATTGTATAATATTTTCACAATAGGCCTGCCTGCTGCAATTGTTGGAATAACCCTACTGTCAACAAACGTAGGTGGTTATGGAGATGAAACATTGTGAGTAGTTATATTACGTTCTGACATTTTTACTAAATTCTTTAAGCATAATGTATTAAAGTACACATCAACGAATAATATATCGTACTTTTTTCTGATTTGCAGTTGTTGGTTGAGAAATGATACACTTTTTGGATTTATTGGTCCAGCCTTGGCAATAATCTTGGTAAAATTATATTTGACACAATAAGGGATTTCATATTTTTTTTATAGTATGCCATTACGCAATTTATAGAAAACGAAACAACATCAGTCAAACCAAAAATAACAAAAAGAAAACACTACTTTCAAGCTGCTATGTTTATTTACCAAATTGAAAATAGGTTTCCTGTGCAATCTATTGTATTTAAAAAATTTAAAAAAAACCTAATAGGATGCATTATTTAATATTAGTGACCTTTTTCGATCAAATCAGCTGATTGTATTTTGTTGTCACTTTCAAATTCTATATTTTTTCTTCGCCAAAAATATTGAAAATTGAATGTTTTTTTCCAAAACTTAAAAAAGTTTTGGTCCCAATAAAACTCGACAAAAATATGAAATTCTATATACACAAAGCTAGGCAAATATTTGTGTAACTTCTGTTCAATACAGAATCAAAAAGTAAGAATTCGATATTAAATTCGCCTGAAAGAACACCGAGTTGCAAAATTACTGTATATAAAAGCAAGCTATTAATCAACAGTTTTGATGTCAGATAAACGTTCAAATTGAAAGGCTAGTAGTAAGTTATAAGAGTATACAAAATCGTGCTAATGTGAGAAGGTGTTTCTCATATATATATATATATATATATATATATATATATATATATATATATATATATATATATATATGGTGTTTTTTTTTTGCTTTTATCCAAACCTGACACTGAGAATGGGTTGGTAGAGGATGGCTATCACCACAATTTATTTAGTTCCAGCGGGTTGTGGGCGGTTTAATATTATATAGAATTTATTTGAAAATTAGGGGTTGGGGGGTTGGGGTGGGGCTGGGGTTTGGACTGTATGCAAATGAATTATACCTTAACACATGAACGTTTTTTTTTTTACAGCTAGAAACAAATTCATAGACTAACTAGAGAAATCGGAGATTTTTCATGCATGTACTATGAGACCTTAGTATCTGAAAGTGTCTAGAGATAATATTGAGACATAACTGTTTTTGTGATAAGAATACTAAGTAGTGAAGGGGACATCTTTGAAGACGAAAAAAAATCAACGAAAGATAATCCAAATTTTTGGAAGCAATTAAAAAGTATCTTACTTGTCTCTTTGGTTTTCTTTGTAGTAGTAAAGCTATCTTGCAATATTTTTGTTTGGAAATTGTTGCATAGGTTAGAAATTTGGCCCATCATTCTTTTGTTAATAAAGAGCAATGTGCTCTTTTATTTTACATATGATATTTAAATACATATGTTAACTTTACATTTCAGGTTAATTTTATAATTCTTATCATCGTTATGAAAACGATGTTTTCTTCGTCATTTATGCTGAAGAAAACTGTAAAAGAGAAAACGATGTGAGTATTCAAAAATTACCGTGTTTGTGAAAGTAAGTCGATATGTTTGATCTACAAAAAAGAGGTTTTTTTATTTATTAATTAATTACATGTATACTAACCAAACAATCAAAGTTTAAGTTAAAGAATAGTTGCAACATTTTCAAGTGTCTTCCTCTGTTACACTACGAATAAATTTTATAACGATTCATCAATAACTATTTTCATATTTAATCGTACAACTGCTGAACATATAAGTAATAATGGAATCATTATTAAAATATTATGTGATGGTCAGAGGCGGTCGGAATGATCAAATCTATCATTAAGCCCTTCGGAACTTCTTGGATTTGACCCCCTCCCTCGACGTATTTAATCACCTCATAACATAAAGAATTCGAGTTTAACTGAAATATTTGTCAAATGCATATGTTCAGCTCATATTGCGGTGTAGATAATATTTGTAAAAATAATGATTTTTTGTTATTGAACTGTGATGACGTCACAAGTTTTTTCTTTTCTTATTTTTTTGAAATGCCTTTGGAAGTTTTGCAATGAAACATGATTTAAACACAGGATAACTACTGGCTAATGGTTTGTGATGGTATATGATTTATACTAAGCTCGTTGAATGATTTCCATCACCACCATTGGAATAGAAAACACACAACTCGTTAGATAAAATTCATGTTCGATATAAAAAATCTATAATATTTAACCTCAAGAGCTATATTGGTTAATTTCAAATTCTATAAAAATGTGTCAACTTGAACAGTAATTTGTATTAATTAGGCCATTACCTGTATGTACGTTTGTGTGTGAAATGAAAAAAGTTAATTTAAAAAATCCTATATCATCACAAACCATGAGAGATCCAATATTAATCTTAAGATCGTTAATTGTAAAACAATAATAACTTCATACACGTTATTTGTTTCGTTGCATTGTAATATGTGATGTTTATTTTCATTGTATAATGCAATATTTTTTTTACATCACAGAAGCGGCTTACGAGGGATGTGTGCGTTACTGCCCACGCTTGGATTAACGTGGGTTTTTGGAGTTTTGTCTCTTGGAGGAGCCGCCGTTGTATTTCAGTATTTATTTGCTATATTTAATTCTCTTCAGGTAACTGAAAAAGGGATTCTTTTTTCTTTTTTTATGTGAATGATATCTAAACTTTTGTAATACACATATTGATAAAAAATGTATAGTATAATATAATTTGTTTTTTGGAAAATTGTCCGTAATTGAAAACTGATCTTCAAACATAAGTTTCCAATTAAAACCCGAAACGCATCAGTTTCTATTTTCTCAGAATACCGAATATTTTTATTTGCCTAATTTAAAAAGTTGTTACAATAATCTAATGGTTAGGAGGCTCGGGGATTGTTGCCATTTTCCCACTCTTAGTCTCCCTTAAAATAGGAGAGCTCTATATGAGTATATAGCTGAATAATTAATTTTCAGAAGTATGTTGATTGCCTGTTTTCTTTATTGAATGAGAGTGTTTAAGCCAAAGACATCATATCTAAAAATATAAGGAAGATAAGATGGTTAGTATACTGTGGAATCTTTAAAATTCGTGGGGGCCAATTTTGGTGGATTGCTTAAATTTTACGGGCTTGTGTAGGCGTAATTTCGTGTATTTTCGTATACATACATGAGAAATATGACTTTATAGCCCTAATTTATTAATTCATGGGACATGTTAATTTGTGGATGAGAAGTACACACGAATTCCACAAAAATTGAGCCACCACGAAATCTAATGATTCCACAGTATTGGCCACTACTCCTCATTAAGTCAAATAAACAAAATGGTGGTCAAAATTGTTATTTTCATAAACTAGATGTATAATATTTTGATAAATATTGTTTCACAGAAAATGATTAGTAAATAGTTCTTATTTCTTTATTAATGTCCTACATGTGCATGTAATATGTGAAAATCATTTTTGGCGAAATATATTCACTAGCTACCTTGCAACTTTATTGAAGATAATTTTGTTGAATCTTAATTATGGATACAAAAAGTTAAACTTAAATATTTATGTCTTCAAACGTGTAAGGACATTGGTTCTTCCCACTTTCAATTTATTTTTTTATGAAAGGTATAAGTTAACTATGCTTTCAGCTATGTTCTTTTTTTTACAGGGCCTATTTATATTTATTTTCCATGTCCTACTAAATACCCAGGTACATGTTTTTTTTTTACATTGTATTTGATTCATATGGTGAAACTTGGAAAAAAATGTTTTTATTATTAAAGATTGAAACATATCTTACATGTAAATATAGTAAAACCTATAAGAAAATAATGATAGTATGAATCATAAGAGGTTTTGGTGGTTAAGGATATTAATAACATGGTCCGATAATAAAACAGTTGGCATTAAACCAAAATAATGGTACAGCCTTATTAAATAATTATATTTCATTGGACTTAACTTTTGTGCAGTCAGTGGGTTCCATTTACCAAGAAGACTTTTATCCAACAAATCACAAAACGCATTCTTTTGTAATTGTGCATAGTTTAATTCACGAAAGTACCCCCTTTTGAAGTAATTCATTTCACAAACATTGTGCAGTCATCAATTAATTTGGTTCCAAAGTGTAATCCTATTCTTAAATGACCTTATTTCTCTATTTAAAACCTATCAATGACAAGTATTTTTAACCATCGACATCTTTACGAGACGTAGTATTTATTACAAAGACTTTGTCAGCAAAAATGTTTTAGGTGTTCCTTGCATTACTTTAGACCGATTAACAATGGCATGATTGGATATTGTAATTTAACAAACATGATTCAAAATCTCAAATTACAAGTTCTTTTATGAATTTACAGTAATTAATGAATATTGTCATATGTTATCATATTACATATTACAATTAAAATAAAATATGCAAGTGTTGGCGTGTTCTAAACATACAATTATTAAAAGGTTCGACAAGCAGTATCAAGGAAAGTGAAGAAATATGAATCAAGGACATTATCAACAAAAACATCAAAAAGCAAATTTGTAAGTTTACATTTTTTTTTTATACATTTAAAAAGTAACGTAAGGTATTTTATTCAGTTGCGAATCTATTCGTGAAATACGATTTGCGCTGATTTCATTTTACACCCCCTAGTCAGAAGACAAAATAAAAAATGTCATCACTTTGCATCACACGTCGACATTTTTGTAAATTTCTGTACAAAAGTAGCTGAGCTTATTAAGATGTTGTACGTTGTTACTTTCTGATTAGCTTTAATATCATGAATTGCGTCAGTCATCTGTCAATATTTTTCAAAGAAAATACCCCCCTCCCCTTACCGAAACTATGTAAATGTAATATTTACATAAATAGATAAATGATTTACTCATGATTTTTTTTTAATTTTTTATCTATGAACGTTTAGGTATCAAAATCAAGTTCAAAGGAAATGCAAAGTTTTGAGGAATCAAACGGTAAAGTATTTTCCCCATTTTTCAGCAGATCTCCATCGCTTTATTGTTTAAATTACATTATAATATTTTGTACACTAACAATAACTTATCTTCTTTTAAAAACAGAGGGTTTTAGAAATGAATCAACAGGATTTGCGATACCAAGAATAGATTCATCGGTATGTCGCAAACTGTTACAGTCAAAGTTGTTTTTGTGATAGTTTTAACAGTGTGTGTGTATTTTACAAAATCATTTATTTTTCACAGGGTGTTGGACAACATGGACCTTTCAAGTCAAGTTGACGAAGTCTTGCGTGAAACGTGAACTCTTAAATATTTTTACGGAGCCAACCAATCATATTACTAAATTATGTTTATTGAATAATTCGAGTAAAACAATGGACTTGATAAAGAATTCTTTAAAACAGAATTTTAAAAAAACCCGGTAAAAAACAATTTTTTTTTATGATTGTTTTAAAATGAATACAAGAAAAAAAGAGATTTAATAATGATTGTGTGTGTTGTGTTGTTTTCAATATTATGATACTGTATAACTGTTATTTACAATTGTTACTTATCAGAATAAAAGAAAAAATTATAAATCTTCTTCTAAATGATCAATAATAGAGTCTTGAGGTGTTTTATCAGGGAAAATGTATCTATAAACATTGCATAATATTTTTATCACAGGTCTTGTAAACAAATTTGATAAATCGCTGATACCGTTATTTAGTAAGTGCTATTTACTGAGAGGGCCTGGTCCTGTGTTATCTAACAGGGTCATGATACCTTGTTTTGGCATACTTAGGAATATGTCTTTTTTAGCAACTAATTTACTGTAAACGTACTACATTTGGGTGTGTATTCTATTTAGCGTTTATGGCGGATTGCGACTTCCGCTTAATCAAGTACATCGCTAAATGCCATGCATGTATATATAAGAAAAGTCAAACGTTCAAAAACTAATTTCCAAAAAAATAGAGAACACGCCAAATATAATACGTTTACAGTATGAGGTGTGCAGTAACATAAATACGTTTAAAGAGTGTTCATTTATTAACATATATACAAAATGGGTAAAATGAAAATGTCAATATATGCGTTTAAATGTTAAAGTATATTGCGCAATACATGTTCTTGCAATTTGACACAACACCATTTTAAGATTTAACATGCATTTAATTGTCTCAGCATTTTCCCATGAAGAAGGATTTTTTTAGATTTAAAACTTTTAAAACATTTTTGCAATTAAATGTAAATGCTCATGCAAGGAATTGAGATATCAAATGCAAAAGTATTAACCTGCATGAAAGAAATGCATTTCTTTAAGTAAAACACTTATTACCGTGGAAACACAGATTTAAAATAAAAAATATAAATAAACGAAAACATAAAAAAGATTGATAGCGAGCGCAGCGAGGCGGCGCTAAGCGCCGCTTGCGTAACGAGCTCCATAAACAACGTGTACGAACGGAGGAAATTCGAATTGAAATATGCTCATAGTTCAAAAAAAATTTTGTGGACCCGCGTGAAAAAGTTCTAGGCTACATATCCCAATAATCCTTTGCGGTGCATAGCAACATGGTGGAACAGACAGCGTTTCTAAGGAAATTTCTTACCTCTAAATCGCATACATCTATTTTATTTAACAATACAAAATCCTTTAAAAACACTAAAGAAACAACACATATGCACATTTGCTTACGTAAAAAAACTGTACCTATCTGAACTTTTGTTGACATAATTATGACGTGTTTCCTTCCCCGAATTTATCCGAACATTTACGAAAACTGTCGAGAGCAAGAAAGTTAAGTATGACGTCACAGTGATCTCGCACTATCATTTAGCGGTGGATCAAGCATCTTTACAAGATGTAGGAATTACTCAGTATCGGTGTTAATGGCGACTTTTTTGCTATATAGTTTTGTTTTGATATTTTTTTTTGGTAAGTAAATACACATGCAAGTTCCATGCTTAATTTACTGTATATTGATCCAAACATATATGCATACGTTGGTGACGAAAATTTATTAAAAAAGAAAATTATGAGATCTACCTGCAGCCACGTCATTTTGAAATAAATGAATAAAACAAAAATGAGAAAAAATAAAATGTTAAATATCTACATGTTTTTTTTATAGTTGCATATGTGGCCAAATCTTTAAAAAATATTGGATATCACACACTAAAAAAGGTGAGGGCAAATGTCTACAACGCATATATAGCATACAACAAATTAAAAAAACAATTAAAACAAAACTGATGCTACTGAAGAAAATAATTAAAACACAAATAAGAACAAAGGACAAAATGAGAAATAACACAGACCCGTAATTTATTGTTTACTGATTTAATGATCATTAATAAAAAGCAATGAAACAAAACATAATTATATTTACATAAAAAAAAACTTAAACGGCTTTGTATTTTGCATAAAGATATTTTAATAAGTCTGTTTAACATTTTATCAATGCTCAGTGATACATGTAGTTTGTGTGAGTGTACTAGCCTAGGGTGGGACAATTGGAATAACTGTTTAAGTCCACAGGTTGCATTTAACAATGATGAGAGATGTGTAGTTCCTTCTGCGCTTGACCCAACGGTCACACTGTAAACATATTATAACGAATCTGATGCATTTTGTAATGCTTATTTAGATACTTGAAAGAACTGCAGGAGGTACGGTTTAAGAGATAAAGGTGATAACAGCGTTTACTTTGATAATTCAAGTTTGCTGAAATAGATAACAAGATAACGGATTCTTTTTAATTTCTTCACATTGGCTTTGTTAAAAGAAGACAAGTCGTTGCAATTTGCACAAGATTAATATATTGCTATTAGATTATGATAAGAGACCAAAAAACCAAAAAAGCAACAAAACAATGACTCGCTCCATAATTTTGATATTGTTGATAATCGTAATAAGTGGTAGGAATAACAAACAATAGACATTACACGTTGCAAATTTGTGGTGTGTGAAGAGTTAAATTGAAAAAAAAAACGTTAGCGGATTACAACTGAAAGAATACCTACCTGAATCAGGATAAAATCTTTGTTATATTATTAAAGAAGTACATATTTTCTGAATATCAAATTTAGTAGGTTGGGTGGTCTTCCCTCTACCTTAATCTAATCTTATTTTTAAATAAATAAAATTCTTAGTGCTGTGCATTGTGTGAAGCATGTTGTGAAATACGACCTTGGCGAATTGATAAAAAAAAATCAGAAATTCTGATACATTAAACTTTGCATTACTTAATATTTAATAACTATAACATCATAGAACCCCAGCCTAGATAAGACAATGAACTATAATATATACATTTTTTATTCGTGGTAGGGGTAAACTGTTTACATAAAATCATCTTAAGACATTAACCTTCACCCCACATTTGAAAGTCGTTAAAATATTCGAGAACAATGTATGTAATGATTGAAGGGATAAACATGTCGGTTTACTCTTTTCATTCTAAATTTATGTGTATCTAGTCGGAACCCCCTCTGCCTTTCATAATATCGTGGCTCCCAAAGTCCACGCAGAAAATATAAAAGCGATGTGATGGGGAAAATTGCACAGGATTATGGGTAGTTCAGAAGGCAGGCTAGCACATGACACATTTATGTTTATTAGAATGGGGATCGGGATTCCATGCCATGCACACATGTTAAAATTCAAAAGCGCTGAGATAATAAATATATCAGTAAACAATATAGAAACAATTGGTCATAACTACCTTTAAACTAATATACTTGTTATCTTTACTAATATAATGTTCATATATCATGTTTAGAGTAGACCAATAAACTCTAAGGTAGAAGTGTGAAAACTATGAAACGGAAGAATATATTAAAAGGTAAAGGGATGTTCCAGAATTTATTGCTTTTATATGTTATCATAACACTTTTTCAATTTGACTTCTTGAAAGGATTGTCCGATACTCGGGCTGATTTTAAAACCATTCCTTTCGTAGAGATAACTGTTCATCATAATTTATATACTGTGTCAAAAGAAATTTTCTTTCATGCCTTTCAGGCACTTTGCAAATTCGGTTATTTTTTTAACAGCTGATTAAGTTTGCAGGAGCCATTGCACATTTTGTTGGTCAGAGTTTCTGGATTGGTGAATATGACGTCAAGTAACGTCATATCTAAAACAGCGAGTGATGTTAGGCAAGTTTCAAACCGAAAGAAAATATTGTTATGCTTTTCATACAACATTTATATACAGCCTAAAACACTTCACATTTTCTTTACAAGCACATGCATATGGACCACGTATTGCAGTCCTTTTTTGAAAAACGGAAACTTGTTACCCTCTAAACGCACGTGAAACGAATTTTGCTAAACTTTATTTATGAAGGGTTTTTTTGTAATTGTTTTTATCATTAATCCCCATCCATCGGTTTTGGGGAACTTCAAAGCCACTTGATATGTTAACGGGTATTATAGAATTAATATGATCTTTTGTATTGTCTATCAAATTCTATTCATTAGCCTCGGTCACTAAACAGAAAAAAAATTTTGCTGCCATTCGGTATAAAAAAAAATGAAGTTAACGAAACAAATAAGATCTGCCAATTATTTTCTTTTTTTTCACAAATTTTCAAAATCAAAGTAGAATTTGAATAATTTAATGTATTTTCGTGATTATCTTTAGATCGCAAATTGATATACAGTACCCATAAATTGTATCTGGTATTGTTTGCTGTATCACATTTTTAATTGCAAAAAAATGACAAACGCAAATGATTTTTCCTATTTCCACAAATTTGTGACAAGTGAAATGATCAAGATACGCAGTATATTACGTGATCTCATCCCTTTATATTTTTATTTACTGCTCATTCAAACTATTATTATCCAATTTCATTTTAAATATTTCTTCGCTTAATATGCACTTCCCTATTTTTTCTATCCGAAAAAAATTCATGTATTCCCTATATCACAGGAAAAAATATCAATATAAGTAAAACCTTTGTTATTGTGCATGATATAATTCATCCAAGTACTTCCCAATACTTCTATAGGAATATAGGAAAATTATATTTTACGGACATTTTACAGTCACCAATTCAATCGGTTCTAAAGTGTAACCCTATTCTTAGTATAATATTAACTCTCTCTTAAAACATGTAATTGACTAGTCATCTACTTTTTTAAGAGACGTAAAACTGATTACAAGAACAATGTCAGCGAAAATGTTTTGTATGCTGCCGGCATTATTTTAGACCGATTAACAAAGCCATGATTTAATATTCGAATAAAACAAAAATAATTTAAAACTACACTTAGTATTCAACAGTTCTTATATGAATCTTTATTAGCAAATGAATATTGCCATATGTTATTATACATATTACCAATTAAAAGAAAATATGCAAGTGTTGACATGTACAAGAGAAGCAATTTTAATAGGTTCGACAAGCAGTACAAAGGAAAGTGATGAAATATGAGTCAAGAACATTAACAACAAAATAATCAAAAAGCTTTGTACGTTTACATTTTTCTGCAATTTAATGTAATGTATTTTATTTAGTTGTGAATCTATTATTTGAAATACGATTTGTACTGGATCCGTTTTATTCATGCTAATTTTTCACTGACCTAGTCCAAAGACTGAATAAAAAATGTCATCATTTTTTATAAATGATTAAGATCATGACATACTTTATAAACGAACATTTAATAAACGCTTAGGTATTAAAATCAAGTTCAAATGAAATGCAAAGTTTCGAGGATTCAAACAATAAAGTATTTTTTTCCTTTTTTTTCATCATGCAGATTTCCATTACCTGTAGCACTTTTTTGTTTTTATTACATAATATTCTCTACACTAACAACCATTTGTCTTGTTTTAAGAATAGAAAGTTTTAGAAATTAATCAACAGGATTTGCGACACCAAGAATAGATTAATCGGTATGTTGCAAACTGCTACAGCCAAAGTTGTTTTTGTGATATTTTCCAAAATTCGTGTGCATTTTACAAAATCATTTATGTTTTACAGAATTTTGGATAACATGGACCTTTCAAGTCAAGTTGACGAAGTCTAGCTTGAAACGTGAACTCATAAATATTTTGACGGAGCCAACCAAATCAAAATACCAAATTATGTTTTAAATATACCACGAGGAAAAAACTTGACGATTAATGTTTTGAAGAATTTTTTTTAAAAAAATAACTGTTAAAAAAGTTTTTTAATGATTCTTTTGAAATTATAAACAAATTAAATGATGATTTTGTTTATTGTGGTGGCCTCAGTATACTGAAAAAAAACCCCACCTTTTATTAACAGTTGCTATGTAATTACATTAATATTTGATAAATGAATAAACCTTATCAACATTAACATGTTAATAGCTCTCAGACAATCAACATTTTTTTTAGTTTGATCAACGATAGATTCTTCACGTGTATTATCAGGGATAATGTATCTGTTGACATTGCATAATTTTTATCACAGGTTATGTGTATACCGCTATAATTATTTTTATTTACTGAAAGGGTGAAGTCTTGTGTTATCTAACTGGGTCATACTTTACCTGACGATGTATCAGGTTTAGTAACCGACTTAATAAGGTGTATAATAAAATGAATACGCCTACACAATTTTTATCCAATCATTTACATAATGAGGAAATAGAACTTCATATATTGATTGGTATGTTAAAATGAATTAAACGATGTATGTTCGTGCATTATGATACGACAACATTCCCAGCTAAAACAAGTAATGTCTTTATATTATATTTATATTAATATGAAAAAATGGAGAAAATTGTGAAACATTAAGGATGTTCTTAAAAGCAGATGGTCATACAAAGACTAGCAATCTCAAATGCGGAGATATTTACCTCTTTTAAAAGAAAAGCATTTATTTGAGAGAAAAAAACCATGTAAAAACCGTTTAAACACAGTTTTGAAAAAAGTAATAAAAATTATCCAGAATTAAAATTAAGTGATATACATGTAGCTCGTCTGATGCGTATTATATCTTGTTAGAATACTTTAAAAAATTACAGGTACGATTGTCAAACAGAGATCAGGACGATAACAGCGTTTACTTTGATCATTCAAGTTTGTTGAAGTCGATAACGAGACGCCGAATTTTATTTCTTCACATTAGTTTTGTTAAAAGAGGCCAATTCTCCGCTTTTGCTCAAACATTTCTATTTTTAGGTTATGAGATAAAAGAACATAAAAAAATGACTTGCTTTAAATTTTGGATGTTATGGATCATCGCAATAACAGGTAAGAAAAACAAAAGTCTTGAGAGTAGTTCGTAAAGAACATTGACATTTTACGTTGCAAGTATGTGCTGTGTCAAACATATATAATAGTTTGAGACTAATGATTAGGGTAGTATTATCTTAACCAAATATATGTCAACCTGAAGCTGGACCATTTCAATGTGACAATGAATAGAAATAAAACCGTACAGTCTTTTACATTATTATATATGATATAATTTTTCTACCTTTTTAATCATGATATTTGTTTATTTGTCACTACTACGGGTTTGTTAATTTTCCATACTTTAATTATTTGAAATTTGATTAAATTGATGGCATTTCTGCATTTACTGCAAATTGTCCTACCTTTCGTTTTGTCTATATATTCAGAATTTCCAGACAAAATTTTCTTCTTTTTCTTTTAGCTTACATTTTTTTCTCCACTTTTTATAAGTAAAATGGAAATACTACATTTAAAAAAAATATTTCTACAGTAAGTTTCAAATTAAAATATCACGGTGTTTAGCGATAAAAAATGCTTTTAAAAATGTTTATTATCAAGCTGCATGGGCTAGTTATAACGTTAATTCTAATTAATTTACGTTAACAAAAATACTATCACATTTAATTTACCTATTAATTCATGTCGCAGGACATGTTGCCTAAGAGATATACCATTGTTTATTGTGTATATGTGGATGTAACGATATGTTTGTGTTTTAATATTAGTGTAAAGATGATTAAGGAAAGATTAAAAGAAAGTAATTGATATTTAACTTCCTATTAACCATTGTAATGAATAATGATTGACCAACGTTTTTACCTCGCGAAATGAATAAAATACTGTTATAATATTTGGTGCAAATACCTTGCTAAAGCTTTAATGCTGCAAAACTAAAAAAAAAAAACTAGCGTCATCCTAGTCTAAACTCTGATGTTCACTTATCATATTTACATGTACATCCTCCTAAGTTTGCTGACGATCAATCTCACAGTATTTGCATGGTTCCCTACTGTACACCCTGAATGCTTCCGGGTCTGTAGTCCTTGGACTAAATGAGATTAGTGGTACATGTAGTTTCCTGTGAATTCCTAAAATGGTTCTTTTCCATGGCCAATGTCACAAAGCAATGTTACAAGCTGCTGTAAAAAATTATTGAAGTAATAAATCAACTGAACTACAGCTAGATATCAGTGTTGGCAACAGATAATGGCAACACGCTCATTTGAATTAAAATGATAATTCATGTCTCTCTATATAATTATTTCATTGTAACATGTAAACAAACGAATTACTTTCGGAAACTCACATCTAGGTCTCACTTCCGCCGAAGACATTTCAAATATTCTATAACGAAAAACTAGTGTCAAGAAAACACTTTTAAAACAGAATAAAAGCATGATACAAAAGACTCACAGCATTATCGATAAAAATAAAGCGCATAGCGACCACACAGGTAAGATAAAAGCTTGCCACGTTATATATAGTTATAGGGCAACCAATAGAATACGACTTTTTTTTACAATTATAGCATAAATACATAACGAATAAACCGTACAGTGCTTCCTACGGTCTGCTTTTCGTGCTCGAGTTATGAAATTAGATGAAGCTCAACAGCCCCAAACATGCTGTCAAGAATAGTCTTGCTACACTTATTCGAACCTAGTAAATTGATTGATCAGCAACAACGTCACCGTAAAATCCCCTGGTTATCAAGAATTATGGATAAAATCCGGTCACATTTAAATTTAAAGGGTTGTGAAGCTAACCTGCACAAGCATAGACACCAAACCTTTCACACATTACAGTTTGATAGTCTTTAATAAGAAAGTATGCCTAGCAATTATTGCTATGTGGTCTCGTTGCCATTGTACTAGAAATTCAATTATGGCAAAAATTGCATTTTAAAGCTTATTTTAAAATTTATAATTATTAATAATAATATCAATTTAGGGTTTCAAGGTGGAGAGCTTATTAATAAAAATTGCGACTTTTCAAACAAAAGAAAAAGAATTATGAATGAATGCCCTGTAACCACTGTCTTAGAGACAATGCCGCTTATTATAGAGAGGTTAAGGTATACGTTTACTCAGAATGAAAAAAAATTCCACTGATGATAATGAAAAACCATCTATTGTGTGTTAAAGACCTATCATTGTAGTGCTATTTTCCACTTTCAAAAAAATAGGTCAATGACCTACTTTTTGAAATCATGGCCACTGAATATTTTTTGAAAATATAAGAAAAGTCCCTAAAATTTTTTTACCATGATTGAAATTTTCTTAATTATGAAAATAATACAAATTGCTTAGCTCTTTTAAAAATGAAATACAGTTTATGAATGGCAGTGACACTGAACAGATACAAAGCATTAAAGCAATATGAGCTGCATTTTTCATGCTGAATTTTTTTTTTACTAAAATGTTCTTTTCTACTAAAATGACAAAAATATCATGGTTTTTAAATTTCTGTTAGCCATATTTTTGTGGAAAAGGCCGTTAAGAAGCCTTATTTGGAGCAAAATTGAATTATTGTCGTCCTGTACAAAAACTGATTTGCTATATATTCCTTAGAAGAAAAATATTTCCTTTGACAAAAATTAACGATGTTTTCAAATCTTATTTTTCATAAAAGTTTGAGTTATATGCAGACTTATCATACTTACAGGTTTTTGCAGCAAAATAAAATTCTAAAAAATACAGCTCATATTGCTTTAAGTTTTCATCCACAATTTTTTTTAATATTCCAGTCCGAATTTCCTCTATCAGTTTTCAAATTCCTACCCTTTTTTGATTCAATTTTACAAAAAATTGAATGATGATAATACTAAAACATTTATAGCTTTAAACTAGGCATATTGACCTTACTCTGCTGGTATAAAATTTATATGAGGTCAATGATCAAGATTTTGAGATATGGTGTCTTTTATCGTTTTTAAGCATTTTTCAATATTTTTGTAGTGTGTGCCATTCAAATATCTAAATGAAAAAGTGAGATAAAACCAACAGAAAATATGCAAAATTATGTTAATTAACATATAAAATCTTAACTTTGAATATTACAGTACTAACAAAAATATTTAAGTGAAATACAAAATCTGAAAATTTTAGTCCGAATGTCCTCTGTTTTGCTAAAAGTCCAACTTTGTTTGAGCCTAATTCCATGATATAGTTAAAATATCGAATGTTTTGTCAATAATAATTCATTTCATAAATACTTTTAGTGTTTAGAACAAATATTACTCATGACATTGAACTTTTTAACAATCCGGATTTTGAGAACTCAAACCCTGAGTAAACGACGTCCTTAAGCATTTGAACACATTCTTCTACGGGTACGCATGGAGCTACAAGTATGTTTACACGTACACGTAAAAAAAATGTATGTTTGATAGCTTGCACGTGTAAGCGAACGTGTAATATAATAAGATTTAGCATTTTCAACATGTTTAGTTTACTCTGTTCATGAAATAATTATAAAGATATGATGAAACAAATACCACATTCGTCCTCAAATTATCGTCTGCTTTACAATAAACAACGTATGATATACACAAAGTCTGTTTTTCTATTTAAAAATGATTCAAGTATTCAAGTATTCACCTCCGTGTACCTTAATTTAAGTCTACACGTTTTCTAAAACTTGTAGAATTACGCGGTATGCTGTCGTAATACCATAAAAATATTTTATGGGATTTCCCTAGTTATACGTACTCACACACGAACACGTTCAAATACTTAACCTCTCTATTGATGTAAATAATTATGCTATAATTTTGTTTTTATGTAATTATGCTTCTATGTTATAAACTATTGCACTAAAGAGACAGTACAGCTGAAAACACATGTGTGAAAAACTTAAGATTTACCCATTGTATCGTTAGGAAATAAGAAATAACGTTGATTGTAATAGTTAAAATACCTAAAAACCCCTTTCACATACCTATTAATTTAACTATGAGCTTCCGGAAATTTCAGGGTCGTACAAACCGGAATCATCTTATATTGTTTATTTGTACCACATGGATTTTGATTAACATTAAATATTGACACGTGCTGAAAACTTCAAGATCTTCACCCTACTACGGTCATCATGGTATACATGTACGAGGTAAAAGGGACTCTCTAACCGGAACACATCATCACTTTCTCGATAAATCATTAAAGGCTTACCATTTTCGGTTCATTTTAAAATGAACAGACATAAATATGTCAAATAACCCCTCAAGGGCCACACTTACAAATTGAATTCAGGTTCTAGCAACTCCTATTATAAACAAGCAAAAATAATACTACGGTTATTTTAAAAAAAAATTAACAATTACATTTACTTCCTAGAAGAAGTAGAAAAGAAATATTTCTATCATCAAACTTGTCTAGGAGAATCTTCGCAAGCCCTGTATGTGTTTTGTTTACAGTAAATACGCATGCGTAATAGTATAGAAGGCTGCACCTCGTAACACATTGCGTTGTAAATATGTATGGGTTATTCGTAATTATTAATTCTAATGAAATATTTTTTGAAAGTTTATACATTTATGAGTATTACAAAAATACCGGACCCGATCTGAAATTTTTTCAAGTCAATTTTTTTTTTTATAAGATACGCCGTACTGTTTCCTTACCAGTTTTGTCTTCAACTGATAATGTGTGTTATTAGGCGCTACAAATGTACAACAGCTCTGATGACGAAATCCACATATTCACCTTTCTACACGTATACATATGCGTACACGTTGGTTTGCGGAACCTCTCTAATGATACAAAATTGAATGCAAGTCTTTTTTGATTTCTTTTTTTAGAGGTGGTGCACTACACCTTGAAATATTTTCTTATTTCAGCAGAAAACTACTTGATTTTTATATATATCATGATGGATAAGAAGTATTTAAGTCAAATAGGCAAAAAATGTGCAATTTTTGGATGAACAATAACATTTTTGAAAATTTAATTTAGTAAAAATGAACAAAAGCTCCAGGCGGATTCGAACTCATTGCTACAAATGTACAACAGCTCTAACGCGTAATAATACAAACAAATACCTACACTTTCAACCACTAATAATACAAACGTTTTATCATTAAGCGTTGCAAACGCACCCTTTAATAGAGAGCAGACCAACGGCTATGCGTACTTATACGTGTAGGTTACAAGTACCAGTTTAAAACTCTTTTAATATCAGAGTATAAATACAAGTAGACACAGTCGAAAACTGAAAGTAGCGGTGTTATTTTTATTGAACATCGTCTTTTAAAGTAATTATAATATATGTACGATTTTTTAATAACAGATAATATAATCAAGAGTCATCACATGTTTACCACAAACTGATTAGTGTATCAACACCTCTACCACACAATAAATTTTATTGGAAATTTTTGTTTCTTGATATCAGTAGTCGCATTAATTTTTAAGGCTTTACAAAATAAACACATTTTTTCATATTAATAGCCAAAAAGTAAATATAACCTACAAGTTTAACCTTACGTGTATTTTGCAACCTACACGTATGGTTATTTGTGTTTAAAGAATTTCGTCATTACAAAAACTGATGACGAAATCCACATATTCACCTTTCTACATTGGTTTGCGGAACCTCTCTAATGATACAAAATTGAATGCAAGTCTTTTTGATTTCTTTTTTAGAGGTGGTGCACTACACCTTGAAATATTTTCTTATTTCAGCAGAAAACTACTTGATTTTTATATATATCATGATGGATAAGAAGTATATAAGTCAAATATATAGGCAAAAAATGTGCAATTTTTGGATGAACAATAACATTTTTGAACATTTAATTTAGTAAACATGAACAAAAGCTCCAGGCGGATTCGAACTCATAATCTGCGGTTCAGAAGCCCAATTCTTTAACCACTTAGCTACGATGATATACAACCGAATCTAAAGTTATAAACAATTTTATTAATTATGAAACTTATTAACAACAGACAGACAGATAGAGATAGATAGATAGATAGATAGATAGATAGATAGTTAAAATATAATAACAAACATGTTTATAGATAAACAAAATCATACATAGCTGCAATGTTTAGATAGACAAATCAACAGACAGACATGCAGACATATAGATAATAGACAGATATATTTTTAAAAAATGCAAGTTTTAAACACGAAAAACAACAAATTATATTTTTGGAACACGTATATGATAATTCGAAGTTGAAAAGTGGATTTTGTTTATAAAATGTTAATTTCTAATGTCTTGTTGATATTTGGAATATTTGAAAGTTGGTCAACCACTCTAAATAAATGTTTTGGCACCTTCTCTAGTTTGAGAGATCCGAGCCATGCTAAAACTACAAGGGTTAATCCAAAAGTAATGTTACACTATGCACCGTGTTTAACACAGGCGCTGTATTGTATGAAATGATCGATCAAAATTTTCCTTATCAAAATTTTAATTTGAAGAAAAATTTTGATTTAATTTTGTTGAACACTTTACAAGATATTGATGTTTATAGCCTGATATACACGTGACAGCGCCGCGTCATGAATTTACGCGTCTAGCTTTTTTATGGTTTGCATTTATGTATAAATAACATAATTTCAAAATTTGAAAAAAGACCCCCAACAACACAATATTTTGAAACAGATATACCGTAGACTTTTTCTGTTTTAAAAAATTAGGGATCATTACCGTCCATTTCGATCGACATCTACGCAATGCCTTTTGTCTCTAGATTAAGGAATAAAAAGACCGGACATACGAATAGTGAAAGGCATTTTTTAAAAAAAAAATGAAAAAAGAAAAATAGAGCATCGTGGCCAATTTTTATAGAGTACTAAATTATGAAATTCTACCAGAACGCCAAAGATCTAGAAATGACGTCGCTAGCGGGCGGCGACTATCCTTGCTTCACGCTCTACAAAATATATCATCTTCAGAAATATTTATCATAATGCATTAACATGTTTAGATCTGAATTGAAATAGATAGATATCTCAAAGCACAAGTTTTTGTCTCTTTACGTGGATTTTACACGATTTTATCGCATCTGTGACATTACTTTTCGATCAACCCTCGTATAACTAGTAATGTACGTTATTTACTAGTAATATCAAAAAGGGAATCTTTATTACCTAGCTCAGAAACAGTATAGCCTTTATATTCATTTTATTTTACATTTCTCTAATATATTCGCTCATTTGAATATATAATAATTATCTATCTACATTCATCAACTATAACCTTAATCAAAAACGATATGCATTTAAGTCTTAAATAGTTTTAAAATTTAACAAGTTTAAAAAAATAAACAAACAAACAAACAAACAAATGCAAAAAAAAACATTTCCAACAAGCGTCCATGCACATAACGTTTAAAATTGAATTGAAATTATGCTAAAAAAAAACAAAACAAAAAACCACGAGCGTAGAGCCGTAATATGAACTAATCACATCCTACGATTAAAAAACAATAACAAAATAAACAATTCAAAGAAAGGTAAAAAAAAAATCAATTTTGATAATTTCAAATTAAAAAAAAACCAAGCAGCCCATGGGCCACATTACTATCCTAAACAATAATCGCCATAGATAATTAAATCAGGTTTAAAAATATATGAACAATGTAGTAAAGTGAATTCTGCATAATTTTTTACTTTTTTCTCCAGATGTTAAACATGGGGTAAACTAATTTGATATTCATTTTTACTTTATATATTGCGCATTGCAATTCTCAAAAAGATATTTAGCAGCTATATGTACACTTACATCGAACCTTGAACACCTTGTGGGGCCCAGTAATTAGGGCCACAGTCTGAACAACTGAAAATCACGAATATTTTAAGATCTTGCATTTAAGTGATACCATATATTATAACATTGGATGTGATTTTAAAAAAAATAGATGTAAATTTAATGTAAAATTGGACCCTCAATGTGGCCCTACTTTACCTCCGGGGATCATGAATTTAACAAACTTAAATCTCGAGTCTACACAACATGAGAATGCTTTACACGAGTAACTGGCCAATAGGTATTTGAGAAGAGGATTTAAAAAAAAAATTCTATTAAATCAACATCGATTCTTAACATTTCTCTTAATAGGAGGGTGTGGCAATACATCGAGTTTCGATGTCCAGGCAGATATTAACCGGTCCGAACCTAAAGCCCCTTAAACAATTGGTGCACGAGAACTTTACAACACTGCGCGACGGAATTTTTGTGATCGGCTTCGGCCGACCACTGTTGTGTCCATATGAGGCATCCGGCAAATGCTTCCACGTGCGCACACATTCCGCTTTCATAAGTAGTTCTTATAAAAACTTGAAGTTTGGTTTAGTATTTATATAACATTTTACTCAGTTTAATTCAATTCATTTACCTTAAGAGATGCAAACATACATAAAATACAGTTCCACCTGTTAATTCAAGAATGCACATTTTGTCTCACGCGTAAGACTTTCGATCGAAAGATTCATTCAGTAATGCAGTTGACCTCGATGAACTGACCTCAATCTTAAGAAGATGCTCCATGAACTGACCTCGATCTATTGATGTTGCATAATAGTAGCTAAGAAGACGGCTTGATTTATAAACAAGGTTACATTATAATGTGACCTCAATAGCAAGTTATGATGGCATTCAATGTTTTAGTCGCATTAGATTATTTATTAAATTATTCAATAAATTAATACAACTCTTTTTTTGTATACGTGTTAATGCTCTTTGAAGAGCCCTACTCAGTATTCTAACATTAACATTTAATAATTACGTTAAAAATATAAAACTAGACAAGGAGTTTACGAACGGCTTTCCCCAAATTTATTTCAAAATTAAATTTGTTGACGGTTTATAATGATGAAATTATGGTGTACAGATTCAAAATCTTCTATATTTTGTTAAAATATAGTACTTTTTTAATTATTTTACATCAAACTGATCATGTTGATTGCTTCTAGCTATCAATATATCATTATTGCCGATCATTCCTTTAAAAGGAATACTTGTTTAGATTCGCATGAGCTCTCTCATACGTTGCACGAGCTCTCGCATACGTTGCACGAGCTCTCGCATTCGTTGCATGCGTTTTAGTGCTCGCATCAAGTCTCCTCAAAATAGTGGACATGCACACTATTCAGACGCGACCGAATGCGATCCAAATCATCGCAGTGCAACGCACGAACATTAGTATGAACGTTTTACAACGTTTTGTGTACTTGCAAGGGTGATGCACGAATTTTAAAGGTCGTAAGATGGATCGCAGTTGTTAATGCACGTATTGTGCGACCATGAGACTGTTTCTCAATATGTCTCATGTTATCTTGCAACGACTTATCAGTAATAATGCCATGCTTTGTCACTAGTATGTATACCCTGTATAAGCATCTCTGTTTCAGACCACAATTCAACAATATACATTTATTGCATGATGGTGAAGGAAATGTGAAGATTTATTTCTCCAAGAAAAATTATATTTCCCCAGGGCATCGTCCGAGGGAAATTTGTTTTTCTTCGGGGAATAAAGCTTCATATTTCCTGAACATTATTGCAATAAACGAACAACATATGATTATACAAAATTCGTTGATTTCTAAAAAAATGTTTGATTGTTTAATTATATGATATGATATATATATATATATATATATTTCAATCCTCTCTTGAAGCTCTGAAGGGAAAAAACAGTCAGGGGCATGCTTGTGTAATATATATATATATATATATATATATATATATATATATATATATATATATATATATATATATATATATATATATATGAACTGAATATCGAGGATTTTTTGTGCTGATTTACACTCTTGTTTATGAAGAATGATGATGTATTTCAGGCTTCATTGTCTTCAACTTAGTAATGCTTCAATCATTTTGTTAACTTTAGGGATCACGCTGATAATTTGATAGGTTCATAGAATTCCCAACAATCTCTTCAATGTGTACAGTATATTTTGAATCGATGATAACAGAATATCCAATAATTACGTTAGCAGTTAATTTTTTTCGGTTCTCCAATTGCTAAAAGTATTAGATACTACAGATTAAACACTATGTTGGATAATTATGCTAGTGCCAAGCTGGCATTTTTGCACCCGTCTAAGCTACATGTATCGAAACATTCAAATATGCCATAAAATTAATAGACCATTGCTTGAGAAGTTTATAGTCACCCTTTTTTATTAGTGTATCTCACCTTTCAGGTTAGATATTTACCTTTGGATAATAAATTCCTACAAAAAAATCATTTTTTCTCATTAAAAAAGAAATCCTTCTTGGAATTTTTACTAAAATAAAAAACTTCTTATTGTAATTTAGATTCTGATAGGATTCGAACAAAACTCCCATAGGATTTTAAAATTTCCCTGTCTGAATCAAGTTCCTGCAGGAAATACTTTTCTCAAATAAGAAATTGAATTCCTATAGGATATTTAGAAAATCCACCAGGATTTTGAATATTTCCTATAGGAGGGTTTTTCAGCTATGGGAATTATTGTTTTCCTATTGGATTTTTTTTAAAGGTTAATATCTCACCTGTGAGGTTAATTACACTTAAAACAAAAGTGGTTATATTCTCTCTGGGCAATGGAGTACCACCTGGTTTAAATATAAAACAAGATATATATATATATATATAGAGAGAGAGAGAGAGAGAGAGAGAGAGAGAGAGAGAGAGAGAGAGAGAGAGAGAGAGAGAGAGAGAGAGAGATTTTTTAAAAACTGCATCTTACGCGGGTGTAAAACTTCCACCTTGACACTGGCATAATTATCCGTTGTAACGACAAAAAGTGACCCCCGTAGAATATTGACCCGGGGATCAATTTTTTTATGGAGAAAACTGACCCAGGGTTAGTAATCAATGACAAATAGGGCCCTTTTCTACAGTAGCAAACCATTTCAGACCTGTAGATCTACGATCCCCCCACGTTGAAGACTGATCCCATAAAATGTTGACCTTGCTTATAAACTACATAGAAAATATAAAAATGAGAGGTGAGATGTGTAGTATTCATGTTTAGCGAGGGGGAAGGGGCAGCGGAAGCCTATAAGATATGGATGACCTCTCGTTTTACTTTGTTACATATATAGCACCAGTTTGAATACAGCTTACTAAAAGTACTTGTCAGCTTGTCATATGCTGCCCCTTCGCTAAGCCATTTTAGGGTTGTGTCTACCCCTAAAGGTACATGTACATGCATGATGATGTGCTCGCTTGCGCTCCCTTTTTGCATAATTAAAGACGGTAATGATGCGACATTTTGTGTCTGCACGCTCTGCTGAATAGGTCCCACTATTATAGGGGATTTTTTCATTCACAAACGTAAATAATGACATATGTATGTAAATGTATTGCATATTTTTAGAAGAAAAAATCTAAAAGACAGGTATAAAATTTCGACAAGTAAGGCGAATTTTTTAATTTAAAGTGGCACGGTGACTCAAAATAGATGTTTCACTTTTTGATTGTGACAACGGAAATAAAAAGAGCTACTCAAAATTTCATCATGTGGGAGGTTTCACGCATCATAAGTCATCACTTATTAATTTACAAGTCAGTCAAACTCATCCGGAAATTGCACATGTAAACAAAACGAGTTGTCTTGGACATTGGTTAAGTGTCACGTGATTGCGATTTCTGTCTAAAAGTAGTAACAATGGGATTGGCACACTGAAAAAAGAATTAGAATTTGAAGCGATTTAATGTCTGTGGTAAGAAAAATGCATTAATAGAGAGTGCATTTTAATAAATATATAGTTCTTGACGACATCATGTTTCAATGAGAGGCTTCTGGCTCAAGATGTATGCAACGCTGAAGTATCTACATTCTCCTGCGCTTGCGTGGCTATGAAGCGGAGGGAAACTCAATATTTGGGCGTTGACACAACGTTTAATTCTGTTTTTCTCTTTTCATATTATATATAAAATATGCTGAAATTGTGTAAAAATTCGATATTTGCCAAATCATTGGTTTAATATCTGTTTTTTAGAATGTTTAAATGTCTGCCAACCAATTAAAACATCGTTACACCGACAGACTTATGTTACAGGTACACATTCACTTTTTGTGAAATGAGGACTCTTGGTCTTAAATTTGGCTTGGTCTCTACAAAACAAAAAATTGGCCTCAATTTTTTTTTTCATATTTCCTGTACATATTTAATGATTTTATTGACTTTAAGTCCAATATACATGAAAAATCATACTAGATGCCTTTAAGAGTCTTATAGTGATACATATAGTTCTATTTAACAAGTTTATGACTACAGATATAAGTAATTGATTCTAATAGATTTTGATCAAGTCTGCGTTTAGATTACAAAGTAATTTAAAAATGTAATGCTGCCATTGTATTACCATGTTTTTTTTCTTCAGTTTACTAGTACTTACCTCAAACTGCTCTCAGGATCAGACATTATCTATATCAAATACTTGTTTGAGAAAAAAAATAATGGGGACGAATTTGTTTATTCCAACCAACACGAAAGGTCGCAAAACGGTTTGCTTATTCAAATTCTGATATCAAAGTTCCCCCATAGAAGGTAAATTGTTTCCTAAATATACAAACAACACATGCAAGAAACACTACTTTAATCAAAAGGTAATTATTACATGTAACTGCATCAATGAATAACGTTGTTGGAGGATGCAATGTTGCAGTGATTCGCATAGACATTATATTAGACTATACTATGTACAACCATGTAATACTTTACATAATAAATATTCTTTAAACCATTAAACATTATACATATATTAAACCGAATGGCTTTTTACCTGACTGATGCATTCTGTCTCAAATAAACTTTAGAATTAATCTGATCCGTATCGCACCGTCAAATACAATGCAATGCTGTAAAGGACTTTTCTTCCCGACTTTCTGTATGCAGTATGCAACACGGTGATGATGACTTCATATTTTACTTATCAACAAACATATCTAAAAAAAATGTTATATATTATATTAACATTCAGTTAAGAGGTCACTGTTTTTTCTACTTTAAAAAACTGCTAAAATGAGTATGAATGCATGGGACACTTACATCTATATATTATTATTTATTATTATTTAATCATAGGAAACTTTAAAGTTATGTCAAAATATGCCTGTATTAATTAATTGCTAGATTAAAATGTCATTTATAAGTACCGCAGAATGCTAGATTTAAATGTCATTTATAAGTACCGCGGTTGCATTCAATTAAAGTCAAAGTGTTTGCTTCATGTAATACATTACATGTAATACTTTGCAAGTACGTTTTAATTTTGATTACAAAAGAGATCGAAAATATATTCTTCTTAAACCTATTGAAACAAGAACAAATTGTTGTTAGAAATATGGAAATGGGATGTTGCGTGCAATCGCGGATTTAAGAAGTAGAGGAATTCAAACGTTTTAAATTCACTTATAAAATTAACCGATAATACACCTGATGAATACTAGTCCCTTCCTCTGTAAATTAACTGGTATTAATTTCTGCATACAGTGAGAGTTTTTTTCCGTTCAGATTGATATCATTCCTATTCAGTCATGGTTTGACAATGTAAACATACGTCATTCCCCCCTTCCCGCCAACTTCCCCAACCTTTCATTTTTTTTCTAGATTCACGTTTATTTAAATTATCTATCTAAAATTCAGTTGTTATCTAAGGTACGTCTTTTTTTATCTGTAGCCAAGAGTTAATATGAAGGGAACATTTTATAACCAGTGTGCTTTAATTAACGAAACATGACTATATCTTTCACTTTTTTTACTTGAAAATTTAAATGACAGACCAAGATAATGAAGATAAGCAATAACAGGTGTTCAGAAAATCGTACTTAAGCTGGTAATTCAAACAATCTAAGTATAAAGCACGCAATGCCCCCCCCCCCCCCACACACACACGATCAACACTAGTCCTGTATTCACCTTAAAGACAATGATAATAATATATGGTCGAAATACAACAAGCCACACGGAGAAAAATGACCCTTAGACCATTATTTTTATGATGTGATCCAAGTATTCTACAACCCAGTGGGTCATTTTTCTACGTAGAAAAATTAGCCCCGCTCCATATTCTATGGGGTAACTTTTCGTCGTTACACCGGCCACCTTACTTAGGTTTATTTCTTTAGTTATGAGTTCAATTGCTACATTTTCAAAGCCCAATAATGACTGAAGATTACGACAATCTGTTGCATGTCTTGGACCGCTATAAGATAGATAAAACCCTGGCAAGCCATTTTTTAATTCGGCTGCTATGTTTTGGTCAGGATAAAATTGTAAATAATGCTGTAGCTGTGATACATTAATGGTAGTAGATGCTAGTATTTTATTGACGTCTAAATGACTGGATTGGTTTTGGGGTGTTGGTGGCTGGTGGTGAGAAGACTATGCTCGATGACTGTTATATGTTTGACCTGGAAGCAAACTAGTTAGTGGGAGACTTTAAAAGCTGACATCTGATGGAGGGGTGGTTGAGTGAGCAACGGAGATATTGGTGTTTATAGGGGCAAAGCCTTCTTTGACAGACCCCCCGGTAATTAAAATCATAACACTTGCAATTTGTTCGTGGTTGTTTCTAGGGGAAAGACGAAGGGCTTGCATGTACAACAACCATAACTCTTGTCAACCATTGCGAAAGACATATTGGGGTTTTGCTCTTTTTTTAAGCGAAGCTGAACATCATAGTCGCGCCACCCAAGACCCAGTGACCTGCTAGAACCTAAGCGGACAGTATGAATGTATGTGAATATGAATGCTGCAGCATAAATTGATGAAAATATAAGAAAAAATCTGTCCAGGTTTGGATATCATTAACAACTTTTGCCTTTGGTTTACTGGCCATAGCGAGGCTGTCATCCCTTACTGACAGAAATTTGGTTTCGTCGTCGGGATCTGAAGCATTTTGCCGTAATTTAGATAAGTTGACATACTGTCCATTTGATATCTGAAGTTTAATTTTGTTGGGCACATTATAGACTAACTCACAACTGAACCTGTCCACTTGGCCTGCATGATAGCCAATTTCCGCTGAACCTGACAAATTCCATTACCTGCATTTTCATCGAAGGTAAGAGCAGGCTCCGTGGAACTTGATGGTGTGGCGCCTCTGTCTATACCCGCAGATATAGCCTCGGCTAAATGTCTTAGTTGGGTGTCGCTTATGTGCACCGGAATTTTCCCGCCATCGCTAGGCGCGGATTGTGTCCCCGCAGTCTTGCCGCCTGTAGACTGAACGTCGGGGGTTTGTGTTATCTCGTCGGGGACGTCAGGGGTTTGCCTCATCGACCGCCGTCTTGCCATGAGCTGGTGTTGCGCCTTCCATTTAGGCATCGCTCAGAGGTAGGAAAGGGGGTATATGGAACCAAATATAAGTATAAACTATGAAATTCGCAGTAAAAAACTAAATTAGCTTAATGACATCTTATCCAAATATGCACACATCGAGCTCCAAATAATACCGGAATAAGCGTATAAAATGTTTAAAATTATTAATTGCACATTAGTCTGATAAAAAGAGAGCACTTCTTACCCTTTCAAATTCAAAGCGGCGACTGATGATTATTATTATGGTGGAAATATTTAGCTTTGATAAACCGATTTAACTTCGATGAGTTAAATCCAATTAATTTTAGCTTTTAAGAAAATACAGTATACAATTTTTGTGTCTTGTTGCTGTGTATCCCAGGATATCCGTGGATTTTTTATTCTTAATTGATAATTAGAATGTTTTTTTCTCCTCGCTTCAGTGTGTGACAAGAAAAAAGGCCCATTTTTAGCAGAAGCTTAATTATTTGTGCTTTCAGCTTTAATAAATGCTTCTTCAAATAGGAAATTAAACATCGTTAATAATTAATAATAACGACATCATCAACAGTGAGCAGTGCCAATAGCCCAACGACATCATCAACAGTGACCAGTACCAATAGCCCAACGACATCATCAACAGTGACCAGTACCAATAGCCCAACGACATCATCAACAGTGACCAGTACCAATAGCCCAACGACATCATCAATAGTGACCAGTACCAATAGCCCAACGACATCATCAATAGTGACCAGTACCAATAGCCCAACGACATCATCAATAGTGACCAGTGCCAATAGCCCAACAACATCATCAATAGTGACCAGTGCTAATAGCCCAACAACATCATCAATAGTGACCAGTGCTAATAGCCCAACAACATCATCAATAGTGACCAGTACCAATAGCCCAACGACATCATCAACAGTGACCAGTACCAATAGCCCAACGACATCATCAATAGTGACCAGTGCTAATAGCCCAACAACATCATCAATAGTGACCAGTACCAATAGCCCAACGACATCATCAACAGTGACCAGTACCAATAGCCCAACGACATCATCAATAGTGACCAGTACCAATAGCCCAACGACATCATCAATAGTGACCAGTACCAATATCCCAACGACATCATCAAAAGTGACCAGTGCCAATAGCCCAACGACATCATCAAAAGTGACCAGTGCCAATAGCCCAACGACATCATCAATAGTGAACAGTGCCAATAGCCCAACGACATCATCAATAGTGACCAGTGCCAATAGCCCAACAACATCATCAACAGTGACCAGTACCAATAGCCCAACGACATCATCAATAGTGACCAGTGCCATTAGCCTAACAAAATCATCAACAGTGACCAGTACCAATAGCCCAACGACATCATCAATAGTGACCAGTACCAATAGCCCAACGACATCATCAATAGTGACCAGTGCTAATAGCCCAACAACATCATCAACAGTGACCAGTGCCATTAGCCCAACGGCATCCTTAAAAGTGAACAGTGCCAATAGCCCAACGACATCATTAAAAGTGGCCAGTGCCAATAGCCCAACGACATCATCAATAGTGACCAGTGCCAATAGCCCAACGACATCATCAATAGTGACCAGTGCTAATAGCCCAACAACATCATCAACAGTGACCAGTGCCATTAGCCCAACGACATCCTTAAAAGTGAACAGTGCCAATAGCCCAACGACATCATTAAAAGTGGCCAGTGCCAATAGCCCAACGACATCATCAATAGTGACCAGTGCCATTAGCCCAACGACATCATTAAAAGTGGCCAGTGCCAATAGCCCAACAACATCATCAACAGTGACCAGTACCAATAGCCCAACGACATCATCAAAAGTGACCAGTGCCAATAGCCCAACGACATCCTTAAAAGTGAACAGTGCCAATAGCCCAACGACATCATTAAAAGTGGCCAGTGCCAATAGCCCAACGACATCATCAATAGTGACCAGTGCCTATAGCCCAACAACATCATCAATAGTGACCAGTACCAATAGCCCAACGACATCATCAAAAGTGACCAGTGCCAATAGCCCAACGACATCATTAAAAGTGAACAGTGCCAATAGCCCAACGACATCATTAAAAGTGACCAGTGCCAATAGCCTAACGACATCATCAATAGTGACCAGTGCCAATAGCCCAACGACATTATTAAAAGTGACCAGTGCCAATAGCCCAACGACATCATCAACCATGAACAGTGCCACAAACACAAACACACCATCAACAGTGAACAGTTTCAATAACCTAACGACATCACCAATACCAAGCAGTAAGACGATCTCAGCGAAATCACCAACAGTAAACATTAACACACTCCCTGCGAAATTATCAACAGTGAACAGTATCTCAAACACTTCGACAACAAATATGGCAATTAAATCAATCACGATACCACAATCACCATCAACAGCCAATTATACTATTTCTATACCATTACCAATCAGTACATCAGAAACAAAAACAATCGAACAAATGACCTACGCAACACCACAACAAGTGGTTACCAATGCAACAATCACTACAACAGTGAATCCTAAAGGTTTGTACATATTTTCTAATTTATAGAATGTTTAAAAAACATAGGAGCGATGAAATAATAGATATACATTTCTGGGATTGCTTTTTATAATTTTTTTGTAGGGGTGAATATTTCTGTATCTTTAAATTCATCACCGTTTACTGTGGAACAGAAAAAAGGATATATAAGTTGCAGTTTTCAAAGATATTCAACGAGCAACAACCCAATTACTACGTGGAGTAAAAATGGTCGGGACATTTCTAATTCATCGGCCATTTTGATATATTCCTCGTGTAATGGATTAAACTGCAAATCTAATCTGACTCTTCTTCAAATGAACGTCCTATCAAAAGGTATGATGTTTGCTTAAACTATTATTATTAAAAATATGTAACATGTTTTCTTTAACTAATACGCATCCATGTCAGTTAAATATAGATGAAATAAATATATGACAAACATTCTAAGATAACTTTTATTACACATCCCCTCATTCATAGAAACGAAAAAAGTTTCCTTATTTGGAATTATAATAAATAAATCTTGCCTCTTTTATCCATTTGACAATTCTGGGAACTCACTTTTTCAACATTATCATTTAGGTACTTTCATGTCGCTTGCAATGCAAAATCCTCGCGCAGACTTTTTACATTTTTTGAATTTGCCATTTGTCAAACCTTAATGGGTATTTTATAAATTGAACTTTTTTGTAAAAGGGGCATGGTTTCGATATTGGTCAAATTTTATTTTTGTGTTTAAATTATCTAAAATGCTTTAGGAATGCATTTCTAATGATCAAATAAAATTTGAGCGTCAGTCGTAAGGTTATAAGCAATTACTGGGCTCAGAATTCTTTGTCATGTAAATAAGGTTCGTGCCCTGTTTTTGTTTACATAGGTTCAATATACCAGTACAAAAATATGTTTCGAGCTGATTCGTCTATCTTCTTATTCATTTTAAGCATAAATAAACAAACCTTAAGTTTGTTTACATAGCAAAGAATTGAAAGCTATGTAATTTGCTTAAAACTCAACAAATGACACTCAAAATGTGGATGCCTATCAAAATTTCCTTACTAAAGCATTGTAAACATTAAGATCAGATATATAATTTCGACCAAAATCGTGAATATGCCCCTTTAAAGACTCTATTTATCTTCCTCACAAGAAAAGCTCTGTATGACAATATAGAGAAAAAGCCATATTTAAAAGGTTTATTGTATGGACCTTTTCAATTCATAGTTTATAGCTAGACAAATCATATCCTAAACTTTTAGGTAGATCTGATTGAATATTTTTAATCATCTAACCTCTTTAAAGCCCCTTCACAATTGGCGCACTGGCTGAAGCGACAGAATTTTTATGCGACCGAAAAAAATAGATGTTTCCTAAACTGTTGCCAAAATAATCGCATACGTAAAAGCACTCGGACAAAACTCGCACAATTCAGAAAGAGCATGATGCAATGTAGCTGCAGGTCTGTAGCTCCCGGTCTGAAAAAATTCGGATTGACGACCTGGGACTGGGGGCTACAGACCTGCAGCTAGATGCAAAGCAAATGCATTGAATCTCGCGATGTGTTTTGCGTCTATATGCAACTGTTGTACAATGATAGCGAGTGTTGTAAGATAATGCGATCGGATCGCATGAATGACCAAATTGTCTGAAGACGGAACGTGCCCCACGAGATAGGACGCAGTAAAAATTGTTGAATGCAAGAAAAGATACCACCCAATAAGGTGACAAAAGCAACAGCCAAAAGCGAAAATATCACAGGACGAAAATATCCATGTATCCAGTAAATACTAGTGGCAAAGCATGGACACTAACACCGATAAATCTTGCAATGATAGTAAAACGTTGAAAGATTACATGAGACACCTTTAGCAACTGCCTCATGGTCGCAAACAGACGCATAAACACCTGCAATTTATTTTAATATCTTTAAAAATCGTGCATCGTTTTCGCGAGTACACAGAACGTTGTAAAACGTCGTTCTTATGTTCGTGCGTTGCATTGCAATAATTTTGATCGCATTTGGTCGCGTCTGAATAGTCTGCATGTCCACTATTTTTAGGAGACTTGAAGCGACCATAAAAACGCAAGCAACGAATGCATGATCTCGTTTAACGTATGCGATAGATTGTGCGATGCCAAAAAAATTCCACTCGAAAGGTGTTCCAAAGTGCCCGTGCGCCAATTGTGAAAGGGGCTTAAGCAAAACGTGATGGATGCAAAAACTTATTGAGAGGAATAATTCACGATACACTGTATATTGTGACCATGATAAATATATTAATCAGTTCGGTTGGTACATATTGTGCATTTTGCTTTGTTCAAATAGAACACAAATTCTTACGTATGGTAAGCTGTGACGTTTAAAGCGGTACATTTTCATAAAAAATACTTTTTAGGAAAATATAAATGTGGTGTACTGATTAAGGAGTCTGGAGTTACTTACAAAGGACAAGCAGAGACTGATGTAACTGTTAAACAAAAACCTGTCCTTGTGATCGAACCCATTCGCTCTTCAGTGACGAAAGGGTCAAATGTCAGTGTTCATTGTAAAGTTGCAAATATAAAAGATGCATATCTTAAAAGTGACACAGTTATTAAAATGTGTTTTGGAAACAAGACAGAACTACAAGGCTGCCATTCAAACTCTACATATAATTCAACTTGCAACATTGTCGTTGAGTCAAGCATGACAATAAAATGCGGATTGAGCAACTGCTCAAATTATTCCATCACGTCTACCATAACTGCAGTGAGGAAAGGTATAGTCCTATCTATCTATCTATCTATCTATCTATCTATCTATCTATCTATCTATCTATCTATCCATCTATCCATCTATCTATCTACATGTATCGATTTAGTTAATCTTTTATCAATCTAATTAATCTTCATTCCTTCCTTATTTATGCAATTAATCCTTAAATGCAGCTGACAAACTTTGTAAAACTGACAATCAATGGCCCTCAACACAACAAGGACAAGAAGCTAGAATCCCCTGTCCGGAGGGATACTCAGGTAGTGATGATATTTCATTTTTAAATTAAAAAAAAATGAAATGAATTAAAAAATACATTTGGATTGTAAATTTAAATTTTGTGAAAAACAATATATAGATGTGTTGAGTTGTTTCTTTTAATTGCTTAAAATAAAGAGATTTTCAAAAATAACATTACATCATCATCATCATCATCATCATCATCATCAATTCATTAGTAATAATATTTTTCTAAAATAATATTGGTTCTTTATTTATTTGTAATAAAATGTTTACTTAGTCAAAATTGGATCGATAAGCACTTTTAAATGTCGGATTTTCTGTAATTTAAGGTGAAGTTACTAGAAAGTGTCTATCAAATGGAAAATGGGATACAACACACACTTCGGAAAGCTGTACACAAAATAGATTAAAAGAGATTGAAAACGTAAGATGTTCATTACATTCTAATTGACACGTTTAACTCTTTCTGTATTTTATTTGCGAATTCTACATGTATATAGTATGTTAGCTGAAAAAATGCATACTTTTAAATGGTGGCATATTACTAATCCCTATTTTCAAGGTTTATTGTGCCAAAAAAATGATTCCAATGGTTTATGGTGTTCCGATGTGGCCACTTCGAACTTCGCACTTTCGCCTTTATGGCAAAGATGCGAGAGTGCGAAGTTGAGAAGACAAAAGAATGAAAGTGCGAAGATGCGACGGTGAAGCGCGAAGGAGAATGTGCGAAGGTATGAAAACGGAAGATCGATACTAGTGCATGGTGTATCGCCTTCGCAACTTTGCACCTTCGCACTTTTGTCTTCGCCTTTTTTATTGCCTTCAGCCAGTTTCGGTTGATTACATAAAATTTGATGCAGGCACCGTACACGCTTAAGGTTTGCCGATTTATCTTAGATATCATTGCTACGAATGCGCTAGTCTATCGCGCTTACTATCAATGTTGATCAATACTTAACCGTGTAATGTGACATACATATTTTATCATTAAATATACTCCACCTAAAATGTAATGTCCGCCATAATGTGTACAAGTGCACTTCTAGACTCCCGTCACTTACCCTCTGTCTGTGATGCTAATTTATTGCGACATTCCTTGCTCATGCATGGATCTAGAGGAGAAAGGAGGATCCGACCCCCCCCCTCCCCCTCGGAAAATTCGAGATTCTTTAGTTTACAACGATAAAATGGGGAAATGCAGTCCAGACTCTATCCCCACTGGAAAATGAAGCATCAATAATTTCATATTGTAAAATAACCAAAAAATATGCTTCGCCCCCAACCCCCAAATACAATTATCCCTTAGACCCCCCACCCCCCCCCCCCCATCCACCCATGAAAAAATTATTGGTCTGCGCAGGCTGTTGAAAATGAATTCTCGAAAGTTAGTCCTCTGTCTCAGATGTCATTTTATGCATCTAAACCTATCCTCAAACGATAGAGAGCTCCACAAACATAAAAAGGCAAACGCGAAAGCGCGAAAGTGCGAAGGCGAAGGAGCGATAGTAGTATCGATCCTTCGCCTTCGCAACTTAGCATTTTCGCCGTCGCATCTTCGCGCTTTTGCGTCTTTGCACTTTCGCCGTCGAAATTAATGATGTTGCATCTTGCTTGTATAATCTCAGACATTGCAAGTAAATTTACAAAAATGACAACTAGCTTCTCTGAAGAATTTGGTTGTTCAATAATATGTTGCATCTGAATTTTATCATCTTGCATGTCGACATCACTTTCTTGATGTTGACACAATGTGAGGGCAGAATTCATCATACTTTGGTTTAACGGCAAATACATGAGAGAGAGAGAGAGAGAGAGAGAGAGAGAGAGAGAGAGAGAGAGAGAGAGAGAGAGAGAGAGAGAGAGAGTCGAATTTGAGGGGTTCTTGAAAATAATTGCATATCTGCATTATACCTCAATTACATTTATGTGTTAATCACTCTAGATGTGCCAGTGAACTAGGGGGCGGATGTTTGTTCATTCTAATTAAGAGCCGTAAAATCAAAGGTCATGAGATTGGGCCAGGGGATGATGAGCGGGGTGTCTGACCGCCTCCTTAAATATGCCTCTTCTTCTTTATAAATTAAAAAAAAACTTAAAAATTTGTTTACATGTGTCTGTTCTTAACGATTTACCGAAAGGTATACTTTCTTTAGATTTAAAGTTACCGATTCATTTGAGCTCCAAAATGTTTCAATTTTTGGACGAAATGCTTAATGCTCTCCCACTTAACATTTACTTGTTTTAAAAGATGGTTGGAAAAACATGCTTATGTCTCTTTATTTTGTTTGAATTGTTAAAAAAAATAAATATGTGTACCTGCTAACAGTTTTTAAAACAAATATTAAAAAAATTAAAAAAGTATTTCAAGGGACTTGGACACGATTTGACTTAAAATTTTCAAATTTTATTTTTCCATTTTCAATGTTTATACTGATAAATATAGAAGTTAATAATGCCATGTCAAAATTTGAAACTCAAATATCAATTTATAAGCAAGATACAGAGTTTATAATTCTTTGTTTGTAAACAAAACTCGAATATTGTCATTTTTTACATAATCGTTGTATTGGTGTAAATTTCAATCCAATGTAACTTTCTTTTGTTGAAAATATTATTTAAGAAGATATTGAATTAGTTAAAATTGTTATTTACATGCCATTTTGTCTAAGAAATGGTAATTCTCTACATTACTTTTTTGTAAACAACTATAAGACTTGAGCTTTGTTTACATAACAATCAATTCTTACCTCTGTATCTCGCTTGTATCTTGACTTTAACATTTAATATTTTGGTCAATCATTTAAAATGCATCAATACACCATTTTATACATAAAAAATAAAAATAAAATTTTTGATCTCAAATCGTGTCCAAGTCCCTTTAAGGGAGCACTAACAAAGCAAAAAACTTTAAGGGTCTTCCGCACACCTGGGAAAAGTTCTGCCTACAAGCCAATTCTAAATAACTAGCATGTATTCGACTTGAAAATGACAAAAAAAATAACTTTTGGGGAATATATCAACTTTTCAAATTTTACAGCTGTTCATGAAAATATGAATTAATGCAGTATTTGAACTTAGGAGCTGCGGGTTGGTAAACCGAATCAACACCCACTGCGCCACAGAGATAGACACCAATTTTTTGCTGTATTAACTGTTTCACAATGCGCTAAAATCGACATGTTGTGGCGTATTGTCATAAAAAGTAGAAGTAATGGGGTGTCGAGGATCCTTTACAAGTCTAGCCTCTTTTCCGAGAGTTTATATTTGAAATGGTTGCTATCATAAGTTTTAAAAAGTCAATTTGATATAGTAACATGTACTTCTCGCACCATATCGAAACCTTAGCCACACTAAGCAGTTAATTTTCAGTTTTGAAACTTAACATATTATCTCCTGAGGAGATGTCAACCATCATAATAAACTGTATTTGGAAATAAACAATCCATGATGCCTTTTATACGCCAGGTTCTACAAAATGCAACAATATTAACAGCAGATAACGTGGAGTCATCCTTATCCACTATATCAAGCATACTAGTAGTTAACAACTCTACATCTTCTTCAAATGAGAAGAAACTTGCAGACAATGACATCAAACAAAGTGTAGACCTTATATCTACCATATCTAAGAAAAACGTCACTTTCACAGATCAAGAGGCTGCCAACAAGACAACACAGGTGTGATTTTAATTATTATTTTTTTAATAAATAAATGATTTATATAATTGGCAAACATATGCTTTTAAATTATTGTTGTTAAATTAATATATTTTTTTCTTTCTGATACAAAATAAGGTTTTCATGGGAATTGTGAGTGACATACTAAACTCTACAAAAAATACTATGACATCGAAAGATACAAATAAGAAAGAGAGAGAGAAAAAGGTATATATCTTCGAACTTTACGCGTAATAATATGAGAGAAACACTATAGTTTATGACATCTCTTGCTTAAAGCTTAATTCAGATCAATTAAGCTTTTCTTTAATTTAACCTTTGATATCATGGCTTTTTGTTTACAGGTAACAAGCAAAATATTAGCATCTGTGAATAGTTTTGCGAAATCTGTGACGAGTGCTTTAAAAGTCAACCAAAATGTCACGGTGAAAAAGCACAATATGTGTAAGTTGATTTAATTTTATACACGTTAAAACTTTTATCTCTTTTAGAACTTCATTTGCTAGCTTAGTTTAAATATTTGATAAAACTGTGTAAAGCACAGGAGCGTGGGGTCCGAACCCTATCCACAATAAACCCCCAGCGTGGTTTGGACTCGGGGGGGGGGGGGGGGTAGTATCTAAAACATTCTAGTAAATAGAAATTTCTTTAAAGTAACATGCAAAAATATAATTAACCCTCTTCGAAAATAAAACGAAAATGATTTTTTAAAGTTAAAAATAAGATGGAAGTCAACAGTACATATTTTTAATTCATGTTTTTACTCATGCTTTAATCATGTGTTTTCTGTTTCCACCATTTTTTACAATGGCGGTTTTCATTTCAAAAGAAGACCCTTTGGTACCGTTCAAACTCAGCGAGATTTTGAATCAAGCAACTAAGAAAATTTTCTTTAGCATAAACGTTTTAATATTTTTGAACATCATTTTTAACTTGTATTGGTTGTTCTTGTGTGATTTGTCAGCGATGCTGAGTTTGTTGCTTGTAAATAAGTTAATTAAGTTAATTAGAGTTATCGGACTTTGAATTTAACGTAGCAACTAGATTAGTTCAAGAGGAGTTCCGAAATTAATTGCACAGACAATCGAAGCTTTGTTGACTATTTACCATACGCAATTATAATTATGCTTCATGTCAGTTTGTCAATATATATTCAATGTTCATCTATTTTTGTTTATCACACAATCTATTCCGCGAGGCAATATTAAGTTTTCTATCTGTTTAACTTTATATTCGTATTTTTTTATGAAATGTAATGCTGTATATAATTCGTTTTTTATTTTATTTTCTTTACCGCGTCCTTCCATTTGTATAGTGTTGAGTATAGAGAAGATTGACAAAAATACTGATATTAAGTTTCCCAAGGAAACAGAAGATAGCAGTCAACAGACGACCCACTTCGTGCTACCACAAGGAGCTTTTAAAAATATGAGTGGTATTCCTCACATTAAAATTATATACATATGTATTCCATTAATTGAAAAAGAAAATTATTTTTTACACATCAAAACATTATTATTTTGTCACAGGATTTTGCCATGAATAGTTTATTTGATGGATTAAATAGTGTAAAAATCAATTTTAAATATGATTAATCAACAAATCAACAAATCAATACTTTCCAGAGACTGAAGTGGCTTTCACAGCTGTTAAATATGAAAATATTGGCTCCGAGTTCATCTCTAATAATTACACGTACGTTTATAAGAACACCATTCATGTAGCATAAGTATGCTTTAAGGTCATATTTAAATCAATATCTTTCGGAATGTCAACTACTAGTATTACTAATATTATATTCTTTTCATGAAAGTTTCATCACATGTATATTTATGTCTGTTTATCTTTCCAAGTACAACGAAAACAAGCTTAAAAGGAAAACAAAATTTTATACGTCATTTCTGGTATTTTTTTGTTTTGTTTGTTTCTTCATATGTTAATAAGAAAACAGATATTGACTGTGTTTGCGGGCGAAACATAAATTATATCAGCCCCCTTCGACTTAAGATATTAAATATTTCGTCCCTTGGCGCTAATACGATCAAAGTTGCCACCAAACCCGGTCAATATTTGTATAATATGATATTGGTGTTAAACAGAGAGGTCGGATCCAGTGTTTTGTCCCTTACTGTCAATGGGCTGGACTCACAGCATCTAGAAGAAAATATCATACTTTCGTTCCAAAGGAAAAATGTAATTTAACTATTTTATTACCCCTTTTCAACAAATCTAGTAGTCCATATTGAATTGTCTGGTAATCCTACTGTATACATATAACACATTACTGGTTTTTTCAAGGTTACCGGAAATTCGACAGAGTGTGTATTTTTGTGGGGAAATAATAGTGATACACACAGGTAACGGTTTTCGATATACATTTTATAAATTAAAATATAAATGTACAATAACAATGTTCATGCACATTTGTGATATAAAATTAACTTATAGTTATGTGTATAGAATAGATAACCCAGTAATTGAAATCCTATGAAAAATACTCTAACAAAAAAGGAAGAAAAATATTATATTTGATATTGTCTAAGGAGATACTGCTAATATGTCCTTTTTAAATTATTTAATAGCGTTTGGAATACGTCAGGATGTTCTTTAAAGAACTCTACAGATTCCCAGGTTAACTGTTCATGCGACCATCTAACCAACTTCGCCATTTTGATGAGTTATACTGACGGTCTGCATGAAGAGGTACATGTACATACAATTTTGAAAATTCTCCAGGACGTTTGAGTTGATTTGAATAATTATGTTAGAGATACATATGTATGTATATGTGAGTTATTTTATAAAAAGAACAAGGTTCATGAATTCCATTGAAAAATATTTGTTTTAAGATCTGTTCGCAGTTTGTCCCTTTTTCGACTAAAGACTGTCGACAAATGGAACAACTAATTGCAGCAGAATGAAAGATTTGTTATTTACTTAAACTAACAACATACATATTTATATTGCAGGTATCAAAGGAAGACATCAAACGACTAAAAATAATATCTGTCTTCGGATGCAGCCTCTCTATAATTGGGGCTTTTGTAACAATCGTCTTGTACATTTACTTTTGGAGGTAACGCAGGTTGTTTAATAGTTTTAATATGCAACTACAGTTGTATAGTTTTTATCCCTCTCGTATGTGTCTGGGTTACTATATATAATGGGTTAGATATTTAAAAAAAGTGGTAAGAGAATAGTGTCCACAGTGGCATTACATGTATATTCAGATTGATCGACACATATTAGTTCTGTTTTCAATTGTTCAAAAGATTTCATGTGAGGACATAACTAACTTTTTTTTCAGATACATAAAATCTCGTCGTTCTACGTTGGTCATTAATCTATGTTCTGCTCTGTGTATTGCATATCTTTTGTTCCTAACTGCTGTAGAACATTCGGAAAACAAGGTACTTATATACTCCACTCTATCTTGAAATCTCTTTACATTGAATGTTTAACTTGTCTCTTTTTGTGATCTCTTTATTTAGAAGAGGAAACATCATTAGGTTGAGGTGTTTCTCTTTTTGGAAAATCAAATTATTTTTGTTTCTATTTTTAGACAGGTTGTATAATAATTGCTGCTCTTTTGCACTACTTCTTCCTGGCTATGTTCACTACAATGCTCTGCCTAGGCATCGATCTTGCAGTTGCAGTTTTTGATGTTTTCAGCTCAAGGTCAAGGTCTGCTATTTTCCTTCTGGTTAGTTGGGGTAAGTAGTGGTTTAGAATTCTAAACAAAACTGGCTTATTTTGTTACAAGACAGTCAAATATTAGTTCAAATATTAAAAAAAAAACTTATCAAAACCGCAATAATACATTTTGTAAGCAAAATGAATGGTTAATTAAAACAAAACACCTTTTAATTTTCCTTATTAACGTTTTATTGTTTTTAAAATTATAGGCTTACCGGCAGTCATTGTTGCTATTACTTTGGGAGGATCTCAGTTGGAGGGATATGGTGATGAAACATAGTAAGTCATATCGAAATTCAATATTAGGTCAAGCACTACATGTATAATCACATATGCCGGTACTAAAATGGGCAGAAGTTTAACATTTATATTTATGAATATATATTGTATTAGAAGCAATTTGTTGCATGTTCTTTGCCTATTCTTGTATACATATGAAAAATTTAACGTTTTGTTTTGTATTGTTAAATTCTTAACCGAAATAAAATATTTGGCATTTGTTTATTTTCTAAAGCTGTTGGCTACGACACACCACTTTGTTTGGGTTCATTGTCCCGGTTCTTTGTATAGTTTTGGTAAGTTTCTGGTGAGCTTTTTAAAAACCTTTGACAAGAAGTCATCGTCGCTTCTTATATGGATTGAAAAACGTTTAGTAATATATTACACTTTTAGATATTATTGGATAAGAAGGAAATATTTTTAGCAATGCCCTTCTTATCTCCACTTTCAAAATATTTAAAGTTCACTATCCTCGCTCACAAAATATCCTTTTCACAAAATATGATTACTATACTTTGATTTTTACTACATGTACTACAGGATAATTAATTTTTTTTTCAAAAATGTACATCCCATGAATTAACGTGATCTTTAATATTCTTTCTAGGTGAATTTAATTATTGTCATCTTCGTCATGCGCAGAATATATACGTCTTCTTTTATGATGAAAAAATCTCTGAAAGAAAAAACATTGTGAGTATAAATATATATATATATATATATATATATATATATATATATATATATATATATATATATATATATATATATATATATATATATATAACTTCCAGATTTTGGAATTACATATATTGTATATCCATTTTTCTTAGAAAAATGTCATGAACATTACTATTAGATATGGAGGAAAATTTGGTTTATATGTTTCATGTTTATATTTTACTTAACAGGAGTGGACTGAAGGGAGTATGTGGGCTGCTGCCAATATTAGGCCTTACCTGGGTTTTTGGAATATTTTCCGTGAATCAGGATCTAATAATTTTCCAGTATTTGTTTGCAGTTTTCAATTCCCTTCAGGTAAATTATTCGGCAGATAATGTATTATTTTGTCAATTTTAAAAGTACCACATGATTGTAAGAACTATGCATTAGTTTTAAATATTATAATGATAATTGTAACTTTTTTTCTTATTTGCATATTGATATCAGAATTATGATAAACATATAAAACAGTGTGTCTAAAATAAAAGCCCCCCCTCCCCCCCCCCCCCCCAAAAAAAAAACAAAACAAAAAAACAAGTGACCATAATGACAAAGGTAAACGGAAGTGTTTAGTGTCCCGTATTTTTTCGTCATGTTAAAAAAGACGAATCAATGTATGGTTATTTTTCTATCTACAGGGTCTCTTCATCTTTCTGTTTTACGTTGCCTTGAATCCACAGGTAAAATCATTTCTATCTATTTCTAGAAAACCCATAAAAATAGAAATTATTTGCTTCTGACAAATTAAGATTAAAATACATTGTACAAATTTTTTATGAAAAACACCATAATGCAGTGAAACTCGTGTCGAGCAAACACGAACATACCGAATCTCATATAAAGGAAAATTTT
Organism: Magallana gigas; assembly: GCF_963853765.1. Classification (NCBI taxonomy): domain Eukaryota; kingdom Metazoa; phylum Mollusca; class Bivalvia; order Ostreida; family Ostreidae; genus Magallana; species Magallana gigas. Next base: position 1,628,106 of record NC_088861.1, on the reverse strand, counting down.
GTGAAGTGTCTAGTCTTGGTTACTCGGTTATAAGGAATATACGGATTTTTGCGAACTGATTTTTAGCCCCGGAAAGGTGACAAATAACAAAATTGACTTCTTTTACGGTGCATTCTTTTATAGTTTTAAAACATAGCAATGACAATTGACAAAACCTGTTGAATGATTCCCCCTTATAATCCGTATATTCACCACCCTATTATATATCTTTTAGAGGAAGTATTTAAGTGTATGCCTCAATAAGCAAAAAATGATAGTACTATTGAAGGAAACATGTATATATAAAGAATTCGTTGTGCTTATTATTACGAGTTCATTAAACGGATATATTCCGAATTAGGGATATAGCAAGCAATTCAACTGATCATGGTCCCTAGGACATCGCTCGAACCGAGTGTATTGTATAGAATGAATTAATGTGATATTCCTCTAGATAACTTGATTTATAATCATTTATATATCATTTTATATATCATTTTTTGTGACAGATCACTGCATATTTATATTTAAGACAGGAACTTAGTATCTTGTCATTTATATATTGGAGTATGCATTTAAAAACTCTATGCACTGTAAACTATTTTATACATTTTATGGAAATGAAATATGAAATTCTTAACACTGCTACTTTGAATTACTGAATTACAAAGAAAAATTCAGAATTTTCTGATGATTGTTAATTACATGGCATTACTTGTTTGTAGATGCGAGAAGCAGTTGCGAGAAAGATTAAAATATACGATTCAAAATCATCAATTTCAAAGACCTCAAAGACAACAAAATTTGTAAGAAAAGACATTTAGTTGAAATCTAAAATGAAATAAGTTTTTTTGAAATACATGTTATTTTTTCAATATTACTTAATTGTGATTTGAAAAAAATCATAAATGAAAAAAATAATAAAGCTCCACTTCATTGAAATTTCTAAAGGTGTCGACTTCTTATTCAGAAGAGGAACAACACTTTGAAGAGCGTGAAGGTACAGTTAATGGAACAAGACAATTACAATTGTACTTAAGAAACTACTTATAATTGTCTGCTCTGTTCAAAGTGTCAATTTCAAACTAAAGAACAATCTGACTTATTTGTACAAGGGAAAATGATTTAAACATTTATTGTTACTGCGGTATTCAAACCAATGTTTATTGAATCAATCCATCCACTGACCTGATTAATAACCCTTCGCAGACAGCTTAGTTTCGCTTTACTATAACTGATAAATTTTCGGGTAACAAAGTATGAAAAAGTATGAATTATATGCAACAAGTTTTCATTAGAATATGTTGATGTCTGAACTGATACAATTCATGGCCATTTACGACAGGTTGATAACATTAATACATGTATGTTGAAACAGCACAATAATCATTTACTTCTGTATAGATGGCACAGCGGCATCAAATATGTTCATCATTCCGCGCTGTAGTGTACAAGTGAGTATAAATGATTAGTGATATATTTCATAAATTTTTATCAATAATACATATAAGAGTATTCGGTATTAATTTTCATATGCAATGTATTAGATGAATACACACTTTTATCAAAGACAATATTATTTTAATGTTCAGTATATTAAGTATTTGCTTGAACACGCAATGACAATATACGTCCTATTCTATGTATATCATTGTAGAACAAACTGTTCAATAAGAGACAGTAAACATCTAGATTGCCATACTCCGTTATGCTACAGCACAGCTGTTCAATGAAGGATCCATGAGGAAAGGATGTGTGATATGATTAACTAGCATAATACTAATCCTGTCAGATGTAATAAGATAATCATTTGGGTTTTTTTTACCTTATTTCGTACGGTATTTGTAGCATCGATAAGAAACACAAGGGAGTAAATAAATTTCTCTAATTTGTTTGCAATGTTTATTCCAATTGAAAACTCAAATTTTTTAAAAAATGTCTTAATTATGCGTATTTTGTGTATCATTTTTTTTTTACTGTATATGTATATTCAAATCTTGTAATTATAATCTTTGACCCAAATGCATAATAATTTTATCTGATGTCAATTTAGATATTTTATAACAAATCAATATGTAATAAATAATTTATTACAAGACAAAATTAAGACCTAATGATTGTCCTATTCGCTGTTTGGAATCTTAAGTGTTTTAATTTTTTGTGTCTCTATTTTTCGGTAATTAAATTGAAAAGCTTATCGTCTATATTATTGCAGTTTCGTATGATTCAAATACGATTTCTTTACTGTTGTATATTTGTAAATATTTTTATTGTAAAGTTATGTAACAATATATTTGGCCGTTTCATCTCTATAACATTTTTGGTTACAAAAATTAAACTACTTGTGTGATAAGCAGTTTTATATTTTTGCAGTTTTCGTAATTGAACTTCATATCTAATATGATTTGTTATAATATTATTGTGGTTTATAAAACAATTTTCAAAACATACAAGTTTTTCCTGATATTTTCCACCATTTATAAAAAAGGACAGTTTTCGTGTACTTGGGTGTGCGTTTTAAGCTACACAAATGAGTAATTATGTATACAGTTAAAAAATATTAGTTAATATTTTCGCCAATTTCTGACTGCTAAATAAGAAATACTTGCACGTAATGAGAAAATGTAAATTTAAAGGTTAAAAAACCAAATATTGTAATTCTGCTAGTTAAACGTAACGAAGTTCCTAAGCATTGTAACCTCCTGAGAGCCAAGTCAAATACAACGATTAGCAACCTGTTATGTTAACGTATTCTATTTTATTATTCATATCGCTGAGCAACAATCGCTATAACTCTGATCAAATCGGTTATGGTATCAAAATCAAAATTTCTTAAGAATGAAGTACAGTAGACCTTGTTGATCCTGTGCAAAAGTTGCAAATCTGCCGTTTTAATTACCACTCCCTTTATGGTCACACTCTTCTCCAGGGATTCATGGTTTGATCAAACTTTCAACGCCACAGCAGGTGTTTTCACACAAGTTTCAGCTTTTTTGGCTGAACGCTTTTTCCAGAAGATTTTCTCTATATCGTCTGATGTAAAAATTTGACCCCCCTCCAATTGTGGCCCAACCATTCCTCATGAATCATAATTTTAACAAACTTGAATCTACTCGACGGGATGATGCTTCAACACAGACTTTAGTTTTTGCGAAGTAGATTTTTCAAGATTTTCTTGACATATTCGTATGTAAAACAGACTTAACCCCCCCCCCCCCGTTGTGGCCCCACCCTACCCTTGGGGATAATGAATTGAACAAACGTTTAGCTACATTTACCCGAGGTTGCTTTTACTCAAGGTTTTCTGGCAAAATGGTTTTTGAGAAAAAGATTTTTTAACATTTTCTCAATACTTTCTTATGATCCCCCAATTGTGGCCCCAACATTTGAGCAAATTGAATATACATTACATAAAAATGCATTCTAGGAAGGAATTCTAATTATAATCTTTATTTACTCCTATGTAAATCTTGACCCCACCCAATTTTGCACCCCCCCCCCGGGGTCGTGACTTGAACAAATTTGAATCTACAAATTTGAACCTAAAGGATGCCTTCATACAAGTTCAAGCTTTTCTTGCCAAATGGTTTGTGGGATGAAGATTTTTGAAAAATATTTTTAATAATTTTAAATTATCTGCCCTTTGTAATTCATTTTACCAAACTTGAATCCCTTTCACCCAACAATGCTTTATGCCAAGTTAAAATTGGCCTAGTGGTTCTGGAGAAGAAGTTGAAATTGTGAAACGTTTACACACGGACAGACATACAGACAGACGCTGGACAAAAAGTGATCAGAAAAGCTCACATGAGCTTCCAGTATTGCTTTTCGTATTGTTGATTTAGAAAACAAATTTGATCATTTAAATAATAAAACAATAAAATGCTTTCTTTGGCGATTAATGCGGGATATGAAGGTGGCGACCCTGCAAAAAAATAATAATACATAACCTGCAGGCTATGTTAGTATTTTGCAATGATCAAAGCGTTCATTACCCGGGTAACTCGTCAAAGTAAGCAGTGTATTGTTTATATTTACATCTTTATTAAACAAATTCTTAATTTGATTGTAAAAGTAAAGTAAGTGAAATTAACTAAATACTATTAATGTACATCAGTTAGTTAGCTAAAAGAAACAACAAAATCGATTCCTATGATAATTTTAGTCTGGTGTCATCATTATTATTTCACGCAGTACGCAAACGTTCCTGAGTTGCTGAAGATTTTGACCAATGGATAAACGTAACGTAAATCTTTTAGTCAACTATGTTTCTACAGAGTTATGTTTTACAATTTTTTTCCGTGCGAAATATATGGATTCATACTCAATATATGGAAATACAGCATAATAACGTTGCGCAGAAGAACAATGTTATCAGTAAACCATTTGTTGTAAAAACTAAATTCTACATGAATTTTACCAAATACGCCATCTTTTTGCTAATATAAGATGTATCTTAAAACTAAAACCCTTATCCTGAGCCACTAAAACAATTCAAATGGAATACGTCGGTATACATTATATAAACACAATATGTTCTGTGTGTAAATTGAGAAGTAAAACGAAAGTTCTCTTTTTTTCTCTGCTGGCCACGTCGCTGTAAAACAAACACTAAGTGTTTAAAATTTTACAATAAGTAGATTGTATCTTTCGGTTATTTATCCTGATGGAGGATATAAATCAAGCCAGATTTACTATGTGATGTGTTTCATCGATAACTGATAAGGACGGCCGTAAGGTGAATATGATTTTTTCTTATTTCAAGTGTCTTCAGTAAATAATGAAAATATACTCGTTATCTTTAATTTAACAAGAAACAAAATATCCTTTTATTTCAGGATGAATGTGCTTGATAACCTCATCTATCTCGTTGTGACATTAATTGTGGTACAGCGAAATAACGTATATTCATTTACAAGTATGCCCAATTCTTTTCCTCTTGTCGTTTAATAAATTATGATTAGAACAAAGCTGTGTTAATTAATTCTATTTACTTATTTGTCAGATAACGTGTTATTATTGATCTGATTTTTTTAACACCATATGTTTTAGTTTTTGTTTATATGTTTCGCTCTGTAGATTTTACTGTGGTGATTCTCAATACCACCAACATTACAACACACCAAGGAAACACGATAGACCTTAAAGCACAGGTCACCAACGGAGGGCGCAATAAAACCATCGAAGTCCAGTGGCTCCGAAATGAAATGAAGATAGCCAATACTTCGAGACTGACTGAACAAATACAGAGATTTTTTCCATCGAATGTGTCATATGTGATTAGCACATTAAGAATAAGAAATGTAAACCTCTTTGATACAGGTAAGAATGTTTTCATATCAACAATATGACATTTAGTAAGCCTGTAACTCAGGACGGGCATTAACATTGGACAGCGTCTAACACTTCCGTTATTTACTGTTTAGGATTTCCGGTTTTGTTCTTATCGGAACACGACGAGCTGTTCAAACTTTATATATGTATGATCATGAGTCACTTCCATATGAATAATGTCTTAGCTTTTCTTAAACAAAAAACCACTTATCTAAGGGCGTTGAATGACCGCACCAGTATATTTTTTTTTTGTTATAAGAAATTATTAGCTGTTTGCTCAACAAATAACTAATTGTTATAATTAATTATCAACTCGATACGTTACTTTTTTATAATTTTAGTAGCTTGTAACAGCATTATTCAAATTTCAATTCGAAAAAAAAATGCACACTCAATTAATTTAAAATATATTGTTTTAATGAATAATCACAAGTTATTCAAAAGCACAGTACTTACCAAGTTGGCTATTCAATGAAAAACACGCCTAAAAGCTTTCCCTATCCCTAAGACCGATATAAACATGTAAGTCCGTGTTCTTTCACCCTTCAAACAGTTTTGCTGTACAGATTTTACCTATTTAGAAGAACATTTTACTTCGCCTTGTCTGTTGCGATGTTATCATTTGAGTTTTGTGCAGAATCTTAAACAACGAATTTGTGTTTACTACATGTTGGTCATGACTTTCAGGTCTCACACTGATGCAGCTGAACGGAATGATTTATATACTAATACCCGTGTACTTGTGCCAACAATTAAATCGTATTCAGCTTAAAATCAAACCGTTAATAAAACTATAAGCAATCTATTATTAAAAGACGAAATAAACACATTTTCTAAACCGTATAATTGCAATTACTAAATAATCCTCAATTGTTCGGATTTAATACATGATTGTCTTTTACTAATTAACAATTATTAATTGTCAATGAAAATAGTCTTGGACTCATTGACAACTAAAACTTGTTAATTAGTAAATGACATTATGGAGCATCTCTAGATACATGTAATTTCCGTGTCTGTCATTGATTAACTTGCAGGGAATTGGACATTTAGGGTAAAAGCAGACAACGTTTCTATAACAAGGACAGCAACAGTTACAGGTAAAATAATTCAAGTTTAACTGAAAAACAATAATTCCAACAGAACTTGCTATTAGATTAAAAAGATATCTTTGATTGTTTATCAACAAGCTTTTATCAATATATTTATATCCTTTTTATGACAATATACAGAAAATTCAAAATTGATTTGGTTTTTTAAGTCTTTGCAAAACCCATTCTCAAAGTGCAAAGGGATGCGCTGCTGATAAAGGAAGGAGATGCAATATTTATTGTGTGCTACTGGACACAAAACGGACACGAGACATCATTTCCTCTGATTCGCCTGGCGCCTTATACTGTTAATGGTGAGAAAGCTGAAATAACCTTGCCAAACTTAAAACACATTTATTATAATTCATTGTTGAAACCTTATATTTCCTATTGGTTTTGTTCAGTATTTTGCTAAAAATTTTCTTTGCTTTTATTTCTTATTACTTGTCTACACTAATGATACAAATAATAATAATTAAGACTTTAATAAGGCATTTCCTCGGCTCAAGGTCAAATCTTGAATGATTTACCTTTGTTATAGGAAAAATTCTTAGCACGTCAAAATAAAAATTGATATAACATAGAAAACTATTTTTCTTACCTAAAAAGGATTGGATATAAGAAAATAATCTGATTTATACTTGGTTGGCCAGGGTGAAATAATTTGATATCTTTAAGAATAAAAAATGAAAACTACTAACAATTTACATTGAGCACACACTATAAACTTGTAATTTACTTTAATTATGCATGCATTATAGGCAAATTTTTTCTTCATAATATTCATTTTAACATTGTAATTTGCCACTGAACCTACCAATTTAAATTATCAGAACGCAAAACTTGGATAAGTACCTCTTCAAGTGATAATTCGTATGCTGTGTTTATGAAGAAAAATGCATATGCCTCGGACGCGGGTCAATACAGGTGTATCAATAACCAAACCTCTGATGTGTATTCTATTCAGTCAAAACTTGTAGATGTCGACATCTATACAGCAGGTATCAGTTTGAATATTTTTTCTCGTATTCTCCCTTCTTTTAAATTAGTAATACAAATGGAAAATTAGTATAAATTTTCGGGTAAACATATAGTATTTGCGATTTCTTCTCACTCTTTTTGTATAAAAAAAATCTGACCTAATGTTGTTAGATTCACTTTTCTGTAAACGTAAACTTGCTCTAAACCTGAGTTTTTTCTTACAAGATGACACGATATGTGCGTCAAGTCTTGATGAATACGGACTAAGCTGGTCAAACACTTACGGTGGAGAAATTAAATATGGATCGTGCCCCACTGACAAAACAGGTGATTTTATTATTTTTTTTGGGGGGGGGGGGATGACATTCACTAAACTTTAAAAAGCGTTTATGATTATCAGAGATGTTAGATGGCTTTAAGTAAGTTTTATTTATTTCTTTTTCCTTAAAAATATTGCATCTAACCTTTTCTATATAATTATTTTGAACACAACTCTTAGGTACTATACATGAATTGACTCTATACAGAGAAAACTATTGCCTTAAAAAACCTAACAGATTTTTTTTGGTAAATATACCTCTAAATCAGAAAAGGTATTTGCAATCGTTAAACTAATAAAAAAAAGTTTTACCGCTATAGCCATACAATCTAACGTAAACATTGGCAAGTACCCAAGTTCTTAGATTTGAAATTCTTAAGTTGAATATTTTCAAAGATACGTGTAATATTTTGGAAATTTCTTCTTCTTTTTTCATGTAATCAGGTTATTCATCTCGTTACTGTGATTTGTATGGAATATGGGATTTTACGGACTTGTCCTACTGTGCAGAAAACGACTTTGATTCACTGGAACAGGAGGTTAGGAATAATGAGAGAGAGAGAGAGAGAGAGAGAGAGAGAGAGAGAGAGAGAGAGTTACTTTTTGAATGATAAATCTGATCTTAGAAAAATGTATGCAAGTTATTAATTTTGTACCTTTTCATTTGTCGTTCCTAGTTGGATGCGATCTATGCAGAGATGGAAGACGGATTGACAACCCCAACTACAATTAGCAATGCAATAAATTCTACCTTAAGCGGGATTAAAAAATTTTCTCGGAACAGAAGTTCATCCGGAGGTTTGAACAGAACACTCCAAATTTTGAGTAGAATCGTAACATTAGCCAACGAGTCCAATTCCATTAACGAAGAGGTTGTTCAACCCATTATCAAAATTTATGATTCTTTTCTCATTTGTGAATTTAATATCATTCTGTTATATAGTAATTTCATTACAGTTATTATTTTTTTTAAATTCGGTATGGTCTTTGCACCTCTTTATTGAGATTTTCATTAACAATCTAATTGATGGATGTTTATTGTAAACAGCAATACTTAAATGCCAGGTAATAAATACATGTATGAGTTTCAAAAAAAAAGATTCGAATGTCAAGGAAATGACGATGCCAGGATTTTAATCATAAGTACTTTACATGTAATAGGCTTCTCTAGACTTAATTTTGTGGGAGTTACCTTTCGTCGAAGTAGTATTTTTTCATAAATAATGCACATGCGATGTATCAACTACACTTTAGTATGTATAATTTTTTTTAATTTTTAAGTCGTTTTTTGGATCAGTTGACAACATTTTATCAACAAGAAACAATGATGCATGGATGACATTATCAACGGTAAGTATTTAATACTGTGTCAGATAATTATGCCAGTGCAGAGGTAACATTTTTGCACCCGCTTATAATGCAGCGTGATAAAAATTGATATATAAAATAATAGATCATTGTCTACAGAGTATAAACCCGCTTTTGTTTTTTGTTTTTTTTTGTGGCTCACCTGATAATTACTTTTTAAAAAATAATGTCCTATAGGTAACAATAATACCCATAGAAGAAATAACTTTTCTACATTAAAGATTGAACATTTTCAAAAACATCCGATTGGAATTAAATCCTCCATGGAAGAACAAAATTCCTAAAGGAATTTGAATCAGGCAGCTAGTTTTCCAGCAGGAAATTAAGATTTCATATCGGATTTTAAATCCTATCGGAGTTTTGTTCAAATCCTATCGGAGTTTTGTTCAAATCCTATCGGAAGTTAAATTCCTATGGTGATTTCTTTTATTCCGGTAGGACATTCCAAATATCCTATAAGGAATTTGTTTTTCCTATGGGAAAAATTATTTTCCTGTCGAAATTTATTCTTTAAAGGTTAATATCTCACCTGGCAGGAGAGATACGATAATAACAAAGGTGATGAAAAACTCCTCACGCATTGGTTTATCATATGGCATATTTTGAATTTTTCGACACATGCAGCTAAGACGGGTGCAAAAATGTCACCTTGGCACTGACATAATCATCCAGCACAGTGCTAGTTGCATCAACGAACGAACCATACATACATAAATGCAATGCATGCATGCATACATACATACATACATACATACATACATACATACATACATACATACATACATACATACATACATACATACATACTATTATTTCACTAATTTTTATATAACAGTCGGAAGATATCAGTTTAAATGAGGAAACCTTTCCTTTTTGTGCTTGTAAATTAAGCATTGTCTTTAACAAATTCTAAAAACAATTTATATTTAAAAAAAAAATCGAAAGAAAAATATAAAATTTATACTTTGCAGAACCAAATGTGTCAGATGCAGGGACAGTTATGAAGTTAGTGGAGAGATTCAGTGTCTATGCAAAACAAAAGGCAAAACAATCAACAAGACAGGGGAATACATTTAGTGGAGAAAACTTCTGTGGGTGTTTATTGTTTAAAGTGTCTATATTAAAAATTATAAATATTTTCTTATCTAAATAATAATATCTATAATTTATTTAGAGCTGTTCAAAGTTCAACCTAAAAAAAAAAACCCAAAAAGTAATATAAAATATGATTTTTTTATAAAAAGGTTATGTAAAGAGTTGTTTTCCCTCCATAGATTTGGACTATGCTGTTTTGAATTCAACCAACAGCATTAAGTTTCCAGTTATCAAGTCTGGCACATCTTACCTTTCTTTACCGGATCAAAGATTAAATGTGTCAGGTATGTTATGTTGCAGGAGCTTATACGTGTCAGATATGTTATGTTTTTAGAGATTAAATGTGTCAGGTATGTAATGTTATAGAAGTTTAAATGTGTCAGGTATGTTATGTTGTAGGAGATTAAATGAGTCAGGTATACATGTATTATGTTGCAAGAGATTAAATGTGTCAGTTACTATTATGTTATGCTGTATGAGTATAAATGTGTCAGGTACATGTATGTTATGTTGTGGGGGTTTAAATATGTCAGGTATGTTATGTTGTTAGAGAATAAATGTGTCAGATATGTTATGTTGTGATAGATTAAAAATTCAGTTTTGTATGTTGTTGGAGATTAAATGAGTCAGGTATATTATGTTGTAGGAGATTAAGTGTGTCAGGTATGTTATGTTGCATGAGTTTAAATGTGTCAGGTATGTTATGTTATAGTAGTTAAAATATGTCAAGTAAGGTATGTTGTGGCTGACATGATTTAGAGCATGTTTTCGTGTTATTCAGTACACTAAAATTTGAGTTTTATTGTAAACATCTAGTTTCCTTCTATCTGCCAATTCAAACCCCTAAGTCACGTCGGTAATTTGATAATCACACTTGAGTTTTAGAACATCCGTACGTCTTAGTGTTTTTGTTCCTTGAAAAGATGCATAAAAATGAGCAATTCTATATCCGATATGAATAAAATATCTTTTTTTTTAATAATGATTTTACAAATTTTATACAAATAATCGCAGCACTGAAACATCTTTGAGATTTACATTTTCATTTCAGAAAATTTTTACACTGCAGTGATTTATAAAACAATTGGAGACATTCTTTTTACAAATATCACTAACTCATCTACGTAAGTTACTCGTACTAATTATACGATTATATAAATAACGATTTTCCATGTTTCTTGAGTTAATATTTCATATTGTACATAACAAATATTTCATGAAAAATAGTCAAATTTTATGAAACTTATTAACAGTTAAAAGCTTGAGAAAATGAATATCCTTATGTAGAATATTATATGTTACAAACTTGTGTTCAAATCAAGGTTGTTTTATAGAAATCCGGGGAACAAAAAAATGTCGGTAGGCACACAAGTTCTTTCCTTAAAATTGGACACCGCTCCGGATACGCTGTCTCCATCACTTAACCTACACTTTACTACGATAAACAAGGTAAGTAATACTACAGGCTTTGAGAACTATAGAAAGTGCCATTTTTAACTGATAATTTCTAATATGTATTGACATTGTACTGTTTTTGCTGAGAATTGATGATATTTTGTGATAATTTTACTGTTGTTACTGATAATTGCTGTCGGTTCTGATATTTACTGATGTTTTTGCGGTGAATTATGGTAATTATTGAGATTTACTGAGATTTACTGTTGGTACTGAAAATTTCTAAGAGTTACTGATAATATTAAGCCTAAAGAATTGTCTTTTATTTAAAAAAACAACAACATATTATTCAGAAATATTGCAATTTATTTTCAAGTGTTTATTCGATAAATGCAGACTCCACCAGGATATTTAAATTCTAAATGCATCAGAAATTATCGGTAAAAATGACACTTTCTGTACTTTTTAGAACCATTAGTGTAAGGAACATGGACATATAATTATGCTTTCAAACTTTATTTTTCGTCAGAGATATTCAAGATACTAGAACCCCTGAAAACAAGATGGTTGCTGTTTTGTTACATTTTAAAATCAAAGAAAACAGCTTTACGTTAATTGACTTCATAAGTCAATCACGTGACCAATTGCAATTGGTATTCTTCAATCGTCGTGCATCGTGCGTTAATAATATTACATTTCTAACTTTTTGAAAACAACAAGGCCAACAGTTATCATGCTTTCTTTTATGTCTCTCTAGAAAAAGAGGAATCAAATATTATAGAATTTATTTCCTTACCTCTTCCGGGGCCTCTTGTGCGGCTCAAATACGCAAAAAATGTCAAATGTTAAAAAGTATCTTTGAACTCTACCTCTACACATAAGAAAAAGCGTTGTTATAATGTCCATTAACCTCTTAAAATGAATTTTAATATTCCCTGCCTCTGGTTCAGGGGATAAAGCCCTTGGGCGAGGCAAAGATGACTATAACGTGCAAAAAGTTAAATCTTGAAAATATTCTCATTAACTTCAGTCTATATTTCATAAAGACTAAATGCATAATCACGATGTCCATGAAGGTTTCTAATTAAATTGCAAAAAACATAACTTTTATGTCAGGTGGTTCAGGCCCAAAGGTATGGCCAGCATAATCATATAATAAATATGTATGAAATCTTAGAGAAAATCTTCATATCTTTCGCATGTACTTTTTGAGATCGCTAAATGCATGATTTTGAAGTCCATTAAGCCCTCTACTTAAAATATATTATAAATAACCTTTGGGTTAAGGGTTCAGACCCTTTGGTAAGGTCAATATGGCCATGTAATGAAAAGTAGGAACTTTAAAAAAAAATCTCTTCATCTCTTCTTCCATATATATTTAAAGAAAGCTAAATACACTTGTATATGATTACATATATAATGTCCATGAAGCTCTCTATTAAAATTTAGAAATATTCAAGCCATATAATATGGCCAATAAGATTCATTAAATCTTCAAAAAATATTTTCCTATTTCAAGAAAACTTCATGCATGGGTTATGTGTCAAGAAAGCCGTCTAATATTAAAATTGTAAAATCACTCATTGCTCAGGGGTTCAGGCCCTGAGATTGATGAAATATTTATAAATTGTCTCCTTTGGTCCCATTTATTTGTTTGAGAAAAAGTAAATGCATGATTATCACAATCTTTACAACATTATTTAGTACACATGTACGATTTATTGATCATTTGCATTAAAGTCTATCTGAAAATAAAACTTTTATCACATAGTTTTTTTTAAGTTACACATGTATATTTTATTTAACGTTTAAAATATTATCTAATAATCATATAATTTTATATTTTTTTATACAGACTGGTGACTTATCGTCCGCAATTTGTGTCTACTGGGATTTTGCAGCTAGGTAAAATTAGAAAACTAATTTGTTGCCGAAAGTTTAAACCAGTTTAAAGTATCTCTCATAATTTGGCATAGTGTATAAATTCAATGAGAAATGCTGGGAGATGTTTAACCTCCGAGCGTCTGCGATACACGATCTCAAATTCGACCATGAAATATTTTCTATGACCTATTTTACCCTTTTTAATGTGTTCATCCATATTCAATATGCATTTTTATGCAAGATATTTATTTTAAATAGCGCATTAGTACTTGTACTTTTAGGGATCAGTTACTACCTATTGGGAGTAGCTATGACAGGCTTAAAGATGGCATGTTATTTTAAACTAAATTTTGAACAACTACTCAACAGTGACCTTCATAATATTTTTATATGATTTTTTATTATATTATATAACTTTTCAACTGTTTAAGATATGGCACCATAAGATCCCTTATTACCTAATATATATATCGAGGTTAAAAAGCGCCAAACAGTTGTAAATCATTGTGAAGATCTGTTTTGCTTCATCAAAACGAAACCTCTGTCGGTATTTTTAAATTTAAAAAAACGACTTTTTGTCGCTTTAGATCTCAATTTAAGGAACTGGCCTCACAATATTGAGGTCATTCAAATGCTTGGTATTTGCTGTATTTGGTCCTACAAAATGTTCCTTAGTCTTGAAATAAGTGGGAAAACCAGTTTTAGGTGCCACTCACATAACTCCTTACTGGGAATGCCGCACAAATTTTATTCTTTAATGATTCGCAAAATATTTGTTGTTTTGATTTACATTTACGAAATTTGAAAGCTTTTAGATTTAAACCTTAAAGATCACTTCGTACGAAGCATATCAACATTAAAAGGGGTCAAACTGTAGTAATACGCCAGTGAACATTTTTGCTTCATTGATGCTTAACAAAATTTCATTCCTTTTTTTTTTTGAATATCAAGAAAAGACTTATAACCCTTGGTTCCTTAATTCAAGAAGCCGACCCCCAAAAAGGGGTGTCTGCATCAAAATTTTTAAAAACTGCCTATAATTATGACCTCAAGCAACCATCTATGGTGCTGGAAATATGTCCAATGGTCTCTACTATATCACTGGACAGTATTTGCAGAAAAAAATCATGAAAACAGAAACAAAACAGTACAAGAATAGTACAAGGGCTTTCGTTTGAAATGGAAGACGATTAAATAACTCAACAAAAAATATATTACCAGTGAAAGTAGTAGACAGTGGCTCGGTTGTTGTAATGTGCGTTGTTGTATTTTGAGTGGATGTACTGTCTGTCGTTGTTGTTTCTAATTCAGTAGTTTCTGATTCAGTAGTTAGTTCTAAGGTTGTACTCTCTGTCGTAATAGTTGTTGGTTCAGTGGTTGTAATTTCCGTCGTGAGTGTTATTAGCTCCGTATTCGTGGAATTCAGTAATGAAGTAATAGTTAATGTTTTAGCATTTGTTGTTGGTTCTGTGTTCGTGGAATTCCACCCAGAAGTAGTTATTGTTGTTGCTATTGTTGTTGCGATTGTTGCGTTTTCCATCGGTATCGTTGGTATTTCAGAGGTATTTCCACCACTCGTCGTCGTGGTTGCTGACTCGGTGGTATTGCCATGTTCTGAACTCAATGAGGTTTCTGACTGGGTGGTTGTTTGTACAGAATTTTGTGTAGTGTTTATTGCTATCGTTTCATAAAGCAGTGTTAATTCTTCAGTAGAAGTTGTAGTGGTTGAAGCCTGAACTGAAATTCCTGCAACAACATTAAACAGTTAAAAGGCGATTTTTAGATAATTTAAATTTGCATGAGATATACTAGTAAGGCATCGCATAAATTTATTTAAGAAATATTCAATTTTAAATTTCAAATAATTCGATAGTTACTTACTAGTAAATACATAAGGAGGTAAATGGCTAAAAACCATATTAAAGATTTAGAGAGACCATGTTCCAGGATCAGAAAACAATCTTAGACTTTGGTCAAAATTTGTACATTGTCATATCGTCTTTTGATTAAATACATCGAAAAAAATTGAATTCATTTAAACTGTGGCACTATATTGTGTTCATAATTACACATTTTAAGCGTGGATTTATGACATATTACAATTTCACAATTGAAAGAATTTTCGACTGAAGTCTAAAAATGCTTCAGAATCCCTAGGCCTGATTGGTAATTTTTTTGAGCATCCACTGTGGATGTTTTGTCATTATTTAAAAGGTTTGAAGTATCACGATTACACAATCAGTTGTTTTTCACAATTCATAAGTTGATAGATTTTTTTTTATCAAGAACATGCTTATTTAATCAGAACAACGAGCAATCCACGATGCCTTGGCAGCTAAGCTCCTATGTGATATGTGATTAATATTATCATTTTTCTACCCTATATATACAAAATATACTAAATTCTACCGTATCAGTGAAGTCTCCAATTCCGGGTCACGTCACACTGTTTCGTTAATATTTGGCAAAGGTGTTCATACTTTATATATATTGAAATAAGTAAAGTTTGTGAGCTATTTTACAGCCATTTCTTTTTTTTAAAATAAATTCCCGGGAACTTTATTTACGGAGGTATTTCAACAAGGCCTGGCTTCCCCACTTTCGAATCATTTCCTCCATTTCCGGGTTATGTGACTTTATAGTCTCTGTAATATCGGGGAATCGTTTTGGAGAAATCGTTTTTATGAATTTACAGCATTGAAAAATATTACCGCTCAAGAAAAATATTTAAAACTACTGATACACAAGTAGCAGGGACCCATTTCTAAATATAAATGAGGGCAGTGATTCTGAATGAAATAATCATTATGAGACACTAAATATAATATACAGTAAGCAAAGAGAAACAACGAACAAGATAAATATAATGACAACAGATCGGCATGGACCATTTTATTGAATTGAATTTCTTTCTCTCCTAGCTCTTACAGGTAATCACAAAACCACAAAAAATATGTTTCAGGTAAACTGACCCGCAATTGGGTAAACTCCTATAGTTTGATTTATCAATAAATGTAAATCTAATTGAGCACTTATTAAATCGAACATTATCTGACGGATATGTGAATGCATGTGCAATATTGTGCAGCTATTAATGCTCGACCAAAACTTTCACATTAACCGCGCTGCAGCGTAAATTACGAAAGTACCATATCTATCAAAGATGTGTGAAAATCTCGATCTCGAAAGCGCTTGATTTCTAATTTCGTTTCTCGGACGGTCTGTAAATGTTTTCTTTCAAATATTTTTACTGATCAAATACAGAAAGGTCATAATTCGTGATCAGTCTATTTATAAAGTTTTTTTCTGCTATATTTTAAACAATATGACATAAAAATTATAGGAGTGACCCGGAATGGGAGACGACCCGGAATAGGAGACTTCACTGTATTTAGTGGGGTTAATATCAAAATGAGTATCACAAATGAAGATTGGTACGATGGTTTCATTAAAAAATCAAGAAAAATAGTTTTGATATTTCAAAGTGATACACCTTTTACTTCTTCTTATATATTATCATTTATTACGTAAGTTCCTACAAAGCCTACTTTTATTATAACGTCATAAAACCACTATGGCAACGCTCACCTACCAAACAACGGAAAATCGTGTTAAAAAATAAAATCTATACATTTTTATCTTTTAATTTATTGTGTTCAATTAAATAAATGGTATTGGAAAAATGTCACTAGGTATTACTACACTGTATTTTACTAGAATAAGCAACATGTGCAATGAAAACTAAAGTTAAACTTCATAATACGACTTCGCTGTTTCTTTTATCTAGCGTACTGGTTTACATTTACTTTTACAATCAATTTATTAATTTACTAAAAGAAAGATGTAAATATAAATGATAAAATGTATTCTTTGATGATTCATGCGAGTTATATGTATTTTTTCTGCAATGACATTTACCTCCATAGCCAGCATGAATCACCAAAGAAAGCATTTCATTGTTTAAATGTTGATTATTATTCCTTAATGCAATTGGACTAAATTGCACTAAAATACATGTAATAGTATCACACATTTTAAGGTTGTGACTTTTATGATAATGAATTTATTGCAACATAGTGTCATGTTTAAGGATATGGCATGTAATATCTACAGCACAGGAACATCGTATCCAGTCCACTTTCTATGACATGTATATATTATTTATATGTAGGTCATATCCGCATGAAACACGGATACGATGTCCCCGTGTCAACAGTAAAAATAAACCCACGTATACCAATCAAACCATGCTTATGTCGAGACCCGGAGAAACACATATTCAGGTGTATAAAATCACTATTGATTAGGTACTCTTGAGCACCGAATGCATGTGGGGCATACTTGTGAATAAATGTCCTGTTTTTTCCTGGAACAGCATGTCTATTTTATTTCATTTTGGATATATTTACTGTCTTTTGCAAGGTAAGGGTTATTATTGTGTCTCTTTGTACATGGTTTTAATTCTCAGAATCCAAGACGTGAATAACTAACTACGTATTCATACATACATATATAACTAGAAAATAATACTTGGTCATGATGGGTGTGTTAAAAAGCAAGGGGAAATAAAAAAGTAGTATTTTTCATGCCGCCGTTTAAAAAAAATAATATCAATAGCCAATGCACCCATTTTGCATGTGCAATGTATACACAGAAAATTCTTTTTAAATTCGATCAAAGTTCAATTTGAACGGACAACATCAATCCTTTTGAACTGCCATTGAGGTAACATGAAATATCCCTTTCCATTTCCTTCTCCTGTCATTTAAGTATCTATACCCCCACCACCACCACCTTTGCACCCCCTTGAAGTACAACCACATTCCAGGAAACCCCTGATCTCAAACAATATCGCAATGAGTAGATATACAGACAGATGACCCCTTATTCTCGCAAAGAAAACCATGGAGAAAAGCGCTAATAGCTCACTGTTTCACTTTATTATCGCAGGTTGACCACGGAAGCAATCTACTTGAATAAAACTTAAACAAAATAAAAAAAAAAAACAGTCTACAATTCTGAGCTCTATTGATGTAGTTATAAAACTTTTTGTTGTTGATACAATGATAGCAAACTTATCAACATATTATCAGACGTACAAAAATTATTAAAGTTTAATAATAAGTTAATGTATTATATCATACATACATACACGGAAAGGTACATATTACGAAACCATTTGTTATATTAAAGGCATATGCATCAAAATAAATATTAACTACATTATGTATATATTTGTTTAAAACTTTGCAAGATTAAGGCGTGTTGTCCTGTATTTCGGGAGATGATATGCGAAGGGGACATTCCTTTATTTAAACGACCGAATAAGAATTGTTTAAATCTCCCAGATATTGGGGTAAAACGATATCAAAACCAATGCAAGTCACGACATAAGCATGGTTTGATTGGTATACGTGGGTTTATTCTTACTGTTGACACGGGGACATCGTATCCGTGTTTCATGCGGATATGACCTACATATAAATAATATATACATGTCATAGAAAGTGGACTGGATACGATGTTCCTGTGCTGTAGATATTACATGCCATATCCTTAAACATGACACTATGTTGCAATAAATTCATTATCATAAAAGTCACAACCTTAAAATGTGTGATACTATTACATGTATTTTAGTGCAATTTAGTCCAATTGCATTAAGGAATAATAATCAACATTTAAACAATGAAATGCTTTCTTTGGTGATTCATGCTGGCTATGGAGGTAAATGTCATTGCAGAAAAAATACATATAACTCGCATGAATCATCAAAGAATACATTTATATTTACATCTTTCTTTTAGTTAATTAATAAATTGATTGTAAAAGTAAATGTAAACCAGTACGCTAGATAAAAGAAACAGCGAAGTCGTATTATGAAGTTTAACTTTAGTTTTCATTGCGCATGTTGCTTATTCTAGTAAAATACAGTGTAGTTATACCTAGTGACATTTTTCCAATACCATTTATTTAATTGAACACAATAAATTAAAAGATAAAAATGTATAGATTTTATTTTTTAACACGATTTTCCGTTGTTTGGTAGGTGAGCGTTGCCATAGTGCTTTTATGACGTTATAATAAAAGTAGGCTTTGTAGGAACTTACGTAATAAATGATAATATATAAGAAGAAGTAAAAGGTGTATCACTTTGAAATATCAAAACTATTTTTCTTGATTTTTTAATGAAACCATCGTACCAATCTTCATTTGTGATACTCCAAAATATAACAAAATTTGGTCCATTTTGATATTAACCCCACTAAATACAGTGAAGTCTCCTATTCCGGGTCGTCTCCAATTCCGGGTCACTCCTATAATTTTTATGTCATATTGTTTAAAATATAGCAGAAAAAAACTTTATAAATAGACTGATCACGAATTATGGCCTTTCTGTATTTGATCAGTAAAAGTATTTGAAAGAAAACATTTACAGACCATCCGAGAAACGAAATAAGAAATCAAGCGCTTTCGAGATCGAGATTTTCACTCATCTTTGATAGATATGGTACTTTCGTTATTTACGCTGCAGCGCGGTTGATGTGAAAGTTTTGGCCGAGTATTAATAGCTGCACAATATTGCACATGCATTCACATATCCGTCAGATAATGTTCGATTTAATAAGTGCTCAATTAGATTTACATTTATTGATAATTCAAACTATAGGAGTTTACCCAATTGCGGGTCAGTTTACCTGAAACATATTTTTTGTGGTTTTGTGATTACCTGTAAGAGCTAGGAGAGAAAGAAATTCAATTCAATAAGATGGTCCATGCCGATCTGTTGTCATTATATTTATCTTGTTCGTTGTTTCTCTTTGCTTACTGTATATTATATTTAGTGTCTCATAATGATTATTTCATTCAGAATCACTGCCCTCATTTATATTTAGAAATGGGTCCCTGCTACTTGTGTATCAGTAGTTAAGGTCTTCCGTTTCCAACGGAAGACCTTGTACTGATTCTGATGGTTCTTCTTCATTATTATTTTTCTTCTTCTAGACGTTTTTAAATCCTCAATAACTTATTTGTTTGTCATCCGATTTCGTTCAAATTTTCACGGTATATTGTAAATTAAAAAAGGTTGCTAGAACACAAAAAGAATTGAAATCGCAACTTCCGGTTTTGAGTTATTCCCCTTTTTCTAAAATTTTAGGGGCATTAGTTTCCAGACAAAGGCTCCGAAATGGTCAGTAGCAAATAATTTATAGTTAAAAATCTTTATTATTGACACTTTGAATATTGTCCTCTGATTTTTGTATTTCAGTTTTTTCCAATTATTCCACTCGAATTAATCAATCGAAATCTATGTTCTAAAAATAGCAAAAATTTTCTCATGTTTTAGCTTCGTAACTTTTTAGTTTAAAATATTTCCTAAATACATATAGAACAAAAGTTGTGCATAATGTTTAGGGCTTTTATTTGACACCAATAAAAAAGGGCTGGCCCTTTAAATTAAGGGCCAGTAGCCCCTAAAAGATTTTGCTGAATAACTTAAAAACGGTTAGGATTTCGATATGACTTTCGCTGGAAAAGTTGTTTGTTGGGATCTTATAAAGGTCGCTACAATGTTATTTTGTAAGTGATTTGTGTAGAATGAGTGTAAAAAGCTTTACATGTTAACATGTACCTGTTTTCATTTGGCAACTAAACGAAAGTCTTTGTGCCTAAAACTTGCATAAAGTGACCACAGAAAGTATGCTGGTTTATACAGGAGGCTTTAATTCATGAGGGAAAAAAATTAGAACACATGCTGTTTTTTTTTATTTAAAAAATTCCGAAGTTTAAGTCATTGTTGCTTAGTTCTTATAGTGCACAGTCCTTAAAGACGGGAATCGGAAATCAAAACATTCTTTTTCTTCTCTAGTAAAACACAAACTACGTATTGAAAAAAATTCTATGCATTACATTTTAGTTATCATACTGCATGCATTTAAAATCCACATTGAATCAGAGCTGTGTGCGTATCACTACGTAAGCTATCCCTCGCCCGCGGCCGAGAAAATCGGTCACCGTGGTCGCGGCTGGACTACCTAGAGGTCAGCGGTTATCCAATACACGAGCGTTGCGTCTCTCATATATGAGTTAATTTAGCTTCGAACTGAAGAATTGTTTCAGTTTTGATTACGTACACATAAAGGTTTATCTGCAATTGGATTAAACGATAGGGTGTCAATTAAAAAATCGTTCAGTTTATTAATGAAAGCAATGCCATTCTCAATCTAATGCAATATCAGACATGTAGATCAATTGGGGGTTTTAAGTAAAAAAAAGTTTCTATTTGATAGATTTTAGTAATTAAATTGCAAACTTTTCAAATCTTCCTAGGTTCTGAGCTGTGCGTGTGTATGCGTTAATTCGATCTTTACGTAATCTATCGTTCGCCTGCGGCCGAGGAAATCATCCGCAGCTGCACTACCTAGCGGTAAACGGTTATCTAATTAAATACACAAGATTCGCACCCGCACACTTGCATGAATATGAACTTGTTTGAGTTTATATAGCCGTTAATACACTGTACAATGTTTTAACTATATGTTATAAAAGTTTGTTCATTTTGTATCTGTTTAAATCAAACATCGGAGAGTAAATTAAAAAGTCGTTCTGAAAATTAATAAAAGCGATATTACTCCAACTCGTCAGACATATTTGAATGTTTGATTTGAAAGTCTTAAATGTTTTAAAAACTGTACAAATAATGTTTTCAATCAACCAAAAAAAAAAAAACAACACAAATATTAAAACCTTTAAATAATGATCATCCCTCGCACATGGCCGAGGAGATCCCGCGCAAGTGACATCTTCCACATTTACATGTACCTTATCACGCGTGCATGTTTGGTATTTTGTATGAACGCAACTATTTTTATTATGTTTTCAACTATTATATTAATTTAAGGTGAACAGATTAATTTATGTTACTTGTACAGTTGATTTAGCATTGATTTATACGACAGCATATAAGGTAATTTAAAAATCAAATCAATTTATGATCAAAGTTCCATGTTACATGTTTGCAGTAGGTGCTGGCACGATAAAGGAATGCCCTAAATTGAGGCATTCGGTGATTATTTTAAAGAATATTCACTTGAGTTTTGAAACAAGTTTTGTTTAGATTCTATCGGTCACATATAACTAACTTCTGTAATGTTTCTCTATGGTCGTTCGATCCAGGCACGAAGCATCGTTTTTTGAAGGTGGGGGGGGGGGGGGCAGACTCATCCAAAAAATCTTGACAAGCAAAAAAAAAAAACAAAAAAACAAAAAAAACCCACCAAATTTAAAGTTTCCCAAAATCTTTAAAATCCTAATCCATGGGGGGGGGGGGGGGGTAGCGGGGCGGTGGGAGGGCAACACAGATATAAGTTTGTTTTCACAATGAAATGATCGCAGGCACGTAGCATCGGGGGGGGGGGGGGGGGGCTGGCTTACTAATAACTTCAGTTTCAATCCTCATTTCCTTCTTTCATATCATTTTTTACATACTCCCAAAAAAGTGGGGGGGGGGGCAACTCCATGATAATTCTATTTTCTATATGTAAATTTTAAAAAATTTGTTGCTGCGAGAAAAAGTGGGGGGCCAGGCCCCCCCCCCCGCCCCCCCCCCCCCCCCTGATGCTACGTGCCTGCGATCATTTCATTGTGAAAACAAACTTATATCTGTGTTGCCCTCCCACCGCCCCGCTACCAAGTGCTCTTTTTTTTTTAATTCCAGATCTGTCGAAAATCATTTGATAGTGACTTCTTATGTTTAACAGTTTCTCTTGAACGTGTTTCTCTTTTCCATCCGTTTTTTTATTCGGTCAGTCTTTGTAAATTTCAACTTTATTGCGTTAATTCAATTGCCACGTGCTACCGAAAATCTTGTGTCGCTTCAGCGCACATAGCTCAGAACATATATAGCCCCAGGTTATTTATGGCTGCAAATCATCAATAGTTATGTAATTAATCAACAGTTCGAAGGGTGCTTTCTTCAAAGTGGTCAATTATCAAACAATAAGACTTTCATTTTCACATTAAAGGTGCGAGTAACATAATCTGAGAACGTGGCTATAATAAATTGACCTGTTGAACACGCTAAACTTCTATTATGTATAGTTATGAACAGAATTATATATATTATAATAAAAAGTTTTAAGTCAAAGGTAATTTGTTCTTGGGATTAGATGTTATGAAATACGACTACATTATGCTATGCAGGTGGTGTCGTATAATTAAAGGTCCGCCCCGTTAAAGGGTCCGGCCGGACCTTTAATTTGAACATTTAAGGTCCGCCTTTGCTATAAAAGGGTCCGGCCCGTATAAGAAGAGGTCTGCCTAACATAAAAGGTCCGGGGTATACATTTCATTCCTATCTTTTTAATTTCGAAGGTTTTAATTTCAATTCAATTCTGAGTCCCAAAGTGAAGGATACCAATCAATTTATCTTTTTAATTATCCATGTATACATGTATTTTAATAATTTCTGTTACTTTGATTATCATATTAACATATTAGAATCAGCACCCATAATCAACCCAACCACCCAGCCCGAATCATTACATGATATGCTTGCTCTCTCTCTCTCTCTCTCTCTCTCTCTCTCTCTCTCTCTCCTGGTGTTTCCATCATAATGATGTGTCTCTCTCCATAACTAAATATTCATGTGTAATATTTGAGCACTAAAAAGCAACTTTACGGGATAAGTATAGCTTATTCTATCTTCTTTATATTCATTTTAACAAAAAAAAGTTTCTAATATTTAACACATTCATTTAAGGTCTTCGACATTAAGATTGTAAACAAAATATTTGTTTACATAGCAAAGAATTGTAAGCTCAGTAAATCGCTGATAACTTAACGGATGGCACTCGAATTTTTGCTGCCTATCAAAATTGTCTTAATGAAGAATTGCATACATTAGAATCGGAAAAATTATTGACCAAAATCGTGACCATGCCCCTTTAAACTTTAAAAAGAATAACATACGGAATTTGACATATGTACAGAAAAAAAAATACTAGCTAGTTAAATTTTGGTTTAAAATATTTGTACATGTAAATTGCATTAACTTTCTCGAATCACTCAGATATCCCCTAAACATTAGTTTTCATTTTAATATTGTCAAAATAATTGAGAGAGAAGTTAAGATATACAAGTGTAGATAAAAAAAAAAACCCCATAAATAGATCTTATAAATTATTGTTGTTTAAAGAAATATCTTCTCAAGGGAATTTAATGCATTTCTATCTCTTACATTAGGATTTGATAAAAAGGCAAAACATTTGTTTTGTATGTCGTTTGTTTTATAGATTACTTTTCATTAATATGAGCAAAATAAAAACGATATCCTTAATTTTGAAAATATTTTAAGTTTTTCAATTAAGTAATTTCATATTTTTATCTAATCTTTCTTATGAAAATTTGTTTGCTTCTAATACAAACATTTAGGAAATTTTGGAGTAGGTATCTATTTTTTTTTATGTAGCATATACTATTTGATTAATAAGTCAATAAGTTAATTTAACATACATAATGCTCTTAACAAGGAGAGTAACATCTTAGTTTAAGAAATCGTGTTCATTCCTTTTAACTTTTTACAATGAAATAAAATGAATTCAAAATATGACGAAAGTGATAATGAATAATCAACTCTTGTACTTTTCAGGTGAACATAGGTATACTCTATACCTGTGCCCCTTAGAGGACCCCTTAATTATCTAATTGTCTAATCTTCTACACTCACATATACGTGTATCATTAATTTTTTTTCCCACAAATATCATAGCATGCATTTCTTGCCGGCCCCTCCATTATAAAAAAGATAAGAAGGTCATTAGATGAAAATTAAAACCGTCACACAAATTTACCTTATTTTAAGAGTATTTCAAGGAGACGGACAATCGTTTGAAAATTGATTCCAGGGGTTTGTCTCAATATAAAAAAACCGTCGGATGAAACTTAGTTACAAAATTGTTTTACTATTTTAAAAAAAAATAAAATAACACTAATTTTACTGTATTTTTGGGGATACAATGCAATGGGCCCCACTTCTATAACTGAAAAGTAAATATAACTAGATGCGATCTCGTTGCGTGCAACGAATAGGTCTTCCATAGACGAATTTTAAAACTACAAAAGTTGTCATTAAACACTTCGTTGCATTTGCAATTGCAAAGCGGAAAATCATAGTAAAAAAAGAAAACGTGTTCCTCTGTTGATACTCTAACATTTCAAATAAAACATGAAAATAACAAAAAAAAAAGAGACATCTAAATGACATATCCGAGATATCTAAACATAAGAAACGCAATAATCATCATGATGATTTACCGTGAGATTATAATCCTGGGTTGAATTTTTGAAAAAATCTAGAATATATTATCATTGATTAGAAAGTTTTAAAAAATATAATTTTGTTTGGTTCCGGTGACGACTGGACATGCCGGATAAATCATTGATACCTTTGCTGCACATCTACTTGTTTAGGTTTATCATATAGCAAATCTTGGTTACTCAATCACTTTCCGTTATTGAGTCTTGCACAGACAAAATCAGAAAAGATTCTGAAAATATCTGAGATACCTCAGTAGAAAAAAGCAATACTCATGTATTTACCATTACAATAATGCGCTGAAATTTTAAAAAATGTCTGGAAAATTCTATCGAAAATTATAAAAGTAAAAAGTACAATGTTGCTTGCTTCTGGTTACGACCAGAACCGACAGACAAGTTATTGATACGTATTCTGCACATATTCATAAAGCAAAGATTGGTTGGTCAATCACTTACTGTTTTTGAGATATCGCACGTACAAAATCAGAAAAGAAACATATCAAATAGATATCTGAAATATCTCAAATGAGGATAACGTATATTTCATTCGAAAGGATCTAAAATAGATAGAATTTTTCATTAGAAAAGCAAAAACTTTTAAAAGCCGATTTTTGGTGTCACCTTCGGTGATTGCTGAAGTGATGGACTAATAACTAAAACGCTGTATCTATTCTGTACATTAACATGTTGAGGTCTATTTGATGGCAATGATTGGTTGTTCAGTCACTAGACTTTATTGAGATATCGCGCGGACAATCTCAGAAAATTAACATCTCAATAAGATCTGAAATATCTCAACAGAAGAAATGCACTTTTCAAGTATTTGCCATTTCAATACTGTGTAATATTTCAAAAACAATCTGGAAAATTCTATTGAAAATATCAATAATAGATTATAGAATCTTGTTTGGTACCGTCGCGACCGGATGTTACAGATAAAATACAATGCATTGATATTTACATGTAATAGAAAAAATTACAGTAAAGTGTGGATTTAGCTTCCCAACCATTTCTTTGTAAAGCACAGAAGTATGAGTTTAAAACAAAACGTCAAAAATACATAACCAACGTCGCAGGCGTGCGGCGACTGTCCTTACCTAACGCTCTATATATGTTGTCTTCGGAAACAAACATTGTTTTGCACTAAAATTTTCAGATCTAAATAAATATATGTAAATACTAGAGCAGAGCTCGTGGCAAAGCCACGAGTAGGTCTTCCGTTGTTGCTGCGAGTTGAAAATATATGTGATATGGTGTCAAACGATTATAATTACTAAACTTTCAGTTCTGCTTTTGTTATAAAAACGTGTTGTGATTGAAAGCCTGCATATAAAACGTGTTTTGAAAAAGAAAATAAGAAAATGTTTTAGGAAAACTATTTGTCGCATACAGTTTATGTAATCGTAACAAACATTATTTAAAAAATGAGATATTTAATGGCGAGTTAAATTTTCAGAGGGTAGCAAGCATTGTAATAAACAGTATGTACTCATGTGTCATGTCAGGAATTGTGGTTTTTTTTTTATATTTTAAACCGAACCCGTTTACAAAACATGTAACCTTTTCTCTAAGATAACTTCTTTATTTAAATATTTGTAAATTTTTGAAGACAATGTGCAATTTAGAATTGTTGCGTGCTGACAAAATTTACAGACCCTGAAACGTACTACTACAACAAAAAAAAGCGTGCGACTTACGTGCGAAAAACGTTTCGTATTAACCGTTTAGCGTTTCGTGTGAATCGTGAAGCGTTTCGTGTAAACCGTTTAGCGTTTCGGACAAAGCGTGCAGAATTTCGGACAATGCGTTTAAATCGTTTCGAGCAAAGCGTGCGAGAACCATGTGAAACGTTTATCAGATTTCATTCGGAACTCTCTGACAATTTGTTTCAAAATGGAGCCCGTGTTTTACATTACATGTACTTTAAACTGTTTGTGATTGGCAAAACTCTCTTGTAGGTATTTTCATGAAAAAAAAATCTAGAAGAAATGATATACTTATCTTTTTACAAAATTGAATTTATTTTTAACAAACAAAAGAAAGGTATATGTATTAAAAGACGACTTGTTACAGAGTACATGTATATATAACGTTTTATACGATGTTTCAGTACTGGTACAGTTTTACCGGTAACGAATATTTGCCAGTATCGAATAATTTTTAGAAAAATTATTGGTGGAAGACAAAGTTGAGGTTTTAAAAAATTCTAGCTAGGTGATTATAACATAGAAATAAATATTATATCAGTGTTTGCCATTTGCACAATTATTTACCGAATTGTTTACAAATTAAAAATGTGCCCCAGATATGGGCTGCCGGATGTTCAAAGCAGAAAAAACGAAAGTGTGAAAACAATTAAGCCTAACTATGAAAATAAGTTTGTTATTGATCCCTATTTAGTGAATAATTAGTAAATATAATTCATTTAAAAAGATAATACATCATATCAAATAATAATGGAGCTTTGAATGAAATTACGACTTCAAATAGAACCACGTGTAGTTTTCCTAGTTACGGTTCATTGCGACAGAAGTATTATTTGGCTGCAAAAATTGATAGATATACGGGAAAAACAAAGGAAAATGGCAACTACTTATCATCAATTACTACTATAAAGTGTTTGTATGAAAATTCAATATTATAAAGTAACGGAAATGAAAACTGTTCAAGTCCAGTTTCAATTTGACCGGAAAACGGTATGATAAAAATAACGATCATATAATTTGTTTAAATGACATATTCCCACAATTGTTTTTCCTTGTTCATTTATAAGTCCATTAACATGTACCTCTAGTATATTTTTGAAATTAATTCGCCTCAAAATATTCGGTCAGAAGTGATAAAGGGCGCTTAATTCGATACTGGGAAACGAATTCAAAACTAGGAAACTGGAGGGGGTGTTGAAATTACTGTCTCCGTAATTCATCCTTTATTTTTTCGGGTTTGATACAGTTTAGAAGGACAAAGAAACGCGATTTAAACAAAAAATAAAAACATTTGGAATTCCGATAATAATAGTTGCATGCATGAGAAACCGCATACTGATTCGTTACCGGTAAAATGACTGTACAATATTAAAATTCGCTATACATAAAAAATATTAAATACAGTTAGCAAAATATGATTTCTGTTGGAACAAGCCTTAATCAACTTTAACTTACACGAGCATGTTTTGATAAGCATGTATCTTTTTTAATTTATTTACATCGATAACTCTTATTGAGACCACTCGCGACACACATAACCTCGGACATCGGGTGAGACCTGCACCTGGCTGAACCTGTCAATCAAACTCTGTGTATTTGTTTTCATTGGATGGTCAAGCGTCTCTTTTTTTGTCAATAGCCAATGGAAAAATTAATGACTTCAAGGTAATTGGAATCAGTATTTGATGAAGCACACAATTTAAATGATAGAAAATTTATTAATTATTTGAACAAAATTAAATTTAAACATAGAAAGAAAACATACTGATCATTTCTATGAATTGCGGGAAGTAAGTTCTTTGGAATCCCGATTACGGATATTTTTACAAGTAATTATTTTAATTACTTAAACCACTGTTAACGGAAAACAAGACGTAATAAACGCACAGGGATTTGCCTACAATGTACACAGTCATGCAATTCATTATTATGGGAATCTTTACGAATGGAACTTAATTCAAATAGATCATGATAATCTATATACACTGTACGCCGTTATACATGTAAGGAGCGCCGGTAATATATACGAAGATTGAGTCAAAAATTTAAATCATTTTTATTTCTTGTTCTTTTCAATACAATGTTAAATTACTTTGAAAAAAATCCGAAATAGTAATTACAACTTTCTTTTTTGTTTAATCATTTGAATTTTTTCTGAGGTACATGGATATGTACAGAACATATTTATTTACGCGAATGATACTACATAGGAAAAAAATTATCGGATGTTTGTATAACATTGTTTTCTAACGAATGTGACTAATTCAATTTTAAATATTTTTCAACATTATCAATGTAAATAATATCAGATTTATTTCCTGTTTGTATTTTTACATCGTATTCTCTGAAACCAATAAAAATACTAATGTTAGAAGAAAAATCAAATCCCGCCGAATACTGAAAAACCGATTTCAGTTTGTAATCATACGGATTTTTATTTTTGGTATTGACTATTGAGTTACGGTAACATTTTTTCTGGATGATTTTTTATTTATATTTTATGTAGTAAAAGCACCATTCCAACTGTTACTCAATTACATAACAATTGATGACCCGGGGCTATATTGTTCTGAGCTGTGTGCGCTAAAGCGACACAAGATTCTCGGTCGCACGTGGCGATTGAATTAACACAGACTGACCGAATAAACAAACGGTTGGGAAAGTGAAACAAAATGTTACACATAAGAAGAAGCCACCAAAAATGATTTTCGACAGATCTTGATATCGTTTCGCCAAAAAAAATAAAAAATACAGCGCGAGCTCCTGTCAGCGGGGCGGGAGGAGGGGGGGCAATGAGTTCGCTTCCATAATGAAACGAACATGTAGAAAAACTACAGAAGTGATTAATTTGTGACCGATAGAATCTAATCTAAAGTTGTTTAAAACTCATGTGAATATTCTTTTAAATAATCATCGAATGCCTCAACTCAGGACATTCTTTTATCGTGCTAGCACCTACCGCAAACATGTAACATGGAACTTTGATTATAATTTGATTTGATTTTTAAACTACCTTGTACGCTATCGTATACACCAATGCTAGTAAAATAAATTTATCTTTTCATCTTAAACCAATATAATAGTTAAAAACATAATAAAATATAGTTGTGTCCGTGCAAAATATGAAACATAAACGCGTCATAAGGTACATAACACTGTGCCGGATAATTATGCCAGTGCCAAGGTGGCATTTTTTCACCCGCTTAAGCTGCATATATCGAAAAATTCAAATATGCCATATGATAGACCATTGCTTAAAGAGTTAACAACCACCTTTGTTATCAGTGTATCTCCCCTGTCAGGTAAGATATTTACCTTTCAAAAATAATTTCCTGTAGGAAAATATTTTTCCCCATAGGAAAATCAATATTCCTATAGGTAATTTGAAATTTCCTACCGGAATACAAGAACTTCCTATAGGAATTTCAATTCCGATAGGATTTGATAAAATCCGATAGGAAAACTTAATATCCTATAGGAAAACTGCATGTCTGAATCAAATTCCTACAGGAATTACCATTCTCCTATAGGAAATATAATTCCTACAGGACTTTTAAAAAATCCTATAGGATTGTCAATATTTCCTGTAGGAGAGTCAATTCTCCTATGGGAATTATCATTTTTCCGATAGGATATTAATTTTTGAAGGTAAATATCTCACCTGTCAGGTGAAACACAGAGTGGTTATATACTCTCTAGACAATGATCTATCATTTGGTATACATGGATTTTTCCGAAACTGCAACTTAAGCGGGTGCAAAAAATGCCACCTTGGCACTGGCATAATTATCCGGCACAGTGTTACATGTAGAAGAACACGGACCGACGGCGGATCACTTATCCACTCGCGCCGGATCTCCTCAGCCATGTGCGAGGGATGATCATCATTTAAAGGTTTAATATTTGAGGGGGGGGGGGTGTTGATTTAAAACATTAATTGTACAGTTTTTAAAGTACTTTACTTAAACAAACGAAACATTAGTTTATTCTAACGATTTTTCCGATTTGGAGTAATATCGTTCATTAATATTCATTTACACTCAAATATTTAATTAAATATATATACAAGTAGGACAAACTTTTATAACATAAAATTAAAACAGTTCTTGTATATACGGCTATATTAACTCAAACACGTTCATATGCATGTAAGTGTAAGTCGCGGTGTGCGAATCTTGTGTATTAAATAACCGCTTACCGCTAGGTAATGCATCCGTGGCTGATCTCCTCGGCCGTGGGCGAAGAATAGATTACGTAAAGGTACAAAGCACAGAATCGCACAGCTCAGAACCAAGGAAGATTTGAAAAGTTTGCAGTATAATGACCTTACTCTATCAAATAGAAGTTATATATTTTAAACTTAAACCCCACAATTGATCTATGTCTATTATTGCTTTAGAGAATGACATTGCTTTTATTAATTAAATGAACTATTTCTTACTTGACATCCAATCGTTTAATCCACAAAAAATTTTGTGTAATCAAAACTAAAACAATTCTTGAGTTCGCGGCTACATAAACTCATATATGAGAGACGCAACTCTCGTGTATTAGATAACCGCTGACCGCTAGGTAGTCCAGCCGCGAGCATGGTAACCGATTTTCTCGGCCGCGGGCAAGGGAGAGCTTACGTAATGGTACACACACACATGCAGCTCTGATTCAAGGTAGATTTTAAATGCATGGAGTTAATAACTAAAATGTAATGCATAGAGTTTTTTAATTCCATATTTTGTGGTTTACTAGAAAAGAAAAAGAATGTTTTGTTTTACAATTGCCGTTTTTAATGATTGTGCACTACAAGAACTTAACAACAATAATTTTAACTCCTAAAGAAAAAGCGTATACTCCAACAACAACAAAAATTCTTATGAATTAATGCCTCCTGTATAAACCAGCATACTTTCTGCGGCAACTTTATGCCAGTTGTACGCACAAAGACTTTCGTTAACTTGTCAAATGAAAACATGTACATGTCAACATGTAAAGCTTTTTACACTCATACTACACAAATCACATACAAAATAACATTGTAACGACCTTTATGAGATCCCAACAAACAACTTTTCCAGCGACAGCCATATCAAAATCCTAACCGTTTTTGAGTTATTAAGCAAAATTTTTTAGGGGCCATTGGCCCTTAATTTAAGGGGCCAGCCCTTTTTTATTGGTGTCAAATGAAAGCCCTCTATATTTTGCACAACTTTTATTCTACATGTCTTAACAAAATATTTTTCGTTTAAAAGATATAAAGGAAAATATGTCTAAATTTTCGCACTTTTTTGAATCCTGTTTTTTGATCCCCTACCTTTTCCTAAATAAAAAACGTAATCTTAAACAAAAACAGATGTGCACAACTACAATGTCTCTGTTATTCAAATTCGTTGGATTCCCATTCCCTGCTATCATAGTCTCAGAGCCTTTGTCTGGAAACAAAAGGCCCTAAAAATTTTTAAAAGGGGAATAACTCTTTAACGGAAGGGGAATTCTAAATTTTATGAATTGCTTAAGATAGTGTTTTGTAAAGTACATTAGCCCTGAAAATTTGAGCAAAAACCGTTCAGAAATAAGCAAGATATGAAGCCTCAAAGTTCGCGTCTAGGAAGAAAAAAAAAAAAAGAAAAATAATTTTTCCCGCACAATAATAGAAAGGTCTTCCGTTGGAAACGGAAGACCTTAATAATAAAGTTCGAGATTTTGTCATTACAGCGAGTTTTCATGATTTTATTGCAACTGTGACACTACTTTTGGAGCAACCCTCGTATCAATCCCACAGTGTTGTGTATTTAGTGATCTGGAAAGTGTAAATGTCTCAGAATGCTATTCATGTGAAAGTCTCATTTAACGTCAAGCTCGAATGATGTAAAGATTATTTGACTGATAAAATTATTTTTTTTCATTTATCACTAGCTCCCATTAAAGAATGTCAAAATTTTTCTCCACTTTTCCCTTTAAACTAAATCATTCTTTAATTTTTTATGTAAAGAAATGCATCTAATTTTGTGAGGTTTTGAAATGTGAAGTAGTAAAACAACTTAAAATGGTGCCTTAAAGGCGCTCAGACAGCAATCTAAAGATAATTGCTAGGCAGTGTACAAATATATTTCTGCATCAAAACGCTTTGTATCATAGCACTTTATCACAAATTATATACCGTCTATCTTTTTTTGAAACCTTAAAAGAGAGAGAGAGAGAGAGAGAGAGAGAGAGAGAGAGAGAGAGAGAGAGCATATCATTGGTTGTGCAGTTTATGGAAATAGAATGGACACAAAACCCGTGGCTTGAGACGATGAACACTACAGTGGAGCCTTTATTCTCTCTCAGATTAGGTTATATTGCAGTCTCCCCCAAATGTCTAGCATTATCTCCTCCCAGAAGCCCCCGAAGGAACTCAGACGCAGATATGAAAGGAGGTGTATATACATGTGAAAATAAAGAAAGACATGTACTTAGTTGTCACCGTTAGGTATCCATACATGTTATACTATACCTGGGCAATCGCGTACACTGTTCAAAATTAAACTTTTCCCAAAAGTATGATTAAGTTAAAAATACATGAATTCATTAAAAAAAAAAACCCATTATCATTACATACTTATATAGATATTTACCAAGGAACAGTGTACAAAATTGCGCATCCTGAATGATGATATTATAAGTTTTATTCATATCTTTTTATTACCTGAACAAACGCCTAATAAATAAGACAATGCGATGAATAATACACGCAAAACCCATTTTTAAAATGAAGCGCGTTTTACATTTGTAGAGAAAAATGTAATCTTAAATAGATACAAATTTAATTATGAGACGATAATAGCAATATGAATATGTATTTTTGTATGATCGCTCATGCAAAAAT
The DNA here is from genome assembly GCF_963853765.1 of Magallana gigas. Lineage (NCBI taxonomy): Eukaryota > Metazoa > Mollusca > Bivalvia > Ostreida > Ostreidae > Magallana > Magallana gigas. The sequence continues at coordinate 1,593,774 of NC_088861.1, read as the reverse complement.
TACTTACTTAACCAATGAAAAAAATATATTCTGCCTTACGACAGGTCAAAATAAACAATGTACATCTTCGCTCCAATCATCTTTGTGAATTATAATTTTGAGAAGAAAATTGCTATAGATGCAGTGACCAATCGTTGGAGACTATCTTCATCTAGATCAAATTTGATAATTGTTTCTTATTATGTTTTTAAAGGTTTTTGAAAATTTGCTTTCTCGATAGTATCAAAGTAAAAATTGCCGCTTTATAACAACTGGTTATAATTATTTCAATTCATAGTTGAGTGGCTGAATTACCATAATTATCAGTGAGATCAATATACTAGCTATTAGGTCTAAAATTTAAATCAATATGATATTTTAGATATTTTTGTCAATATAAACATGTATTAAATAATGTTTAGTTTTATATTTATATGAATTTATAAAATCCTCTTTATGGATGAGAAAATCTTACACATGTACTTATATCGGTTAACTTTTTAATGCAAACCAACACAATCATTATTAAGTTTAATACTAATAACACCTTTGAACATTCGGATGAACAATATATGCAGTAAACTATGCCTTTCGTACAGAGCATATTTTGTCTTCATGATGAATACGCTATTAGCATGATCAGATCTCCGATCAGGGCATCAGGTCATTGTATCGACAAATCAGGACATTTACACAGTTGCTTTTTATATGGTCTATAAAATCTAATCGAACGCATATTTTTGTCCCCCGCCGCAACGCGGTGCGGGGACATAGAAATGCCGGGCGTCCGTCCGTGCGTCCGTGTGTCCGTCCGTCACACTTTTTTTGTAAGCGGTCTCGTGCCTACAAATTTTGACGGATTTTCATTAAATTTATACTAAATGTTTATACCACTATTACCTTGGTCAAGTTCGAAAATCAGCATTGGTCGATACTTTTTGTTGGAGTTGTGAGACTTTGACCACAATAATGACTGTTTTATCCAAAATTGAACTCGTAAGCGCTCTCATGCCTACAAATTTTGACGGATTTTCATTAAATTTATACCAAATGTTTATACCACTATTACCTTGGTCAAGTTCGAAAATCAGCATTGGTCGATACTTTTTGTTGGAGTTATGGGACTTTGACCGCAATAAAGACTCCGTTTTAACCAAAAATTGACCTTGTAAGCGCTCTCATGCTAACAAATTTTGTCGGATTTTCATTAAATTTATACCAAATGTTTATACCACTAATACTTTGGTCAAGTTCGAAAATCAGCATTGGTCGATACTTTTTGTTGGAGTTATGGGACTTTGACCACAAAAATGACTCCGTTTTATCCAAAAATTGACCTTGTAAGCGCTCTCATGCCTACAAATTTTGACAGATTTTCATTAAATTTATACCAAATGTTTATACCACTAATACTTTGGTCAAGTTCGAAAATCAGCATTGGTCGATAGACTCGATACTAGTATACTGCTTGACCGGCGGGGGACCCAGGAATTCTATTCTTGTCATTTTTTTTCTCTTGATTATAGTATTATAGTATTAATAATCAATATGCATAGCCCCAAATTACAAAATTATATTTGAAGTCATTATTTTGACTGTTTATGTATCATCAGGTCATCAGGTCATTATACATAAAAATCAGGACATTATACACATCTATTTTTTAAATGACGAATAAAAACATACTGAAAATATGTTTTATTGTTTTGTAATTTTTTTATAGTAATAAAAACTATTTACAATCATAATCAATAACAAAGAACAAAAATTATTCATAATAACAATCTTTATTTTTCATTTTATGGCCCATCAGGTCATCAGGACATTATACACATCAGGTCATTATACAGTTCCCAGATTAGGGGTGTATTCTGATTAGGTAAGGTGTGAATGCCTGCAGGGCTTCATTTACCCGTGTGTACGTGAAATCCTCCGCTAATCCGTATACACCGAAAGAGATTAAAAAAAAACAAATCGACGAAATAGGGTGTTCAAATTATTGTAAAAATACTCATGTTTTTATTTTCTTTTTTTACTCAGATTCGTAAACAATTTGTCAAAATCTAATCCGCTATCAATATTTAATATTCCACAAAGTAATTAGTGATACAGCTTTACTGTGATGTACCATACGCTAATGGCCGACAGGTTTATATAAACAAAGACATATTTTAGATACATGTAAATGCACATGAGCAAAAAAAAAATGACTCTGAGATAAATTGCAATAAGTGACTACGGGTAGGACCATTTCTTATAGAGGAAAGCCGGACCTTAAATTTTAACATTAAAGGTCCGGCCGGACCATTTTACGAACCGGACCTGATATTATACGACACCGCCATAGAAATCATCAAAGTATTGCAAGTGTGGACAGATTAGTTCACTTGACTTACAGACTATAATATAGTGACATATCTGCCTCCAAAAAATATAAGCGCTTCTCAAAGTTACACTTCAGTGAGATGGGACATGTGTTCTTTGGGATTTTCTTTATTGCTATTTATATGAAAATTGACTTAAAAAAAAAGTTTTATTGAAGTTGTGTGGTTTGAGGTTGTCATGCAACTTAATTTACTTACAAGGTTAGCTACAGCCAGTGGAATACTAATTTTAGGTCAACTCTATTAAAATACCAGAGAAATAGAGAAGGCAAATATTGCTTGTGACGTACGTAATTTTTTATATATATCTTTATGATAAAACAGAGAAAAGCAAAAAACAAACAAAAAACCCACAAAATACAAACATGGAACTTGCATCAAATTTACTTCATGTACATGTTACCCCTAAATTCCGACCGAATATGCCCCTTTGTCACATTTAATTAAAGCAATTGAAAATAAAAACCGTAACACCAAAATTTTTCCCTTATTTGTATTGAAGTTTCTACCGGCTTTTTTTCAAAATACATACGTAAACTTTCTCCGAGAGAATTACTTATGATCCGATAAAGGAGAAAAAAATGACTTAAAAATAGGTATTTTGCATATTTTTGCATCGTCGAGAGAAGTAATATTCATTTCTGTAAATAATGTCATTTAATTTTACGTTACATAACGGTGTCTGTATATCAGGTGTAAAATTTAGACGCTCACTTATGCATAAATTCTCCCGATGATCTTTCATAGCTGATTATTATTTTAAATGTTCAAGTCTACTCGTATTATCAAATAATATCAGCCCTGAACAAATTTTCAAAGATGCCATCAATTTAGGCTATTTACCAAATTTTGACAGCACGCAACAATTTCAAACTTGCACATAGTCTTCAAAAAATTAGAAAGATTTAATTACAGAAGTTACGTGTTTTTTATGCACGTTTTTGCGTGCATTTCCTTACATGAATCATGAATACATGTATATAACAATCCTTGCTACCCTTAAAAATTTAACTCGCCATTAAACTTCTCATTGTTTAAACCCCTGTCACACTGGAGCTGCGTCCTCACGGCGATCCCGCTGCGTCATTGAATAATGTAAAACGCCATGGTAAACGAACTAGAGTCTACTACAGCGCCTTAACAATGCAACGGCATCTTCGTTCGCCGTGGTGGGATATCCTAGAACATTTTAGAACGCCGTGACAGCGCATGTGCACGCAGACAGCTCGCAGGGCACGCTTTGGACGTGTGGTAAAAACTCCTAGCACGTCATGAGCACTCGGCGGATACCCAGCGAGAGCGCAGTCAATCGCCAAGTAGAACTCTGTGTAAACGTAGTTGGGAGCTCTATAAGGACGCCTCAGTCCCCATCAGGATGCCTTGACATTTTCACTTGTAAATTTTCCTTGCGATCCTACGAATTCCATGAATTTTACAACGCCGTGAACACGCCCTGGGAACGCAACTTGGTGTGACAGGGCTTTAAAGAGTTTTCAAAACAATTACACAAACTGTGTTCGACAAATAGTTTTCCTAAAACATTTCCTTCCTGTCTTTATACAGGCTTTCAATCACAACACGTTTTTATAACAAAAGCAGAAGTGAAATTTTAGTCATTAGTCATTATAATCGTTTGACACCAAATCATTTAAATTTCAACTCGCAGCAACAACGGAAGACCTACTCGTGGCTTTGCCACGAGCTCTGCTCTAGTTTTAAATATTTTTCTTGAGCGGTAATATTTTTTCAATGCTGTAAATTCATAAAAACGATTTCTCCAAAACGATTCCCCGTTATTACAGAGACTATAAAGTCACATGACCCGGAAATGGAGGAAATGATTCGAAAGTGGGGAAGCCAGGCCTTGTTGAAATACCTCCGTAAATAAAGTTCCCGGGAATTTATTTTAAAAAGAAGAAATGGCTGTAAAATAGCTCACAGACTTTACTTATTTCAATATGTATAAAGTATGAACACCTTTGCCAAATATTAACGAAACAGTGTGACGTGACCCGGAATTGGAGACTTCACTGATACGGTAGAATTTAGTATATTTTGTATATATAGGGTAGAAAAATGATAATATTAATCACATATCACGTAGGAGCTTAGCTGCCAAGGCATCGTGGATTGCTCGTTGTTCAGATTAAATAAGAATGTTCTTGATAAAAAAAAATCTATCAGCTTATGAATTGTGAAAAACAACTGATTGTGAAATCGTGATACTTCAAACCTTTTATATAATGACAAAACATCCACAGTGGATGCTCAAAAAAATTACCAATCAGGCCTAGGGATTCTGAAGCATTTTTAGACTTCAGTCGAAAATTCTTTCAATTGTGAAATTGTAATATGTCATAAATCCACGCTTAAAATGTGTAATTATGAACATAATATAGTGCCACAGTTTAAATGAATTTAATTTTTTTCGATGTATTTAATCAAAAGACGATATGACAATTTACAAATTTTGACCAAAGTCTAAGATTGTTTTCTGATCCTGGAACATGGTCTCTCTAAATCTTTAATATGGTTTTAGCCATTTACCTCCTTATGTATTTACTAGTAAGTAACTATCGAATTATTTGAAATTTAAAATTGAATATTTCTTAAATAAATTTATGCAATGCCTTCCTAGTATATCTCATGCAAATTTAAATTATCTAAAAATCGCCTTTTAACTGTTTAATGTTGTTGCAGGAATTTCAGTTCAGGCTTCAACCACTACAACTTCTACTGAAGAATTAACACTGCTTTATGAAACGATAGCAATAGACACTACACAAAATTCTGTACAAACAACCACCCAGTCAGAAACCTCATTGAGTTCAGAACATGGCAATACCACCGAGTCAGCAACCACAACGACGAGTGGTGGAAATACCTCTGAAATACCAACGATACCGATGGAAAACGCAACAATCGCAACAACAATAGCAACAACAATAGCAACAACAATAACTACTTCTGGGTGGAATTCCACGAACACAGAACCAACAACAAATGCAACAACATTAACTACTACTTCATTACTGAATTCCACGAATACGGAGCTAATAACACTCACGACGGAAATTACAACCACTGAACCAACAACTATTACGACAGAGAGTACAACCTTAGAACTAACTACTGAATCAGAAACTACTGAATTAGAAATAACAACGACAGACAGTACATCCACTCAAAATACAACAACGCACATTACAACAACCGAGCCACTGTCTACTACTTTCACTGGTAATATTTTTTTGTTGAGTTATTTAATCGTCTTCCATTTCAAACGAAAGCCCTTGTACTTTTCTTGTACTGTTTTGTTTCTGTTTTCATGATTTTTTCTGCAAATACTGTCCAGTGATATAGTAGAGACCATTGGACATATTTCCAGCACCATAGATGGTTGCTTGAGGTCATCATTATAGGCAGTTTTTAAAATTTTTGATGCAGACACCCCTTTTTGGGGGACGGCTTCTTGAATTAAGGAACCAAGGGTTATAAGTCTTTTCTTGATATTCAAAAAAAAAATATTGAAATTTTGTTAAGCATCAATATAGCAAAAATGTTCACTGGCGTATTACTACAGTTTGACCCCTTTTAATGTCGATATGCTTCGTACGAAGTGATCTTTAGGGTTTAAAATCTAAAAGCTTTCATATTTCGTACATGTAAATCAAAACAACAAATATTTTGCGAATCATTAAAGAATAAAATTTGTGCGGAATTCCCAGTAAGGAGTTATGTGAGTGGCACCTAAAACTGGTTTTCCCACTTATTTCAAGACTAAGGAACATTTTGTAGGACCAAATACAGCAAATACCAAGCATTTGAATGACCTCAATATTGTGAGGCCAGTTCCTTAAATTGAGATCTAAAGCGACAAAAAGTCGTTTTTTTAAATCTAAAGACACCGACAGAGGTTTCGTTTTGATGAAGCAAACAGATCTTCACAATGATTTACAACTGTTTGGCGCTTTTTAACCTCGATATATATATATTAGGTAATAAGGGATCTTATGGTGCCATATCTTAAACAGTTGAAAAGTTATATAATATAATAAAAAATCATATAAAAATATTATGAAGGTTACTGTTGAGTAGTTGTTCAAAATTTAGTTTAAAATAACATGCCATCTTTAAGCCTGTCATAGCTACTCCCAATAGGTAGTAACTGATCCCTAAAATGAAAAGTCCTATCAAGACGAAGGAACAATTTGTAATGACTTGTAGAATAAAATATCACAAAATTCGAAATCTTTTAAAAAATAAAATGATTTAGTGGCCAGATCATTATGTTAGGAACCTATAAGGACAACTGTTTGAAGCAAAATCGACTGGATGTTTTGAAAGTGTTGGCGCTTTAAAATAAAAAAAAATACTTGTTTTCTGGAAATTAAAAAAATTAAATGAATCTTTAAAGATTTTCTAGATATTAGAAATTCTTAAACAAAAGCGGCCTCGCACATGGTGGTCATACCCGGCGAGACAGCCCCGATACGCGTGTTTTGGACTAGGTCAGACAGCAGCCGTAAGCTAGGACTGTATCACCCTCGGGGCATATATTTCTCTGTTTCAGCCTATCGTCAAAGGGGTGTATTGCCCTCTAATTGAAAATCGATAATTCCACAATACATCTGCTTTTATTAAAATGTGTTTATGAAATATCGATAAAATAGCAATAAAGGGATATAAAGCTTTACCTTATAAGTTTGAATATCTTTAATAATGGCTGAAAATTGAAAACTGAAAATTCAAAAATAGCGCCAAACAGTGATATGTATCTAAGTAAAGGTAGACAACCTATGCAACGGTTGTGTACTTAGAACAATAGCGCGCTTTATTTGATATCAATCAGTATTTAAATTACGGAGGATTTAAAGAAGGATGGACCACTAGACTACATCTTAGAAAACCAAATCAAAAATTGTTAAAAAAAGGTAAATGTTTGACTTTTTATGAGTGGAATCTGACAGGAAACGTACGAAATCCAAGTGAAAGAATTTGATCCGTTACGAAGTTGCATATGATGGAAGTTTTTTCTTGATAATTTTGAATTTTCATTCGTGTGAGATCTGTTTGTCAAGTGTGATACAGCGTGCAGTGTGAGATTTTTCTGTCCTACAAATGTACGTACTAAAGTTGTCTGCTGTTTGGGAAATGCATATTGATAAATTGAAATTTTCCATGAAAAAATTGTTTTGAATAATTGATTACAATTTGTCATATTTTTATATGAATATTATTTAATTGTCGTATGCTCTCATTTTGACTTTTGATCTAAAGTACGCGGGTCGATAAACTGATTGAACTCTTTTTGACATCGTAACAGAAAGTTATCACGCATCATTTTTTAATGTAAAATAAAACGAGAGAAATATTCATTTATAGTATACTCGTCGTAGACCGTGAATCTTGTTCCCTCGGTGGAATTTCACCATTCTACACTCATAAATGATTCTATTAATCTCAGACGACAAACTCCCTTCTTCTGAATATCAAACCACGATGTTTTGTCAACAAAATTCGACTACTCTTACAGTTCTTTACAAAAGCAATAGAAACGAACGAGTTTTGTAATTCCGAAAAAAAAACTTCTTCATGATCAAATTTATTCCTTATTTGGAATTTGAATTTGAATAAAAATCTCTAATTTTAAATATAAGGTGTAAACAACAAGACACTACTGTTTTGATCTCGGATATCAATAAATAAGTCTGATATTCTATATGTACGTTATTTGCCAAAACAAAACATTTTTTTTATCTTTTGCTACGTGTTGGTGTTGGTGTCAACGTGGTTGATTTTTTTCTTTCTCACATATAAGGTATCTAGGCTTGAGAAAATGTAGCTTGAAATAGAGAATGAATGTTATTGCCCGTTCCCTATTACGCTTTGTTTTGAATGTTCCTTTGGTTGTGTGTTGATTCCAAACAAGGAATTGAAAATGTGACATTTGTATTGTGAAGTTTATGTGGGTAGATACGTTTATCCTATCACATATTGACGAGTGTAAGACATAGCCTTGACAAAACATAAGAACTTGTGGAGAATATCTACATGTATCAGTATAATTCAATAGGCGGATTTGTTGGATTAAAGTGCACAAAGGGTCAAGAATGATCAAACGCTTTTGAAATTATGGGCATGCTATTATTTTTATTCTTTGATCAAGCAGCGTTCTCGATCTGAAATACTTTAATTTTTTAGTTTGATTTTAAACTCTTAATTGTTATCAGAGGAGATAATTTGTGGTATCGATAAGCATCATCTTTTTATGGTTCTAAACGGATGTTATAGCATACGCAAACCGAAGTGGAGCAACAAAGTATTTCATTTATTTCTTAACAATGACTTTGTTTTTTGAAATCTCGAAATTGCAGATATTGACGACTGCTTCCCTGATCCCTGTCAAAACAACGCAACCTGTACAGACCTGGTCAACGACTACCGCTGCGATTGTGTTCCAGGATTTAATGGAACAAACTGTGAAAACGGTAAGTACTAATACGGTCTTTTTTTCAGATCCAAATATAAAATGCAAGAATGGGATTATATATTTAGTATCATGTAATTCATTTTAATCCAAAGTATTGTGGTTTGTGAGTTGATAATCTTTTCCGTTCTACTTATGTACACATGTACATTGATAGTGTACGATCTGTATTTGTACGTATGCATTAATTGGATAAATGAAGGCAGTCTTTTTCATCTGTATTTTTCAAAGATGCATTTTTGTTTTTGGTTTAGATATTAATGATTGTCAACCACAACCTTGTCAAAACAATGGAACTTGTACAGACCTGGTGAACGACTACCAATGTGATTGTGTTGCAGGATTTAATGGAACAAATTGTGAAAACAGTAAGCACATTATTCCTGTCTGTAAAAATGGAGAAACATATATTGATGTTTCATCCGCTGTTTGATTAATGTATTATGATATTGACGATCGTTGAGGTAGCAAATGTCACATTGAACATCTGAGGGCAAAACTTGATAGGTACCTGTTTCCTTTGTAATAATACATATGTATATAAAATTGCAGATACGGGTTTTCTGAAATTTGAGGCTATTCATTTGGAGTTATTTTGTGTTCTATTTTTTTTTTGGGGTTAAGCAATGTTCTCTTTCTGTAATAAATTGATTGTTGAATTTTCATTTCAAACTTTTTGATGCTATCCAAGGATGATTTTGGAAGGATGAAAACGAATGTAGTGGCAAATGTAAACAGTGGCGACCTTTATATTTATTTCTGATCAATGATTTTGCAGGTACATGTACGTAGCATCAGGTGGGAAGGGGAAAGGGGGTGCCTGCCCCTCCCACAACATTTTTACTTGCAGCAACTGATTTTCTTTAAATTACATTAAAAAAATTGAATTATAATGGAGTTAGTTCACCACTTTTTTTAGAGTTTGTAAGGAAATCGAACGAAAATTGCAAAGTGAAATTGAAGTTATAGATATGCTACCCCCATGGATTAGGATTTTGAAGATTTTGGAAAGTTTTTGTTCTATTGCGTGTAAAGATTTTGGATGATTGTGCCCCCACTAACCTACAAAAACGATGCTACGTGCCTGTTTTGTTTTTGAAATCCTGAAATTGCAGATATTGATTTGTTTCAGATCTAATGGTACAACATGCATGAATGGGATTACAATATTCAGTTTAAGTTTATTCAATTTATCTGTTAGATGTTTAAGGTCTGTAAGCTTTGACACACTATTCCTGTCTGTGGATAGTCAGAAACAAATATTGATGTGTCCTCAAGTGTTGGCTTATATATCATGGTAGTGACGATCGATGAGGTTGCAAATGTCACATGACACATATGAGGACCAAACTTTAAAGATTTCTGTTTCCCTTGGTATAACAAATATGTTTATAAAATTGCAGATATTGACAGTTAGTTGTTAGTTAGTTGTCAGATAGTTGTGTTCCTGGATTCAACGGAACAAATTGTGAAAACAGTACGTACTGTGTATGCCTAACTTGTTTTGATAAAACAATATAAATACTAATATGTTCGAGTTTTTACTGTTTGTTCATATCTTTTTAGTCAATTCAATGAAATATTGGTGATAGCGTCGGCGTGGATGATGTTTTATCCTACCTAAAAATGTGGTATCTAGGATGGCGCAAATGTAGCTTGAGATATGATATTTTGGGACTTTGTTATCAAGAGTAATCATTGAAGTCTTACTTAGGTTTGAAGCAATCAATGAGTGCCTCTCAGGTATTTGTCTAAAAATCAGGACTTGTAAAGGAAAAGTACTATTGTTAAAATAGTTCCTACTGCGTATTATATACACGGTATTTGTTAAGAACGAACGGGCGCCAAAGATTGATAAGCTGTTTGTAATTATAACTTTTTCTGGCTCGTTTGCAGTGTTGCATTTGGTTTGTGAGTTGAATTCAAAAAGGCGGTATTGGAAATGTGACATTTGTGTTGTGTAGTATAAGCAGATTGATACCTTTTACGTTCATCCTATCACAAATTGAAGGCTATGAGACAAAGCGCTGTCAAACCTGAACTTGTAAAGGTCTTATTTATATTTTCTCGTAACGGCGTAATTGCATCGACGGGTTTGTGGGACCACACCGCACAAATAGTAAAGAACGGTATGTCAAACGTTCCTGAAATTTGAGTCTATTCATCCGAATTTATTTTGTGTTCTTTCTTTGGTTAATCAGCGTTCAATACCTGCAATGAAGTGATAGTTGAATTTTCATTTCCAACTTGTTGATGTTATCTTAGGAGAATATTTAGTAGCTTAAAGAAGCAATGTTTCGAAAGAATGAAGACGAATATAGTGACAAAAACCAACAGAGGCAACCATCATATTTCATTTATTTCTGATCAATGATTGTATTATTGAGATCTTGAAATTGCAGATATTGATGAGTGCTACCATATTCTCTGTCAAAACAACGCAACCTGTAGAGACCTAGTCAACGCGTACCAATGCGATTGTGTTCCTGGATTTAACGGAACACACTGTGAAAACAGTAAGTACTGCCAATGCGGTATTTGTTTCAGATCTGGTACAACATGCACAAATTGGATTGAAATATCCAGTTTCAGTTTATTCATTTTATTTGTTAGATGTTTAAGGTCTGTGAGTTGATGCACACTATTCCTGTCTGTGGATATTCAGAAACAAGTATTGATGTTTCCTCAAGTGTTGCCTCAATATGTCATGGTATTATTAACGATCATTGAGGTTGCAAAAGTTATATGAAACGCGAGAGGACCAAACCTTAAAGATATCTTTTCCCATGGAATAACAAATATGTTTATGAAATTGCAGATATTGACGAGTGCTCCTCAGGTCCCTGTCAAAACTATGGAACTTGTACAGACCTGCTCAATGACTATAATTGCAGTTGTGTTCCTGGATTCAACGGAACAAATTGTGAAAACAATATGTACTGCGTATGCCTAATTTGTTTTGAATGAATCGCTATAAATTGTAAAGTGTTCGAGTTGTTAGTTGCTTGTAAATATCTTCTGAGTCAATCAAATGAAATATTGGTGTTAGGGGCACAGTCGATGGTTTTTTTCTTGTCGACACATGAGATATCTAAGATGGAGCGAATGTAGCTTGAGATATGAGAGTTTGGGACCTTGTTATGAATAGTAATCAGTAAAGTCTTATTCAGTATTGCAGTGAACAATGAGTCTTTCTCGCGTATTTATTAAGAAATCAGGACTTGTACAGGAAAAAAGTGCTATTGTGAAAATAGTTCCTACTGCGTATCATATACAGGGTATTTGTTTAAAATGCAATGTCACCAAAGATAGAATATATGGTTTGTAGTTGTTCCTTTTTTTGGTTCGTTCGGAATGTTGCCTTTGGTTTGTGAGTTGATTTCAAAAGGAGATATAGGAAATGTGACATTCGTGTTGTGTAGCGTAAGAGGATAGATGCCTTTTACGATCATACTATTACATTTTGAAGACTACGAGATGCAGCATTGCAGAAGTCTAATTTATATTCAAATATAACGGAGCAATTTCATGGACGTATTAGTTGTATCAAACCGCACAAATGGTAAAGAATGTTATGTCAAACGTTCCGGAAATTTGAGTTTATTTATCCGGATTTATTTTTGTATTCTTTCTTTGATTAAGCAGCGTTCGCTATCTGTGATGGATTGACTGTTGTGTTTTCATTTTAAACTCTCAGATGCTATTAGAGGAGACGATTTATTAACTTAGAATAGGTTTTGGTTTTGAAGGATGAAAACGAATGTAGTAGCGAATGCAAAGAGTGGTGACCAACATATTTTATTTATATCACGATCAATGATTTTGTTTTTTAACTCTTGAAATTGCAGATATTGATGAGTGTTTCCCTGATCCCTGTCAAAACAACGCAAACTGTACAGACCTTATCAACGAGTACCACTGCAATTGTGTTCCTGGATATAATGGAACAAACTGCGAAAATGGTAAGTACTGCTAATGCGGTATTTGTTTCAGATCCAATGGTACACCATGCAAGGATTGCATTTTATTTTTAAGATGTTCAAGGTCTGTGAGTTGATGCACACCATTCTAGCTGTGGAGTGTGAGAAACAAATATTGATGTGTCTTCAAGTGTTTGATTAATATATCATGGTAGTGACGATCGATGAAGTTGCAAATGTCACATGACACATATGAGGACGAGACTTTAAAGATTTCTGTTTCCCTGGGAATAACAAATATGTTTATGAAATTGCAGATATTGACGAGTGTTTACCAGGTCCCTGTCAGAACAATGGAACTTGTACAGACCTGCTCAATGACTACAATTGCAGTTGTGTTCCTGGATTCAACGGAACAAATTGCGAAAACAGTACGTTCTGCGTATGGGTAATTTGTTTTGAATGAAACGCTGTAAATTGTAATATGTTCGAGTTGTTAACTGCTTGTATATATTTTCTTAATGAATCAAATGAAATATTGGTGTTTGCACCGGAGTCGAATATTTTGTGCCGACACATGAGGTATATAGAATGCAGCAAATTCAGCTTGAAATATAAGATTTCGGGACCTTGTTATCAATAGTAATCAGTAGAGTCTTATTAAGTATTGTAGTGAACAATGAGTCCCTCTCGGGTGTTTTTCCAAAAATTGGGAATTGAAATGAAAAAGTGCCATTGTTAAAAAGTTCTATTGGTATCTTATACACGGTATTTAATTACAGTGAAAGGGCACCAACGATTTAAATATATGCTTGTAGTTGTTGTTTTTTATGGTTCGTTCGGAATGTTGCCTTCGGTTTGTGAGTCAATTTCAAATGGAGGTATAGGAAATGTGACATTTTTGTTGTGTAGCGTAAGAGGATATATACTTTTTACGTTCACCTGGTCACATATTTAAGACTATACGCTTTGAGACTTAGATTATTCAGGCAATGTAACTTGTGGAGGTCTAACTGCTATTTTTATGAAACGGTTAAATTTCATAGACGTGTTTGTTGGATCAAACTGCACAAATGGTAAAGACTGTTTTGTCAGACGTACCTGAAATTTGAGTATATCTATCTAATTTTATTTTTTTTTCTTTGGTTAAGCAGCGTTTGCTATCTGTAATGGATTGACTGTTGAGTTTCCAACTCTCAGATGCTATTAGAGGAGACGATTTTCTAGCTTAGAGTATCATTGTTTTTGAAGACTGAAAGCAAATGTAGTAGTAAATGCAAACAGTGGTGACCAACATATTTCAATTATTTCTGATCAAAATTTTTTTTTTGAAATCATGAAATTGCAGATATTGATGAGTGTTTCCCTGATCCCTGTCAAAACAACGGAACCTGTACAGACCTGGTGAACGAGTACCACTGCAATTGTGTTCCTGGAATTAATGGAACGAACTGTGAAAATGGTAAGAACTTTTAAAGAAGTATTTGTTTAAGATCAAACTGTACAAAATGGAAAGATGGTATTAATATTTTTAATATTATTTTATTCATTCTATTTGAAAGACATTAAGTTATTTTTAGTTGATTACAGTGTGTACCTTTTCCTTTAAAACTGAAAATATTTGTGTGCAGTATGTTTATCAAAAATTGCAGTCATTCTTTTTTACTTGTTTTGATAATTATGCACTTGACGCAGTCATTCTTTTTTACTTGTTTTTATTAAAAATGCACTTGAAAATTATTTTAGATATCAATGACTGCCGAGCAGACGTTTGTCGAAACAATGGAACTTGTATAGACCTTGTCAACGTTTACCAATGTGTTTGTGTCGCAGGGTTCAATGGAACAAATTGTGAATACAGTAAGCAGTATGATTGTGCATACATTCCCCATGATTGGATATTAAAAAAATACAAATTTAAATGTTTCCTCAAGTGTTTGATTATTGACGATTACTTGGGATTCAAATATCCTTTGGAGCATATGATGACCAAAGTTTAAAGATTTCTGTTTCTCTTGGATTAACAAATATCTTTATGACATTGCAGATATTGACGAGTGCTCCCCAGGTCCCTGTCAAAACAATGGAACCTGTACAGACCTGGTCAGTGACTACTCTTGTAGTTGTGTTCCTGGATTCAACGGAAAGAATTGTGAAATCAGTACGTATTGCATATGTTTAGTGTGTTATGAATGAAATTTTATGATTCTTAAGGTACATGTACGAGGTTGCTTTCAATTATCTTCTCTGTTTCCCAAATCAAAAGTAAAATTTTGACGTTTTTATAATTTTATGCTGGTTGGTTTGTCGAAGAAGTCTCTCCTAATCGATTTCGGATGTTGATATTGTAAACAAAAGTTATAAAAGTAATGAAGAAATAATGCTCAGAACTGTCTTATACGCTCTTAAACATATACAAGCACAATTTCTTCGTTACACGGCCGCTCAAAAGTGTTAAAGAGTAGGCTATAAAAACGATGTTTACAATGATCTCGAAAACGATACTGAATTTCTAAACAGTTGTTAAACAAAATATATAAAAAACAACAAGAGCTTTCAGTTGTCATCAAGGGACTGGCTCTTCTTAATAGGGGCGGAGAGTAACTTTTATTCCCAATTTTTTTGTAATACTATATAGCAGAAATTATGTTCGTGGTAACGTTTTTTACCTATGGAATATCACTCATTACTCTTTGTTTTGTAATCTAGGATTTTAAATGACAAAAAGTCCAATATTTTGATCTTTAACATCGCAAAGTAAAGAATGGAAAATGACAATAACAAACTGTCAAACATCTCAAAAATCCATAAAACGAAATCCAAATTCAAAGCAGAGGAACACAGACCTCTAAAACTGATAGAGGTAGGATCAGGTGGCTAGGATGAGTGAGCATCCTCTGCTGACCGGTTACACTCGCCATGTGCTCTTTGTCGTATTCAGGAAAAAACCCGGAAAAGTCCGTAGACAATTAGGTGATTTATTATGGTGTAACAATTAGTATGAAAAAAGTCTCGTTTCAAATTTTAACAATTTGGAAAGTAAAAATCGAAGAAAAGATGTTCAAAATAAAGCGATTAACAATATGAAATCATTTGTAACATGGTCCCTCAAATGAGTTAAAGATTGCCCCCTTAAACGTTTTTTAAATGTCGAAAAAGGTAAATGAATTCTGATCCCTGTCAGCTGACATCATATCAATGGGACTGGCCCCTAAATGTCTAATGTTTGTCATCTTTAGATTTTACACTTGATACAAAGTAGTCTCTAATCCTTTTATTGAACACTGCATTTTTTTATTATTCGATAATAGGTATGGTACATAAAAAGAATTTGCTTTTTCAGATAGTGTGTTGGCAGTAGCAGTAGATTCATCGCCTTTTGTGGAGGAAGAAAATGGGCTGATAGCCTGCAGCTATATTTCACACCGCAATGCATCTATCAACAATCTTCATTTTAACTGGACAAAGAATGGACTTGTGATATCTAACTCAAATTCTCACGTGATTCATTCAACGTGCCATATGAATTTATCCTGCGTGTCCACTCTTACCATAACAAAGGTTGACATTTTGACAGAAGGTCAGTTTTAAATTTCATTTCATTTAGCATGATTACGCACAGAAAGAGAGAGAGAGAGAGAAAGAGAGAGAGAGAGAGAGTATCTCTGATATACCCATTAATTTACTGAAACCAATTTAACATGGGGAGAGGTCATCATAGAATTCAAACCTACGAATATTTCTGATAATAAAATTCATTTGAGCAATTGCTCTCGTTGAATTCCCTACTCTCAGAGCTTGCGAGAATTGTTTATGTGTATCTTGCTGTAATAATTTTCAGGAAGTAGATCTGTGTTTTCCCGAGTAGGCTGGGTCGTGTTGATTTTATATTTTCGGGGCAGGTGGTCCGGAGCGGGGTGTTTGTGGTCTGGGGTTTGCTAAGAGGATAACGGTGGGTCAGAGATACTTATAAATCGAAGATGTTTCAGACCTAAACAAAACTTTTTCATTACCTCAACATTTGTGTTCCCAATAACGTAGTAATACATTTGCAATTATCATAAAGAAACATTATGAACAATTGCAATTGTTACCGTGTTTTGAGGAAAAAAAACCCAGATTATTTGCCTCAGGTATATTTTTTTTATATATCATTCTCAACCGTTAAAAAGTCATTTTTTAAATTGTTCTTTAATATATCACTTTGGAAGTGAATGTAACTCACTATTTCAAAAATCGTGGATTGAAAATGGAACATTTTATTTTATTCTGTTGCCTAAAACAGCGTAGCACAATACCTAACCGCGACAAGTTTTGAAATTTAAACATTACAATTCTGTAACAAACTAAAATTCGTTGTGTATAATTATAATTCCCCTTGGTTCACCTTTTCGGTTTATCCTTTGGAGAGCCCCTTGTTTTAATACTTTGACCCTTGGTTACCGTGGTAACATATCAATCCTGTGGGGAGCCCCTCGTTGATACCTTAAATAGTTGGTAAAAGTATGCACGGGTAGTACCCGGGAACATCAGCCGATAGACGTGGTCGTCATCCCGTCTAGTGCTCAGGGGCCTGTTTTAGAAAAACATCAGGTATTTAAACAACCCATTTTTGTACGTTTTAACCACACGTGTTTGAATAGGTTTTCGGTAGTATGTTTTTCTTTTTGTTTATTTTATAAGGGTCTTTTCTGCCTTGTTTTGCCGTAAATTTCCCCGTCCCTACAGAACGTCAATACCTGTCAGGGAAGGAGGGTTCTTGGGTGCTGAAATATTTCCAGCTCCTGTATTTATGAGTAGCCGTTTCCATTTTCATGGGATAATTTATAGAGACCGCTGTTCTACAGTGAGTGAGTGAACTACGGCGGCCCTTTCGACACATCTCTAAAACTACTTATGAATTTATACCTGAGGGTGATCCTCGCAGTTTTACCAATTTATAATCGTCAATGCAGATACGTGCTTTAACTTAACATTGTGAAAGTTTGATATTTATATAATTTGTGTCATTTGAAAACTTATATTCTGTTTATTGAGTTTATTGAAAGAAACCTCCAATCAGCGTGGACGAGGCCATGGGTTATTTACATTTCCAAGGAAAACTTTCGTCTAATGAAGCCTCGATAGACCCGTGCAGCATGTGAACTTTCTACATGTACTTCAACTTAGTTCTGGTGGTTGCCGATATACCTAAGCCTGACTGTAACCACGTGTTCACCTGAGGGTTCTTAAACACCACGTGCACCGGAACCGGGCTGACTATATAGACTTTTCCTTCATTTCATTATTTAATTTGTATATTTTTGTTTGTTTGGTTTTTTCTCGTTGAATTTTCTGTTGAATTTTATTTTATTTTGTTATTAAATATTTTGTTAAAAATTTCATACTTGTTCTGTTGATTTATGTAAGTTCATCAGGATGCATAATCACACATCCTCACAAATGGTGGCAGCGGTGGGATGCATCTGAGCTTGCATAAATCAAAAGATTTTCTTGTGTTTGCATGTTAGAAATTTTGACTTTGATATTTCTTATTTTTGTATGTTTCAGCGCATAAACTTTCACAATGTCACATATGCCGAAATGGATGACCGAGCTTATCGCGAAAGGGTCAAGCGTCAAGGACTGTTTAGAGGTGTGGCGTCAGGAGCAGGAGGCAATGAGAGCTGAGAGAGAGTCTGCTAGGGCTGAAAGAGAGGCAGTAATGCAGGTGGTGGACGAGGTAACGCAGGGGAAAAGCCGGGTCCCAGACCCAATAAGTTTGGTTCAGGTCAGTTCCAAAGGGGTAAGCATGTCTCGCCATCAGAGCAAATTAAAACATGTTACAAGTGTAACCGGGTAGGACATATTGCGCCAAATTGTCCTTTGCGTAGTACATATCAGTCGAAACCTCCTTTTAATCAAAACCACCCAGGGAATCAAAAGTCGAAAGAGCGGTTTGGTTTGTGTCTTGATGAAAATATGATAGTTTCTGATCAGGGTGATGGTGTTCATGAGAATAAGATGGTTGTTAAGTTGTCTGGCGTATCAGCTACTGATGAGTCTAGTCTTGAAACATGTTGTGAATCGGGTCTAGATTTGGTAAGTGGGGAAGTTGGTGAAAAAGTTGTCTCAGTTTTGAGGGACACTGGATGTTCCACTGTGTTTGTAAATAGTAAGTTGGTTTCAGATGATGAAAAAACGGGGAGAACAAAAGTAATCACTTTGGCCGATGGTACAAGGAGAACTTGCAGTGAGGCGATAGTAAGTGTGAAAACGCCATACATTTCAGGTAAGGTGCACGCGCTATGTCTTGACTCACCTTTTGCTGATGTAATCATTGGCAACAATGTAAGCATTGTAGTACCGAAAGAGGCAGCACCTTTGACCATGATTGAGACTGCAGAAACAGTGGATGAAAAAGAATGTGGAGTTGTTCAAACTAGATCAGAGACAAGGAAACAGGAGGATGCAAAGAAACCAAAGCTGGATGATTTGAAAGAAGTGGACACAGAACATGAAGGTATGTGGTGTAATAGAGAGAAATTGATCGAGCATCAGAAAACTGACGACAGCTTGAAATCGGTGTTAGAGATGGCCCAAAATGGTCCACATGAAGGAAAGTCTTATTTCATCCTGAAAAATGATTTACTGTATAGAGTTTTTGACTCAGACTCTGGCGAAAAGGTATTCCAGATTGTTGCTCCAAAGAATCTGCGCAGTAGTATTATGTCATTAGCTCACGACACGCCACTGGCTGGACATCTTGGAAACAAGAAAACAAGAGAAAGAATTATGAGAAACTTCTTTTGGCCAGGTTTGTATATAGATATATCTCGGTATTGTAAGTCATGCTCTATTTGTCAAAAGGGGACGCAAAGAGGGAGAACGCCAAAAGCGAAATTGGTGCCAATTCCAAAGATCGATGTTCCATTTTCCAGAGTAGCGATTGATTTTGTGGGCCCATTACCGATGACAGAAAAGAAAAACAGGTATATTCTGGTATGTATGGATTATGCCACTCGATTTCCAGAGGCTTTTCCGATGAAAAATCAAGACGCAGAAAGTGTGGCAAATGCGCTGATAGAAATGTTCTCAAGGGTAGGTTTTCCTAAAGAAATTTTATCAGATCAGGGGACAAATTTTATGTCATCTCTCATATCAGAACTGTGCAAAATGCTTAAGGTCCGTAAGCTGTCAACTACCCTTATCATCCCCAAGCAAACGGGCTAGTAGAAAGATTTAATGGGACTCTTAAACAGATGTTGAAAGCATATGCAGTTGTAGAGCCATTAAAATGGGATGTTCATTTACCATATGTACTTTTTGCCTATAGAGAGGTCCCGAACGAAACAACAGGTTTTACTCCATTTGAACTTCTTTATGCCAGACATGTCAGAGGCCCCCTGGACATATTAAAGGAGCAGTGGGAAGAACCAACCGAGGAACAAACGTCAGTTTTAAGTTACCTGATGGAAACCCGAGAACGGATGGAGACAGTACGTAAAATGGTTACAGATATGGAATCTCTAGCAAAGAAGAATCAGAAAAGATACTATGATAAAAACGCCAGAAACAGAAATTTTGAAGTAGGTCAAAAAGTCTTAGTTTTGTTGCCTACAAGCTCTTCGAAACTATTGGCGCAGTGGAAAGGTCCGTATGAGGTGACACAAAAAGTAAGTCCTGTTAATTTCAAAGTGAGGTTGTCCAAAAGCAAAGAGACTGTTTACCATGTGAATATGCTGAAGGAATGGTTCGAGAGAGAGCCGGAGGAAAACAGTAAGTCTGAAATTATGGCATGTTTGAATGTTATTTCTAGTTTAGCCAATGACGACGTTCAGATAGCAGACGACGTGGTGTCAGATAGAGTTCCGACCCTACAACAGACAGAATCAGCAACTGACGTACAGTATTCAACAAACCTGACTGCAGAGCAAATGGATCAGATTCAGAGGTTAGTTGAAGAATTTGGTGATATTTTTACAGATGTCCCCAAGAGAACGCATTTGATGAAACATTCATTGAAAACTTCTACGGAGGTGCCAATTCAGATGAAACCATATCCGATCCCCTATGCATTACAAGACAAAGTGAAGCGTGAGTTACAGCAAATGATGGACCTTGGTATCATTGAGGAAACGGACAGTCCGTATTCAGCACCAGTCGTCCTCATCAAGAAGAAAGACAACTCGCTGAGATTCTGCGTTGACTTCCGGGAGTTGAATAAGATTACGGTATTTGATCCTAGACCAATGCCTAGAATAGATGCTATTTTGAATAAGATCAGCAAAGCTAAATTCATCAGCAAATTAGACCTCACAAAAGGATATTGGCAAGTACCATTAGACGATGACGCTAAGCGTAAAAGTGCATTTGTAACTCCATTTGGACATTTCAGTTTTACAGTTATGCCATTCGGAATGGTGAACGCACCGGCTACGTTTGTTAGACTGGTAAGCAAAGTTCTTACAGGGCTGGAGGATTTCACGGAGGCATTCATTGATGATATTGGTATCTATAGCAACACCTGGGAAGAACATCTTGAACATCTGGGGACAGTGTTCGAAGCCTTGAGAAAAGCAAACTTAGCAGCTCGACCGGCAAAATGTGAGTTTGGTTTTAATGAACTTTGTTTTCTTGGTCATACCATAGGGAGTGGGAAAATAAAACCGATGATGTCGAAAGTAGAAGCCATACAAAACTTTCCGATTCCAACTACAAAGAAAAAGGTAAAGTCTTTTCTAGGTATGATTGGGTTCTACCGGAAATTTATTCCAAACTTTGCCACAGTAGCACTTCCGCTTACAGACCTGACGAGAAAGAGAACGCCCAACAAGATCAAATGGACAGACGACCTTGATCACTCCTTCAAAGAGTTGAAAGGTAAGTTACTATCAGAACCAGTTCTTCGAAGTCCAGACTTTAGCAGATCATTTATTTTGCGCACAGACGCAAGCGCACACGGTGCAGGAGCAGTACTAGAGCAAGAGTTTGAAGATGGTAAGCATCCAATTTGTTTTTTAAGCAAAAAGTTCAGTCCTGCTGAGAGAAATTATGCTGTGGTAGAAAAAGAGTGCCTAGCTATTGTGTGGGCGGTTCAGAGTCTCAGGGTGTATTTAGAAGGTAAACCATTTGAAATCGAGACTGATCATGCACCATTGCAGTGGTTACAGAGGTCAAAGCTATCTAATCAAAGATTGTTACGATGGAGTCTTCTTTTGCAGGAGTTTGTGTTCTCGATTAGGTATATTCGTGGTACACAGAATTCAGTTGCAGACTCTTTGTCAAGAATGTGTTCGGATGATGCGATTGACTAACTATATGCTATAGCTTTGTGTCTGGATAAATATGGATTTATATAATGCATTTGTATATAGTTTGCGTTTGTTTATTTTCAATTTTAGTTTGTTGGTTTGGGTGGACTAAATGTTGTTTAGTCTTATAAGAGGGAGGTATGTAACAAACTAAAATTCGTTGTGTATAATTATAATTCCCCTTGGTTCACCTTTTCGGTTTATCCTTTGGAGAGCCCCTTGTTTTAATACTTTGACCCTTGGTTACCGTGGTAACATATCAATCCTGTGGGGAGCCCCTCGTTGATACCTTAAATAGTTGGTAAAAGTATGCACGGGTAGTACCCGGGAACATCAGCCGATAGACGTGGTCGTCATCCCGTCTAGTGCTCAGGGGCCTGTTTTAGAAAAACATCAGGTATTTAAACAACCCATTTTTGTACGTTTTAACCACACGTGTTTGAATAGGTTTTCGGTAGTATGTTTTTCTTTTTGTTTATTTTATAAGGGTCTTTTCTGCCTTGTTTTGCCGTAAATTTCCCCGTCCCTACAGAACGTCAATACCTGTCAGGGAAGGAGGGTTCTTGGGTGCTGAAATATTTCCAGCTCCTGTATTTATGAGTAGCCGTTTCCATTTTCATGGGATAATTTATAGAGACCGCTGTTCTACAGTGAGTGAGTGAACTACGGCGGCCCTTTCGACACATCTCTAAAACTACTTATGAATTTATACCTGAGGGTGATCCTCGCAGTTTTACCAATTTATAATCGTCAATGCAGATACGTGCTTTAACTTAACATTGTGAAAGTTTGATATTTATATAATTTGTGTCATTTGAAAACTTATATTCTGTTTATTGAGTTTATTGAAAGAAACCTCCAATCAGCGTGGACGAGGCCATGGGTTATTTACATTTCCAAGGAAAACTTTCGTCTAATGAAGCCTCGATAGACCCGTGCAGCATGTGAACTTTCTACATGTACTTCAACTTAGTTCTGGTGGTTGCCGATATACCTAAGCCTGACTGTAACCACGTGTTCACCTGAGGGTTCTTAAACACCACGTGCACCGGAACCGGGCTGACTATATAGACTTTTCCTTCATTTCATTATTTAATTTGTATATTTTTGTTTGTTTGGTTTTTTCTCGTTGAATTTTCTGTTGAATTTTATTTTATTTTGTTATTAAATATTTTGTTAAAAATTTCATACTTGTTCTGTTGATTTATGTAAGTTCATCAGGATGCATAATCACACATCCTCACAAATTCCCATTTTAGTTTATTCAAAAATTGAGTGATTATAATCAAAATTATTTCCATTGACCATATTGCTAAGTCACTTCACGAAGACAATTATTGTTGTGATATTGTATTAAATTCAAAAGTTACGCTGATTTCACAAATTAAAAAAATCTCCTAATCGTTTGCTGATTTACAATTTCAACAAATTAACATTTAAAATGTTGTTTCATTTTTTCGTAACGTAACAGTTTTCATTTGTATAGTACAAATATAAATACGTGGAAATATAACATCAACTTCATAATAATGTGTCATTATGAGCACTGCCTTGGCATTGTTTGCGAATTAATAACTAATGCAGATTCCTGATTAAACGTAAGGAATCAATATCCACAAGAAAAAAAAACTGTGAAAAGCACATCTGGCATATTTTTTTAAATAAATCTAAAATAATAATAATAATACAAAGTATAACCCCCTCCCCCCAAAATATCATTCTCCCGGTACATATATTCTGTTGTATCACATGACTCACGTTGATACCGATGTATTCTAATCATTTCTACTATCATTTTAGGGCAGTATACTTGCAACGTAAAAGAAGAAATTCAGGGAATAATATTTAGAGGGCAAATGACAACGCAGATAAATATAAAGCAAAAACCCATTCTCGTGATTAAACCTATTCGTTCATCTGTGGAGGAAGGAAGTCCTTTCAATGTTAATTGTTACGTCACAAACAAGAAAGATGCATATATAAAGAATGGCACGGATATCAAAATGTGTGTGAACAAGACAGAAATAAAGTGTCAATACAATTCTAATCACAACTTTACCTGTAATTTTACTGCGGCGTCTAATGTTACCGTTGAATGCAAACTGAGAAGTAATTGCTCCAGTAGTTCCTCAGAATTATTCTCTGCAATCACTGTCTTGAAGAAAGGTAGAGTAACTCTCTCTCTCTCTCTCTCTCTCTCTCTCTCTCTCTCTCTCTCTCTCTCTCTCTCTCTCTCTCTCTCTCTTATGAAACATTGAAAACTACAGTTGCACATTTCTTTATGCAAAACTTATCCTCTGTGTTCAGGTGAAAAACTCTGTCAAAAGGAAGGTGACTGGCCAACAACGCAAGCAGGACAGGAAGCAATAATCCCATGTCCAGACGGGTATTCGGGTAATAAATTAGACTTTAATTTAGAAGATACAAATATATGTCTCAAAAGAAATATATTTTTGCAATTAAAATGTTGCATTATCAAAAGTTTGAACAAAATGAGATTCTGATTCTTTTTTATACCATTACAGCAGAAAATCTTAACTATCAAATTGTTTTTTATTATTATAGGTGAAAAAACTAGAAAATGCTTAATACTTGGATCATGGGCAACCGTAATAAATTCAGATGGCTGTAAAAAAGAAGAGCTTGAAAAGATCGAAAACGTAATAATTTAATAAGGTTTCCGCACCTTTGTGAAAGTTTCGCATATAATTTTAAACGGCGATATTTCTTTGAGATTTGTAATTTTAGCATGCATTCAACGTTAAGATAATCACAGCGAACAAGATTTTATTCGAGTTTTTTTCCAGTTTTTATAACTGTTCATAAAAAGAACTTAATTGATGTTAAATTACGTCTTTAAAACCAATCCGTCAGTGGCTATTATGATTATAATTCGCAGAAATTATCAGAATTAATTTTAATATAAATCAATTCAGTAATTCTAAAGATATAACTCAATACATTGTGCTTCCAGCTCCTCAATGATACCACAGAGTTAACCGAGAATGCATTAGAATCATCTTTATCGTCGATTTCATCAATCGTCAACAACTCCATCACCTCTTCCAATGATAATGACGTTGCTCACAATGACATCATACAAAGTGTGGACCTGATATCTACCATATCTGAAAAAACAGTCAATTTTACAAACCAAGCTTCAGCCAACAAAACAACACAGGTAATGCTTATTTCTCTGAACATACTCTCGACAAAAGATTGGACGTTACATAAGAAGTGTAAGAAGTCCTGTGGTATTATAAAAAAAATTCGTTAGATTTTTTTGTTTAACATACAACCGTAAATAAAAGAGAAAACAGACAGACAGATTCTGGAATGCAAGTTAACGTGGTTGAATAAATTGCCATTAGTTGTTTGGAAAATAACTTAAGCTGTACACATGTAAGAGTTAAAATATATTAAATTATTGTTAAAAAACCAAATCATGCAGATTTGTAAAATAAAAAAACAACCTTATTTCAGTGTATAATGCATCAATGTTTCATAATTCTATTCTTATAAATCATTCACATGAAAGTCTGATTTGATATAACATTTTTTACACAGGTATTTATGGGAGTCGTTAGCGATATACTTGACAATGGAAAAAATCAAGTGAAAGCTAAAAATAAAACCAAGGAAAAAGAGGTAGTTATTTCAATATAGTAATTAAAATCAATGCAAATGAAAATCAAAGTGATTTTAAACTAATATTTGTATAAAGCAGATACTTACTTCAGGAAATAAATGTTTTTATCCCTATTGAATACAATTCTGTCTTGTTACGATAATAAGACAAAAGTTTTAAAATCTAATTGGTCTAAATAAATGTATTACAAAACATATATAATGATCTTCAAGTTGGTTAAATTTTTTTCCAAAAAATATCTATAGTAATACAAATGATAAAATGTAATATTTTTGATTGGATACAGTTTTCAGCTTACATTTGAATTTTTTATCACTCGCTTTTAGGGTCCTTATTTTCACTGTCAATTATTTAACAGACTCAGATATAAACTTTAAAATGTTGGCAATACTTTTTCTTATTAAGTACGGTCGATTTGTTATGTTTAATAAATAAAATATTTTATTTACCCTTTAAATGATATTTGATATTCTTTAAGCATATGTCAAAAACTCATAACAATATAAATTGTTTGCAGGTTACGAGCAAAATATTATCATCGGTGAACAAGTTTGCGAAATCTGTGACCAAGGCCTTACAAGTTAATCAATCAGTAACTGTCAACAAGACTAACATGCGTAAGAAAGATTTATTTTATTTATCTTAAGATATACAGTGGGGCCTTAGATATCCGGACGCCAGATAACCGGACGCTTAAGTTTACGGACGATTTTATTTGGGAACAGATTTTTTATACATTATTTTGTCCCATTTATCCGGAATTCCGCGTTCGGAATCCGGACGGTCTGTTTTTACCACAAAACACTGATTTACTATTAATCTTGCTTCATTTAACCGGACGGTAAGATTTGATAATACCCTACTCAGTACAAAAGATTACCCCTGTTAATTAAGTTTCACACCTTTTTACGTGCTTGACCCTTATGAGTAGCTTGTATAAACGCACTGACCTCCCAAATCACTTTCAAAAATTGGAAAATTGCAAACAACCGTGTATCACACACATATCACACTTGGACACAAAGAATTTAGCTAGATTCGGCTATCATTATTGTCCGGTTAATATTTCATGCCACAATAATAAAATAAAGCAGAGATCTTTATATCTAAAAACGTTCATATAAGCAGACAACTCTAGCATGTGTTGCTATATGGTATAAAAGGCAAAAAAACCCGAGTATCAACACTGGGAGCCATTGTATACAAATACATTATCATTCATGAAAACAATAGACACATTTCAGATATCCGACGATTCACCTATCCGGGCGATTGGACATGGGAACGAAAGCGTCCGGATAACTGAGGCTCCACTGTACAACCCTATAAAACATTCATTACTCTGTTGCTTGGTATCTTAACTTTCAAAGTTCAAGCCTTTTATCTAACTAAAAATACTCTTTAAACGAAATCTAGATCGAATCATCACACTTTGAATACCACAGAGTCATAAATATGCGTATATCATAAACTTGATTGTTTTGACTTTGCAAATGTTTTATTGTTGAAAAAGTTGACATATATTCTCTCTGGAAATTGAAACTACTGTACAGAGTAATACCCGAGGAATACGTTAAAATCAGTAAATTTCAGGTATTGTCAGGCTCACTCGGATGCGATTTCGTAAATTGCTTCTGTGTGTAACGAATGATGAGTTCGATTCTTAATTTGTTTGGAATGTTTTTTCATGTGACAGGTTAACTCCACTAAATCTACAAATATGAAGCATAATAAAAAAATTGAACCCACAGTAGCACAAAAAAATTCTCAGAGAAGAAACGTTGAATTAATTTCAATGTGAAAACTCAACTGACAGATTTGATCAAATATATCCTGGTGTTTAATACCTATCATGTTTTATTTATATTGCACAGTTTTAAGCATAGAAAAAATTGCAAAAACTACTGATATCAAGTTTCCAAAGAAAACAGAAGGCAACAGTCAACAGCTAACAACCCATTTCACATTGCCAAGTGAAGCTTTAGGAGATATTAAAGGTAATTATTAATTGGGGTTTAATAGATCTTGATGTTATTTTATTTCTTACGAAAGGTTTAAGCCTAACATCAAAATAAGAAGCATAATATAAAATAAATATTTGATAATAAGTTAACTGTATATACTGGATTGTGTCATAAATATGACCAAGCTTGCATTACAATCAATCACTTCATCAATCGATCTTTTTAGGAGACGGTGTTGCGTTCACGGCTGTTAAGTATGATAACATTGGCTCCGAGTTCCTCTCTGGAAATGAAACGTACGTTTCATAATTTCAATAAACATTTATCAACCCTCAGCAAAAAAAAAAATCTAATTCTGATCAAATATTTCAACCCCATGTATTGTTGGCATATCCATCAGTCTGTTTGTAAATAAAATATTAATGACTTGAACAGAACCTTGCTTACTATTTACATAGTCTGTCTTTTTCAATACAGGAGTATTGGTTCAAGCGTTTTGTCTCTTACCGTTGACGGATTGATTTCAACGAATCTTAATGAAAACATCACACTTTCATTCCAAAGGAGAAATGTACGACCGTATTCATTATCTGTTTTGCAGAACTAGTAATTCTTGAAATCTTGTTTAAAATTTGAAAAGAAAACTAGTTTGTTAAACGTGTATATTTAAGTGCATATGTTGTTTTTCAAAAGGTTTCTAACAGTACTACTAGTTCTCCAAATTGTGTCTTCCTGTCAGAAGACCGGAATAATTTAGTCAGGTTAGATTTTAAGACATAATTGCTCACAGAAATTCAAAAAATTTCAGCAGCTTTTTCATTAAAAAAAAACTGTGATCCTTTTACAATGGTATTTTTTTCTCTCTTTTTCTTCTTCTGTCTCTGTTTTTGTTTACAATCAACATTTATTTTTTAGTGTATGGAACACGTCTGGATGCTCCTTAAAAAGCTTCACCGACACTCAGGTTACATGCACGTGCAACCATCTAACCAACTTTGCCATTCTGATGAGTCTGACCAAGACTCCCAGTGTAAATAATTTGACTAATATTATTCAATACAATATAATTGTGTTTTGTTTTTTAATAATTTTGCGGTCATTATGTTTAGTATTTTTAGTTGGCGTGTTCTGTAGGTTGTCATTAAAAAAAATCAATTACATTAATTTCTAGAGCCATTCGCAAGCATTGACATTAATTACCTACATTGGATGCAGTTTTTCAGTCCTAGGAGCTTTGGCCACTATAGTCATTTATCTTTACTTTTGGAGGTATTTTTATTTTTTTCAAAATCATTTAAAAAATAATGTGTTTTATCTACAACTTAACGTGATAAAAAGGACCCCTAAAGTTAACTTACATTTGACAAGACTGGAACTCAATAACCACATGAAAATTACATGTAAGTTTTTGAGCTTTTAATTATCGTTTAATTCAAATGTTAAGCCTTAGAATGCAGTTTAATTTTCAATATTATTCCAATATTTTATATGGATATTTTTATCCATTTTGGTTGAAATAACCTTAATTTGGCCATGGATATATATATATGTTTCTAAATGTTAAATTATTTAATGTTGATTTGTTTTTAGGTACTTGAAGAATCGTCGGTCTGTACTTATTATCAATCTCTGTCTAGCGCTTTCCATTGCATATCTGTTGTTCCTAACAGTTTTGGATCAAACCAATGATACAGTAAATATTTTTAAAAAATGTTTGAGAAACAAATATTGTGTAAGAAAAAGCTTTGTAGTCTTTGTAAAATAACATATGATCGATTGTTATCCGACAATGATATGTTTCATTTAGATGAAACTTATGATCACTTATCTAGGAATTTAAGGCTGCAAACATACACGTTTTCTTTTCGTATGTTTACTATGTTTTATTCGTGACAGAAATTAGTAAATGAATGGTTAAAAGTAAGTAAGTAAGTAAATAGACACTGTTCCTCATTTACACAAATGATAAAATATTAATGTTACAGGGTAATGTATAAATATGAACCTAATATATACTGTAAATTCCTTATATTATGGCGAGATTTTAAAATCCGCGAAGGATGCTTCTCGCGATTTTACGCGGATATTATTTCCTCGCGTTTAATTAGGAATTTACAGTACATGTTATCAGTATGTTTCATCAGTGAATAGTCCTTGCAGTTTATAATTGGTGATACGTAGACTTGCCATTTCTAGGTGGGGTGCAGTGTTATTGCAGCTCTGCTGCAGTACTTTTTCCTCGCCATGTTTTGCATCATGTTAGCGCTTGGAATCGACCTGGCTATCGCTGTATTGGATGTTTTCAGTTCAAGATCTAGTTCCGGCCTCTTGCTACTTTTAGGCTGGGGTATCTGTCTTTTACATTGTTATTATAAATTTGACAAAGTATGCAATAAGCTTGACGATTTAAAGTTTGGATTGTGTATTATTTGAGATATGTTTTGGAAAATAGATATATTGTATAATATTTTCACAAATAGGCCTGCCTGCTGCGATTGTTGGAATAACCCTACTGTCAACAAACGTAGGTGGTTATGGAGATGAAACATTGTGAGTAGTTATATTACGTTCTGACATTTTCACTAAATTCTTTAAGCATAATGTATTAAAGTACACATCAACGAATAATCTATCGTACTTTTTTTCTGATTTGCAGTTGTTGGTTGAGAAATGATACACTTTTTGGATTTATTGGTCCAGCCTTGGCAATAATCTTGGTAAAATTATATTTGACACAATAAGGGATGTCATATTTTTTTATATTATGCCATTACGCAATTTATAGAAAACGAAACAACATCAGTCAAACCAAAAATAACAAAAAGAAAACACTGCTTTCAAGCTGCTATGTTTATTTACCAAATTGAAATTAGGTTTCCTGTGCAATCTATTGTATTTAAAAAATTTAAAAAAAAAACTAATAGGATGCATTATTTAATATTAGTGACCTTTTTTGATCAAATCAGCTGATTGTATTTTGTTGTCACTTTCAAATTCTATATTTTTTCCTCGCCAAAAATATTGAAAATTGAATGTTTTTTTCCAAAACTTAAAAAAGTTTTGGTCCCAATAAAATTCGACAAAAATATGAAATTCTATATACACAAAGCTAGGCAAATATTTGTGTAACTTCTGTTCAATACAAAATCAAAAAGTAAGAATCCGATATTAAATTCGTCTGAAAGAACACCGAGTTGCCAAATTACTGTATATAAAAGCAAGCTATTAATCAACAGTTTTGATGTCAGATAAACGTTCAAATTGAAAGGCTAGTAGTAAGTTATAAGAGTATACAAAACCGTGCTAATGTGAGAAGGTGTTTCTCATATATATATATATATATATATATATATATATATATATATATATATATATATATATATATATATATATATATGGTGTTTTGTTTTTTGCTTTTATCCAAATCTGACACTGAGAATGGGTTGGTAGAGGATGGCTATCACCACAATTTATTTAGTTCCAGCGGGTTGTGGGCGGTTTAATATTATATAGAATTAATTTGAAAATTAGGGGGGGGGGGGTTGGGGTGGGGCTGGGGCTTAGACTGTTTGCAAATGAATTATACCTTAACACATGAACGTTTTTTTTTTACAGCTAGAAACAAATTCATAGACTAACTAGAGAAATCGGAGATTTTTCATGCATGTACTATGAGACCTTAGTATCGGAAAGTGTCTAGAGATAATATTGAGACATAACTGTTTTTGTGATAAGTATATTAAGTAGTGAAGGGGACATCTTTGAAGACGAAAAAAAATCAACGAAAGATAATCCCAATTTTCGGAAGCAATTAAAAAGTATCTTACTTGTCTCTTTGGTTTTCTTTGTAGTAGTAAAGCTATCTTGCAATATTTTTGTTTGGAAATTGTTGCATAGGTTAGAAATTTGGCCCATCATTCTTTTGTTAATAAAGAGCAATGTGCTCTTTTATTTTACATATGATATTTAAATACATATGTTAACTTTACATTTCAGGTTAATTTTATAATTCTTATCATCGTTATGAAAACGATGTTTTCTTCGTCATTTATGCTGAAGAAAACTGTAAAAGAGAAAACGATGTGAGTATTCAAAAATTACCGTGTTTGTGAAAGTCGATATGTTTGATCTACAAAAAAGATTTTTTATTATTTATAAATTAATTACATGTATACTAACCAAACAATCAAAGTTTAAGTTAAATAGTTGCAATCTATTTTAAAGTGTCTTCCTCTGTTACACTACGAATCAATTTTATTACGAATCATCAATGACTATTTTCATATTTAATCGTACAACTACTGAACATATAAGTAACAATGGAATCATTATTAAAATATGATGTGATGGTCAGACGCGGTCGGAATGATCAAATCTATCATTAAGCCCTTCGGGACTTCTTTGATTTGACCCCCTCCCCCGACGTATTTAATCACCTCATAATATAAAAGAATTCGAGTTTAACTGAAATATTTGTCAAATGCATATGTTCAGCTCATATTGCGGTGTAAATAATATTTGTAAATGTAATGATTTTTTGTTATTGAACTTGGATGATGTCACAAGTTTTTTCTTTTCTTATTTCTTTTTTGAAATACCTTTGGAAGTTTTGCAATGAAAAATCTCATAAACATGATTTAAACACAGGATAACTACTGGCTAATGGTTTGTGATGGTATATGATTTATACTCAGCTCGTTGAATGATTTCCTTCACCACCATTGGTATAGAAAACACACAACTCGTTAGATAAAATTCATGTTCGATATTAAACATCTATAATATTTAACCTCAAGAGATATATTGGTTAATTTCAATTTCTATAGAAATGTGTCAACTTGAACAGTAGTTTGTATTAATTAGGCTATTACCAGTATGTACGTTTATGTGTGAATGTGTTATATTGTGAAATGAAAAAAGTTAATTTAAAAAACCATATATCATCACAAACCATGAGAGATCCAATATTAATCTTAAGATCGTTAATTATAAAACAATAATTACTTCATACACGTTATTTGTTTCGTTGCATTGTAATATGTGATGTTTATTTTCATTGTACAATGCAATATTTTTTTTACATCACAGAAGCGGCATACGAGGGATGTGTGCGTTACTGCCCACGCTTGGATTAACGTGGGTTTTTGGAGTTTTGTCTCTTGGAGGAGCCGCCGTCGTATTTCAGTATTTATTTGCTATATTTAATTCTCTTCAGGTAACTGAAAAAGGGATTCTTTTTTCTTTTTTTATGTGAATGATATCTAAACTTTTGTAATACACATTTTAATAAAAAAAATGTATAGTATAATATAATTTATTTTTTGGAAAATTGTCCGTAATTGAAAACTGATCTTCAAACATAAGTTTCCAATTAAAACCCGAAACGCACCAGTTTCTATTTTCTCAGAATACCGAATATTTTTATTTGTCTAATTTAAAAAGTTGTTACAATAATCTAATGGTTAAAAGGCTCGGGGATTGTTGCCATTTTCCCACTCTTAATCTCCCTTAAAATAGGAGAGCTCTATATGAGTATATAGCTGAATAATTAATTTTCAGAAGTATGTTGATTGCCTGTTTTCTTTATTAAATGAGAATGTTTAAACTAAAGACATCTTATCTAAAAAATAAGGAAGATATGATAGTTAGTATACTGTGAAATCTTTAAAATTCGTGGGGAGGGGGGGGGGGGCAATTTTGGTGGATTGCTTAAATTTTACAGGCATGTGTGGACTTAATTTCGTGTATTTTGGTATACATACATGAGAAATGTAACTGTATAGCCCTAATTTATTAATTCATGGGAGATGTTAATTTGTGGATGAGAGGTACCCACGAATTCCACGAAAATTGAGCCACCACGAAATCTAATGATTCCACAGTATTGGCCACTACTCCTCATTAAGTGAAATAAACAAAATGGTGGTCAAAATTGTTATTTTCATAAACTAGATGTATAATATTTTGATAAATATTGTTTCACAGAAAATGATTAGTAAATAGTTCTTATTTCTTTATTAATGTCCTACATGTGCATGTAATATGTGAAAATCATTTTTGGCGAAATATATTCACTAGCTACCTTGCAACTTTATTGAAGATAATTTTGTTGAATCTTAAGTATGGATACAAAAAGTTAAACTTAAATATTTATGTCTTCAAACGTTTAAGGACATTGGTTCTTCCCACTTTCAATTTATTTTTTTATGAAAGGTATAAGTTAACTATGCTTTCAGCTATGTTCTTTTTTTTACAGGGCCTATTTATATTTATTTTCCATGTCCTACTAAATACCCAGGTACATGTTTTTTTTACATTGTATTTGATTCATATGATGAAACTTGGAAAAAATGTTTTTATTATTAAAGATTGAAACATATCTTACATGTAAATATAGTAAAACCTATAAGAAAATAATGATAGTATGAATCATAAGAGGTGTTGGTGGTTAAGGATATTAATAACATGGTCCGATAATAAAACAGTTGGCATTAAACCAAAATAATGGTACAACCTTATTAAATAATTATATTTCATTGGACTTAACTTTTGTGCAGTCAGTGGGTTCCATTTACCAAGAAGACTTTTATCCAACAAATCACAAAACGCATTCTTTTGTAATTGTGCATAGTTTAATTCACGAAAGTACGCCCCCCCCCTTTTGAAGTAATTCATTTCACAAACATTGTGCAGTCATCAATTAATTTGGTTCCAAAGTGTAATCCTATTCTTAAATGACCTTATTTCTCTATTTAAAACCTATCAATGACAAGTATTTTTAACCATCGACATCTTTACGAGACGTAGTATTTATTACAAAGACTTTGTCAGCAAAAATGTTTTATGTGTTCCTTGCATTACTTTAGACCGATTAACAATGGCATGATTGGATTTTGTAATTAAACAGACATGAATCAACATTTCAAATTACAAGTTCCTTCATGAATTTACAGTTATTAATGAATATTGTCATATGTTATCATATTGCATATTACAATTAAAATAAAATATACAAGGGTCGGCATGTTCTAAACATACAATTATTAATAGGTTCGACAAGCAGTAACAAGGAAAGTGAAGAAATATGAATCAAGGACATTATCAACAAAAACATCAAAAAGCAAATTTGTAAGTTAACATTTTTTCTACATTTAAAAAGTTACGTAAGGTATTTTATTCAGTTGCGAATCTATTCGTGAAATAGGATTTGCGCTGGATTCATTTTACACCCCCTAGTCAAAAGACTAAATAAAGAATGTCATCACTTTGCATCACACGTCGACATTTTTGTCTATTTTCGTAAATTCCTGTAGCTGAGCTTATTAAGTTGTTGTTACTTTCTGATTAGCTTTAATATCATGAATTACATCAGTCATCTGTCAATATTAGAATTATTTTTGAAACCCCCCCCCCCGAAACTTATATTATTGTATGAATTATTTATAAATGATTAACTCATGATTATTTTTTTTTATCTATCAACGTTTAGGTATCAAAATCAAGTTCAAAGGAAATGCAAAGTTTTGAGGAATCAAACGGTAAAGTATTTTCCCCATTTTTTAACAGATCTCCATCATGCGCTCTATTGTTTAAATTACATTATAATATTTTGTACACTAACAATAACTTGTCTTATTTTAAAAACAGAGGGTTTTAGAAATGAATCAACAGGATTTGCGATACCAAGAATAGATTCATCGATATGTTGCAAACTGCAAAAGCTAAAGAGTTTTATGATAG
Organism: Magallana gigas; assembly: GCF_963853765.1. Classification (NCBI taxonomy): domain Eukaryota; kingdom Metazoa; phylum Mollusca; class Bivalvia; order Ostreida; family Ostreidae; genus Magallana; species Magallana gigas. The sequence continues at coordinate 1,558,355 of NC_088861.1, read as the reverse complement.
TTTTTACAATTTGTGCGTATTTAACAAACTCATTTATATTTCATAGGATGTTGGACAACATAGACCTTTCAAGTCAAGTTGACGAACTCTTGCGTGAAGTGTTAACTCTTAAATATTTTTACGGAGCCAACCAAATCATATCACTAAATTATGTTTTTCGAATAACTCGAGTAAAACAATGGACTTGATAAAGACTTCTTTAAAAAGAGAAATTAAAAATAACGGTATCACAAGTTTTTTTTAGTATTCTTTTTAAATGAATACAAGAAAAAAAAAGAGATTTAATAATGCCTGTTGTGTTGTGTTGTGTTGTTTTCAATATTATGATACTGTATAACTGTTTTTTACAATTGTTATTTATCAGAATAAAAGAAAAAAATTATAAATCTTCTTCTAAATGATCAATAATAGATTCTTGAGGTGTTTTATCAGGGAAAATGTATCTATAAACATTGCATAATATTTTTATCACAGGTCTTGTAAACAAATTTGATAAATCACTGATACCGTTATTTAGTAAGTGCTATTTACTGAGAGGGCCTGGTCCTGTGTTATCTTACCGGGTCGTGATACCTTGTTTTGGCATACTTAGAAATATGTCTTTTTTAGCAACTAATTTACTGTAAACGTACTACATTTGGGTGTGTATTTTATTTAGCGTTTTTGGCGGATTGCGACTTCCGCTTAATAAAGTACATCGCTAAATGCAATGCATGTATATATAAGAATAGTCAAACGTTCATAAACTAATTTCCGAAAAATATCGAACACGCCAAATATAATACGTTTACAGTATGAGGTGTGCAGTAATATGAATACGTTTAAAGAGTGTTCATTTATTAACATATATACAAAATGGGTAAAATGAAAATGTCAATATATGCGTTTATATGTTAAAGTATATTGTGCAATACATGTTCTTGCAATTTGACACAACACCATTTTAAGATTTAACATGCATTTAAATGTCTCAGCATTTTCCATTGAAGAAGGATTTTTTTTTAATTTAAAACATTTAAAAGATTTTTGCAATTAAACGTAAATGCTCAGCCAAGGAATTGAGATATCAAATGCAAAAGTATTAACCTGCATGAAAGAAATGCATTTCTTTAAGTAAAACACTTATTACCGTGGAAACACAGATTTAAAATAAAAAAAATAAATAAACGAAAACATAAAACAGATTGATAGCGAGCGCAGCGAGGCGGCGCTAAGCGCCGCTCGCGTAACGAGCTCCATAAACAACGTGTACGGAGGAAATTCGAGTTGAAATCTGCACATAGTTCAAAGAAAATTTTGTGGACCCGCGTGAAAAAGTTCTAGGCTACGTATCCCAATAATCCTTTGCGGTGCATAGCATTATGGTGGAACAGACAGCGTTTCAAAGGAAAATTCTTACCTCTAAATCGCATACATATATTTTATTTAACAATACAAAATCCTTTAAAAAAGTAAACAACACATATGCACATTTGCTTACGTAAAAAAACTGTACCTATCTGAACTTTTGTTGACATAATTATGACGTGTTTCCTTCCCCGAATTTATCCGAACATTTACGAAAACTGTCGAGAGCAAGAAAGTTAAGTATGACGGCACAGTGATCTCGCATTTAGAGGTGGATCAAGCATCTTTACAAGATGTAGGAAGTACTCAGTATCGGTGTTAATGGCGACTTTTTTGCTATATATTTTTGTGTTGATATTTGTTTTTGGTAAGTAAATACACATGCAAGTTCCATGCTTAATTTACTGTATATTGATCCAATCATATATGCATACGTTAGGTAGGTGACCAAAATTTATTAAAAAAGAAAATTATGAGATCTACGTGCAGCCACGTCATTTTGAAATAAATGAATAAAACAAAAATGAGAAAAAATAAATAAAACAAAAATGAGAAAAATTAAATGTTAAATATCTACATGTTTTTTTTATAGTTGCATATGTGGCCAAACTTTAAAAAATATTGGATATCACACTCTAAAAAAGGTAATGGCAAATGTCTACAACGCATATATAGCATACAAAAATTAAAAAAAAAATTAAAACAAAACTGATTTTACAGAGGAAAATAATTAAAACACAAATAAGAACAATGGACAAAATGAGAAATAATCCAGACCCGTAATTTATTCTTTACTGATTTAATGATCATTAATGAAAAGCAAAGGAATGCTAAATAAAACATAATTATATTTACATAAAAAAAAACCTTAAACGGCTTTGTATTTTACATAAAGATATTTTAACAATTCTGTTTAACATTGTATCAATGCTAAGTGATACATGTAGTTTATGTGAGTGTACTAGCCTAGGGTGGGACAATTTGAATAAATGTTTAAGTCCACAGGTTGCACTTAACAATGATGAGAGATGTGTAGTTCCTTCTGCGCTTGCCCCAACGGTCACATCGTAAACATATTATAACGACTCTGATGCATTTTGTAATACTTATTCAGATACTTGAAAGAATTGCAGGAGGTACGGTTTAAGAGATAAGGGTGATAACAGCGTTTACTTTGATAATTCAAGTTTGCTGAAATAGATAACAAGATAACGGATTTTTTTTAATTTCTTCACATTGGCTTTGTTAAAAGAAGACAATTTGTTGCAATTTGCACAAGATTAATATATTTCTACTAGATTATGATAAGAGACCAAAAAACCCAAAAAGCAACAAAACAATGACTCGCTCTATAGTTTGGATAATGTTGATAATCGTAATAACTGGTAAGAGTAACAAACAATAGACATTACACGTTGCAAATTTGTGGTGTGTGAAGAGTTGACTTGTAAAAAACGTTAGCGGATCACAACTGAATGCATACCTACCTGAATCAGGATAAAATCTTTGTTATATTATTAAAGAAGTACAAATTATCGTTTGCTACCTTTTTCATGGCTTTTTCTCTTAATATCAAATTTTGTAGGCTGGGCGGTCTTCCCTCTACCTTAGAATACAATCTTTTTTGAAAATAATTAAAATTCTTAGTGCTGTGCATTGTGTGAAGTATGTTGTGAAATACGATCTTGGTGAATTGATAAAAAAGTCAGAAATTCTGATACATTAAATTTGGCATTACTTAATATCTAATAACTATAACATCATAGAACCCCAGCCTAGATAAGACAATGACATATAATATATACATTTGTATTCGTGGTAGGGGTAAACTGTTTACATAAAATCCTCTAAGAAATTAATCTTCACCCCACATTTGAAAGTCATTAAAATATTCGAGAACAGTGTATGTAATGACAGAAGGGATACACATGTCGGTTTACTCTTTTCATTCTAAATTTATGTGTATCTAGTCGGAACCCCCTCTATCTTTCATAATATCTTGGCCCCCAAAGTCCACGCAGAAAATATAAAAGCGATGTAAAACCGGATGTGATGGGGGAAATTGCACAGGATTATGGGTAGTTCAGAAGGCAGGCTAGCACATAACGCATTTATCCTTATTAGAATGGGGATCGGGATTCCATGCCATGCGCACATGTTAAAATTCAAAAGCGCTGAGATAATAAATATATCAGTAAACAATATAGAAACAATTGGTAATAACTACCTTTAAACTAATATACTTGTTATCTTTACTAATATAATGCACATATATCATGTTTGGAGTAGACCAATAAACTCTAAGGTAGAAGTGTGAAAACTATGAAACGGAAGAATATATTTAAAGGTTATAAAGGGGTGTTCCAGAATTTATTGCTTTATATGTTATCATAACACTTTTTCAATTGGACTTCTTGAAAGGATTGTCCGATACTCGGGCTGATTTTCAAACCATTCCTATCGTACAGATAACTGTTCATCATAATTTATATACTGTGTCAAAAGAAATGTTCTTTCATGCCTTTCAGGCACTTCGCAAATTCGGTTATTTTTTAACAGCTAAATAATTTTGCAGGAGGCACTGCACATTTTGTTGGTCAGAGTTACTGGTATGGTGAATATGACGTCAAGTAACGTCATATCTAAAACAGCGAGTGATGTTAGGCAAGTTTCAAACCGAGAGAAAATATTGTTATGCTTTTCATACAACACTTTTATACAGCCTAAAAAACTTCACATTTTCTTTACAAGCACATGCATATGGGCCACGTATTGCAGTCCTTTTTTGAAATACGGAAACTTGTTACTCCTCTAAACGCACGTGTCCTGTGAAATGAATTTTGCTAAGCGTGTTCAGCCTTACTTGACAACCAATAAGCTTTATTTATGAAGGTTTTTTTGTAATTGTTTTTATCATTAACCCCCCCTTCGGTTTTGGGGAACTTTAAAGCCATTTGATATGTTAACGGGTATTATATGATTAATATGATCTTTTGTATTGTCTATCAAATTCTATTCATTAGACTCGGTCACTAATCAGAAAAAAAAAACTTTGCTGCCATTCGGTATAAAAAAAAATTGAAGTTAACGAAACAAATAAAGTCTGCCAATTATTTTCTTTTTTTCACAAATTTTCAAAATCAAAGTAGAATTTGAATAATTTAATGTTTTTTCGTGATTATGTTTACATCGCAAATTGATATACAATACGCATAATTTGTATCTGGTATTGTTTGCTGTAACACATTTTTAATTGCACAAAAATGGCAAACGCAAATGATTTTTCCTATTTCCGCAAATTTGTGACAAGTGAAATTATCAAGATACGCAGTATATGACGTGATTTCGTGATCCCTTTATATTTATTTCTACTGCTCATTCAAACTAGTATTATCCAATTTCATTTTAAATATTTCTTCGCTTAATGTGCACTGCCCTATTTTTTCTATCCGAAAAAATTCATGTATTCCCTATATCATAGAAAAAAATGTCCATATGTGTAAAACATTTGTTATTGGGCATGATATAATTCATCCAAGTACTTCCCAAAATTTCTATAGGAATATAGGAAATTATATTTTACCGACATTTTACATTCAATCGGTTTTAAAGTGTAACCCTATTCTTAGTATGATATTAGTATTAAGAGACGTAAAACTGATTACAAAAACAATGTCAGCAAAAATGTTTTGTATGCTGCCTGCATTACTTTTGACCGATTAACAATGCCATGATTTAATATTCTGATAAAACAAAAATGATTTAAAACTAGTATTTAACAGTTCTTATATGAATCTTTAGTAGCAAATGAATATTGTCATATGTTATTATACATATTACCAATTAAAAGAAAATATGCAACTGTTGACATGTACTAGAGAAGCAATTTTAATAGGTTCCACAAGCAGTACAAAGGAAAGTGTAAGTAAGTAAGTAAGTAAATAATTTATTATAGTGACATGTGTTATAACAAATTACAAAATGTTATACAAAATAGATAATGAAACACCCGGCCCATTGGGCCTATATGTCACTGCAAAAACAATTATAACATATAAACAAATATTACGCATTGCGTTTTTTATACAATAATGATTGTATGTAAAGGTAAGATTCAAATAAATATTTAGAGGTTTGTCTCGGAAAATTGGACAGTAGAAAAATAATACAGTCTAAATTTGACATTACCATTGTTGGATTATATCCTATATTATTAAATAATTCCCTTCTAAAATCAGAATACATTGTACGATTCAACAGAAAATGACTCTCGTCTTCTATTTCATTTAATACACAAAAATTGCATATTCTTTCATCGAGAGGTTCCCCCTTATATCGTCCGTTTTAATTCTAATTGGGAGTATGCAACATCTGAATTGTGCCAAAATAGTGATGAAATAGTGATGAAACATGAGTCAAGAACATTAACAACAAAATAATCAAAAAGCTTTGTAAGTTTACATTTTTCTGCAATTTAATGTAATATATTTTGTTTAGTTGTGAATCTATTATTTGAAATACGATTTGTGCTGGATCCGTTTTATTCATGCTAATTTTTCACTGACCTGGTCCAAAGACTGAATAACAAATGTCATCATTTTTTATAAAGGATTATAAGATCATGAAATAATTTATAAACGAACGTTTAAAAAACGCTTAGGTATCAAAACCAAGTTTAAGTGAACTACAAAGTTTCGAGGAATCAAACAATAAAGTATTTTTTTCCTTTTTTTGAGAGAGATGTGTAGTTCCTTCTGCGCTTGCCCCAACGGTCACACCGTAAACATATTATAACGACTCTGATGCATTTTGTAATACTTAATATTTAGATACTTGAAAGAACTGCAGGAGGTACGGTTTAAGAGATAAGTGTGATAACAGCGTTTACTTTGATAATTCATGTTTGCTGAAATAGATAACAAGATAACGGATTTTTTTTATTTCTTCACATTGGCTTTCTTAAAAGAAGACAATTTGTTGCAATTTGCACAAGATTAATATATTTCTACTAGATTATGATAAGAGACCAAAAAACCAAAAAGCAACAAAACAATGACTCGCTCCATAGTTTGGATAATGTTGATAATCGTAATAACTGGTAAGAATAACAAACAATAGACATTACACGTTGCAAATTTGTGGTGTGTGAAGAGTTGACTTGTAAAAAACGTTAGCGGATCACAACTGAATGCATGCCTACCTGAATCAGGATAAAATCTTTGTTATATTATTACAGAAGTACATATTTACGTTTGCTACCTTTTTCATGACTTTTTATCTGAATATCATGTTTAGTAGGTTGGGCGGTCTTCCCTCTACCTTAGAATACAATCTTTTTTGAAAATAAATTAAATTGTTAGTGCTGTGCATTGTGTGAAGTATGTTGTGAATTACGACCTTGGTGAATTGATAAAAAAGTCAGAAATTCTGATACATTAAATTTTGCATTATTTACTTAATATTTAATAACTATAACATCATAGAACCCCAGCCTAGATAAGACAATGACATATAATATATACATTTGTATTCGTGGTAGGGGTAAACTGTTTACATAAAATCCTCTAAGACATTAACCTTCACCCCACATTTGAAAGTCATTAAAATATTCGAGAACAGTGTATGTAATGATTGAAGGGATAAACATGTCGGTATACTCTTTTCATTCTAAATTTATGTGTATCTAGTCGGAACCCCCTCTACCTTTCATAATATCTTGGCCCCCAAAGTCCACGCAGAAAATATAAAAGCGATGTAAAACCGGATGTGATGGGGAAAATTGCACAGGATTATGGGTAGTTCAGAAGGCAGGCTAGCACATAACGCATTTATCCTTATTAGAATGGGGATCGGGATTCCATGCCATGCGCACATGTTAAAATTCAAAAGCGCTGAGATAATAAATATATCAGTAAACAATATAGAAACAATTGGTTTAAAATTATGTTTAAAATATACCACGAGTAAAAAACTTAACGATTAATGTTTTGAAGAAAATTTTTAAAAAATAACTGTTAAAAAAGTTTTTTAATTATTCTTTTGAAATTAATAAAAAAAATTAAATGACGATTTTGTTTATTGTTGTGGCCTCAGTATGCTGGAAAAAACCCTTTTATTTACAGTTGCTATATAATTATATTAATATTTGATAAATGAATAAACCTTATCAACATTTACATGTTAATGGCTCTCAGACAATCAACATTTTTTTTAGTTTTGATCAACGATAGATTCTTCACGTGTTTTATCAGGGATAATGTATTTGTTGACATTGCATAATTTTTATCACAGGTCATGTGTATACCGCTATAATGTCTTGTGTTATCAAACTGGGTCATACTTTGCCTGACATACTTGGAAATGTATCAATTTTAGTAATCGAATTATAAGGTGTATAAAAAATTAATACGCCTACACAATTTTTATCCAATCATTTACATGATGAGGAAATAGAACTATATATATTAATTGATATGTTAAATGAATTAAACGATATTTGCTCATGCATTATAATACGACAACATTCCCAGCTGAAACAAGTAATTTCTTTATATTATTTGCATGGAATATAAAAGAAAATGGAAAAAAATGTGAACCATTTTAGATGCAGATGGTCATACAAAGAATAGGAATCTCAAATGCGGAGATATTTACCTCTTTTAAAAGAAAAGCATTTATTTGAGAAAAAAAACCCTGTAAAAACCGTGTAAACACAGTTTCGAAAAAGAAGTAATAAAAAAACATCCATAATTAAAGTTAAATGATGTACATGTAGCTCGTCTGATGCGTATTATAACTTGTTAAAATACTTTAAAAATTACAGGTACGATTGTCAAATAGAGATAAGGGCGATAAAAGCGTTTACTTTGATAATTCAAGTTTTTTGAAGTCGTTTTTTGAATCCGAATTTTATTTCTTCACATTGGTTTTGTTAAAAGAGGACAATTCTCCGCTTTTGCTCAAATATTTCTATTATTAGGTTATGAGATAAAAGAACCTGACAAAAATGACTTGCTTGAAAATTTGGATGTTATGGATCATCGCAATAACAGGTAATAAAAACAAAATTCATGCGAGTAGTTCGTAGAGAACATTGACATTTTACGTTGCAAGTATGTGCTGTGTCAAACATATATAATAGTTTGAGACAAATGGTTCGGGTAGTATTACCAAAACCAAATATATGTCAACTTGAATCGGGACCATTTCAATGTAACAATGAATAGAAATAAAATCATACTGTCTTTTACATTATTATATAGGATATAATTTTTCTACCTTTTTAATCATGATATATTTTTTTGTAACTACTACGGATTTGGTAATTTCCCATACTTAAATTATTTGAAATTTGATTATATTGATGGATTTCCTGCATTTACTGCAATTTGTCCAACCTTTCGTTTGGTCTATGTATAATTCAGAATTTCCAGACAAAATTATCTTCTTTTTCTTTTAGCATACATTTTTTTCTTCACTTTTTATAAGTAAAATGTAACTACTGCATTTAAAAAAAAATTCCACAGTAAGTTTCAAACTAAAATATCACGGTGTTAAACGATAAAAATTACTTTTAAAAATGTGTATTATCAAGCTGCAAGGACTAGTTATAACTTTAATTCTAATTAATTTACGTTTATGAAAATACTATCACATTCAATTTACCTATTTATTCATGTTGCAGGACATGTTGTCTAAGAGATATAAAATTGTTTATTGTTAGTATATTGTTAGATTAGTATTAATGTAAACATGATTATGGAAAGATTAAAAGAAAGTCATTGATATTTCACTCCCTATTAACCATTGTAATGAACAATAAGTTACATTGTAAAGTTAATGTCTCAGTGTATTGTTATATCTAATTGAATAGGTACGTTTCCTATTTAATATTGTCAATCGTCCCCCATTTTAACACTTTGATTGACCAACATGTAAACAATGTTAAAAAGAATAAGGCGAATTACTTTCGGAAACTCACTTCCGGGTCTCACTTCCGCCGAAGACATTTTAAATATTTTATAACGAAAAACTAGTGTCAAGAAAACACTTTCAAAACAGAAGAAAAGCATGATGCAAATTAAAAGACTCACAGCATTATCGATAAAAAAAAAACATATTGGACCCCACAGGTAATATGAAAGCTTGCCACGTTATATATAGTTATAGGGCATCCAATAAAATAGGACATTTTTGTTTTACAATTATAGGATAAATACATTTTTTTCGTGCTCGAGTTATGGAATTAGATGAAGCTTTACAGCCTCAAACATGCTGTCAAGAGAATAATGCCTTGCTTCACAAATTCGAACCTGGGAAATTGTTTGATCAGCAACAACGTTACCTAAAAATGCTGTGGTTACCAAGAATATGGATAAAATTCGGTCACATTTAAATTGAAAAGGTTGTGAAGCTAAACTGGTATTCTTGTGATAAGTAAGTCATATTTTATCTCAAAGAAAAAATGTATGTTCATCAAACCTCTTTCTTTTTTTTTTTTTTTTAGATAAATTCTATATAAGAATCAAAACTCACTACATGCATAGTCGCCAAATTTTTCATACATTAAAGTTTGATGGACTTTAATAAGAAAAGATGCTTAACAATTATTGCTATGTGGTCTCGTTGCCATTGTACTAGAAATTTAATTATGACATTTTAAAGCTTATTTAAGAACTAATTATTGATAAAAACACCAGTTTACGGTTTCAAGGTGGAGAGAAAAACGCCAATTTAGGGTTTCAAGGTGGAGAGCTTATTATTGAAATTGGCACTTTTCTAACGAAAGAAAAATAATTACGTAACCACCGTCAATGATACAAAGCCGCTTAATGTAGAAAGGTTAAACATTTGAACGCATACGCCTACGGGTACGTGTGGAGCTATAAGTATGTTTACACGTACACGTACCAAAATTTGGGTAATGTTTAATAAATTGCACGCGAAAGTGAAATAATTAAATTTAGCATATTTTCAACATGTTCAATTTACTCCCAATATTTATAAGAAGTGTGTCATTAGGCGTTACAAATGTACAACAGCTCCAATGCGTAATAATACAAGCAAATATCAACACTTTTAACCACTAATGATACAAAGTTTAATCATTAAGCGATGCAAACGCACCCTTTAATAGAGAGGAGACCAACGGGCACGCGTACTTATACGTGTAGGTTACAAGTACCAGTTCACATAATTTTTCTTGTTTAGCAGTTATAACGTGTACTTATAAATGTTTTAAATGTAATTTTTATGTTCCCTCCTGTTTATCTGAGTATTACTACATGTAGACACAGTCAAAAACTGAAAGTAGCGAGTGTTATTTTTATTGAACACCATCGTTTAAAGTAATTATAAAACACTGTTCCGGATAATTATGCCAGTGCCAAGTGGCATTTTTGTACCCGCTTCAGATGCAGTTTCGGGAAAATCAATGTATACCAAATGATAGACCATTGTCTAGAGAGTATATAACCACTTTTGTTTTCAGTGTGTTTAGGAAAATATTGACAATCCTATAAGATTTTTTAAATGTCCTACAGGAATTATATTTCCTATAGGAAAATGGTATTTCCTGTAGGAATTTGATTCAGACATGTAGTTTTCCTATAGGATATTAAGTTTTCCTATCGGAATTAAAATTCCTATAGGAAGTTCTTGTATTCCGATAGGAAATTTCAAAGTACCTATAGGAATATTGTTTTTCCTATGGGAAAAATTATTTTCCTATAGGAATTTATTTTTGAAAGGTAAATATCTCACCTGACAGGTGAGATACAATGATAACAATAGTGGATGTTAAGTCTTTAAGCAGTGGTCTATCATATGGCATATTTGAATTTTTCGATATATGCAGCTTTAGCGGGTGCAAAAATGCCACCTTGGCACTGGCATAATTATCCGGCACAGTGTTATATATGTACGATTTTTTAATAACAGATAATATAATCAAGAGTCATCACATGTTTACCACAAGTCGATCAGTGTATCAGGCTTAACAAAAATAAACATAGTTTTTCATATTAATAGCCAAAAAGTAAATATAACCTACAAGTTTAACCTTACGTATATTTTGCAACGTTCACGTATGGTTATTTGTGTTTAAAGAATTTCGTCATTACAAAAACTGACGACGTAATCCACATAATCTCCTTCCTACACGTACACATATGCGTACACGATAGTTTGCGAAACCTCTCTAATGATACACAATTGAATGCAAATCTTTTTTTATTTCTTTTTCAAGGTGGCTCACTACACCTTGAAATATTTTCTCAAATCAGCAGAAACTACTTGATTTTGATATATATCATAATGGATAAGTATTTAAGTCAAATAGGCGAAAAAAGTGCAATTTTGGATTTTCAAAAATTTAATTTAGTAAACATGAACAAAAGCTCTAGGCGAATCCGAACTCATAATCTGCGGTTCAGAAGCCCAATACTTTAACCACTTAGCTACGATGATATACAACCGAATCTAAACTTATAAACAATTTAACAAAACATTTACATCGCCATGTTGTGACGTAATGTCTAAACGTACGCGTACTTATACGTACTTAAAAAGTTTAAGTCTTGGTGTAGTGAGGTACCTTAAAAAACTATTACACATCCTTGTACTGTTTGGTACAAGTTTTGCATTAATAAGGAAACTGAATAACAGCAGACAGACGGACGGACGGAGAGAGAGACAGAGAGACAGAGAGAGAGAGAGACAGACAGACAGACAGACAGACAGACAGACAGACAGGGAGAGAGAGAGATAGATAGATAGATAGATTGATAGATAGATAGATACTAATAGATAGATAGATAGATAGATAGATAGATAGATAGATAGATAGATAGATAGATAGATAGATAGATGATAACAAACATGTTTATAGATAAACAAAGTCATACATACATACATAGCTGCAATGAGATCCAAATCGACAGGCATGCAGACATATAGATAATAGACAGATATTTTTTTTTAAAAGAAGCAAGTTTTAAATACGGAAAACGACAAATTATATATTTGGAACACATATATGGTAATTCGAAATTGAAAAGTGGGTTTCTTAATAAAATGTTAATTTCTAATGTCTTGTTAATATTTGAAATATTTGGAAGCTGAAATTCCCAGTGGTCAATCACTCTAATTAAATGTTTTGGCACCTCCTCTAGTTTGAGAGATCCGGACTATACTGAAAGCACAAGGGTTAATCCACAAGTAATGTCACACTATGCACCGCGTTTAACACTGGGGCTGTATTGTATAAAATGATAGATCAAAATTTTCCTTATCAAAAGTTTAATTTGAAGTAAAATTTCGATTAAATTTTGTTGAACACTTCACAAGATATTGATGTTTATAGCCTGATATATACGTGACATCGCTGCGTCATGATTTTACGTCATGATAAGACCAAAACGACACAATATTTTGAAACAGATATACCATAGACTTTTTTAACTGTTTTAAAAAATTAGGGATCATTACTGTCCATTTCGATCGACATCTGCGCAATGCCTTTTGTCTCTAGACCAAGGAATAAAAAGCCTAGACATGCAAATAGTGATACGAGGCATATTTAAAAAGAATTAAAAAGTAAAATAGAGCATCGTGACCAATTTTTATAGTGTACTTAATCACGAAATTCTACCAGAACGGCAAAGATATAGAAATAACATCGCTAGCGGGCGGCGACTATCCTTTCCTAACGCTCTATAAAATATATTATTTTCAGAAATATTTATCATAATGTATGAACATTTTTAAATCTGAATTGAAATAGATAGATATCTCAAAGCAAAAGTCTCTGTATCTTTACGCGGATTTTACACGATTTTATCGCATCTGTGACAATACTTTTGTATCAACCCTCGTATAACTAGTAATGTACGTTATTTACTAGAAATATCTAAAAGGGAACCTTCATTATCGAGCTCAGAAACAGTAAAGCCTTTATATTCATTTCATTTTACATTTCCTTAATATATTCACTCATTTGAACATATAATAATTATCTATCTACATTCATAAATTACATGTATAACCTTAATAAAAACGATATGCATTTAAGTCTTAAGTAGTTTTAAAATTTAACAAATTAAAAAAAGGCAAACAAACAAATGCCAATAAAACATTACCAACAAGCGTCCATGCACATTACGTTTAAAATTGAATTGAATTGCTACCATTAAATTATGCTCAGAAAAAAAGAAACAAGCAAACGAACAGAGTGTAGAGCCGTATTATGAACTAATCACATCCTAGTCTAAAACTAAAAAAAAAACAAAAACAAAATAAACAATTCAAAGAAAAGTAAAACAAAAAATCAATTTTGATCATTTCAAATTAAAAAACCCCCAAATAGCACATTGGCCACATTGCTATCCTAAACAATAATCGCCATAAATATAATTAAATCAGGTTAAAATTATATAGACACTGTAGTAAGGTAAATCTTGGATAAGTTTTTACTTTTTTCTCCAGATGTTAAACATGGGGTGAACTATTTTGATATTCATTTAACTTTATATATTGCGCATTGCAATTATCAAAAAGATATTTAACAGCTATATGTACACTTACATCACACCTTGAACACCTTGTGGGGCCCAGTAATTGCGGCCACAGTCTAAACAACTGAAAATCAATAATATGTTAAGATCTTGCAATTCAGTGATACCTTATATTATAACATTTGTTGTGATTTTGAAACAAAATAGATGTTAATTTAATGTATAATTGGTTTCTCAATGTGGCTCTACTCTACCCCCGGGGATCATGAATTGAACAAACTTGAATCTCAAGTCTATACAACCTGAAAATGCTTTACACAAGTAACTGGCCAATAGGTGTTTGAGAAGAGAATTGTTTTTAGAAATTCTATTATATCAACAACGATTCTTAGCATTACTCCAAATAAGAGGATGTGACACTTAATTTTCACAAAATTGAATCCCCCTTATCTAAGGATACTTTAAGCCAAGCTTGAATTGATGCAGTCCAGTGGTTCTACAGACGAAGTCAATATTTAAAATGTTTCAAAAAGACAGACGGACGCCGGACAAAACGTGATCAAAATAGCTCACTTGAGCTTTCAGCTAAAAGAGCTTTAAACTTTAACACAAATCAAAATCTCGATTAAATTATGAAGGATCAAAAATGAGAACAACTTTACACACATCGAGTGTCGATGTCCATGCAGATATTAACCGGTCCGAACCTAACATCCCACCTCCTCTAAAATGTTTTTGAATGTAAAAAGTAGAAAAATATGAACACCACCCTGCTTGGATAGCACTGGTTTGTCAGAATGTAGATAACCCGCGTGTTATAGGGTAAAGAAAGCCCCGTCTGTATCCATTTCCATTCCTTTCATTAACCTCGGTTTTGCAAAAGCAATACCGGAATCGTTTCGTAGTGATTTTATGTATAAATGAACTGAATATCGAGGATTATTTGTGCTAATTTACACTCTTGTTTGTAAAGAATGACGATGTATTTCAGGCTTAATTGTCTTCAACTTAGTAATGCTTCAATCATTTTGTTAACTTTAGGGATCACGTTGATATTTTGATAGGTTCATCGAATTCCCAACAATCACTTCAATGTATGCAGTATATTTTGAATCGATGATAACAGAATATCCAATAATTACGTTAGCAGTTTATTTTTTTCGGTTCTCCAATTGCTATAAGTATAAGATACTACAAATTAAACACTATGTTGGATAATTATGCTAGTGCCAAACTGGCATTTAAATTTGCATCCGTCTAAGCTACATGTATCGAAACATTCAAATATGCCATATAAATAATAGACCATTGCTTGAGAAGTTTATAGTCACCCTTTTTATTAGTGTATCTAACCTTTGAATAATAAACTCCTACAAAAAAATCCTTTTTTCTCATTAAATAAAAAACAAAAACAATTTTCTACTAGAATTTTTGGAATTTTTACAAGAATAAAAAAAACTTCTAATAGTTATTTAGATTCTGATAGGATTCGAACTAAACTCCCATAGGATTTTGAAATCTTCCTGTCTGAATAAGTTCCTGCAGGAAAGACTTTGGATTTTGAATATTTCCAATAGGAAAGTTTTTCTGCTATGGGAATTGTTTTCCTATTGGATATTTTTTAAAGGTTAATATCTCACCTGTGAGGTTAGTTACACTTAAAACAAAAGTGGTTATATTCTCTCTAGACAATGAACTATCACCTGGTATAAATATAAAACAATGAATATATATATATATATATATATATATATATATATATATATATATATATATATATATATATTTATATATATATATATATATATATATATATATATATATATATATATGGATTTTTCAAAAACTGCATCTTACGCGGGTGTAAAAATTCCACCTTGACACTGGCATAGTTATCCGTTGTAACGACGATAAGTGACCCCCGTAGAATAATTTTTATGGAGAAAATTGATCCAGGGTGAGTTATCAATGACAAATATGGCCATTTTCTATAGTTAAAAACCATTTCAGACCTGTAGATCTACGATCCCCCCCCACGTTGAAAACTGACCCCATAGAATTTTGACCCTGCCTATAAACTACATAGAACATATAAAAATGAGAGGTGAGATGTGTAGTATTCATGTTTAGCAAGGGGGAAGGGGCAGCGAAAGCATATTATATATAAGATATGGTTGACCTCTCGTTTTACCTTGTTACATATATAGCACCAGTTTGAATACAGCTTACGAAAAGTACTTGTCAGCTTGCCATATGCTGCCCCTTCGCTAAGCCATTTTAGGGTTGTGTCTACCCCTAAAGGTACATGAACTTGCATGATGATGCGCTCGCTTGTGCTCCCTTTTTGCATAATTTCGTTTTGTGGTTTAGGTAGAATAAGGCCTATGTAAAATCTTCTGATTAAGTTTATGTCTGTGATATAAGAATCTATTATTTGAATATTTTAGAATGAACCTGAAAAAAGACGTTTGTCGTGATTTGTGGTTTCATATTTAGTGTGTTTTGTTAGTATGCGAATCTGAAAGTTATAATGATTGAAGTCTTGAGTGCACTGAATCTCGAAAGTAATTAAATATCTTTGTACAGTGCTTGAGGGTGTGTGTAAATGATAATGACGTTGATGTTTTAGTGGTATTTAATAATTTGTGCAATAGCATTTACTATGATTGTACATGGTAGTGATCTGTGAAATCATTGTGCTGCAGGGTGTAAGAGGCAAAGTTTTATGAGTTGGCAGGTTTTTATTCCGTAAAATGAAGAAAAAAAAGTTGATTTGAAACCTCTTATATACTAGAAATCTTACTCAGTTTTGCTCTTTACAACAAATGCAAGTATGGATGAACCAAAAAAGTGATGTTGATTTTAATAAATAAAGAACTAATCAAGAGTTGAAAAACATGGAAATGAAAAAAATAACATTGATTATTGAGATTAAATCGTAGAGTTGAGCATCCAATGATAAATGGAACAAACAAAGAGATGACCTTTCTGCGGATGAACTTTCAAAAGAGGGGAATTTAATGCAAATCAAGGATATGGGACTAGAACAGTTTTTTCCTGACATACATCAATAAAAGGGAAGGGCGTATTGATGTGTATGTTCAGTGTATCAACTTATTATGAGAAACCAATATGCCAAAAAGATATATATCACTTTCTTGTTCTAATGAAAGGAAGAAACAACAAAAAGGTGCTTGTGGTAGCAGTGATGTTGAAAAAAGAGTGGTTGGTAATTTTCACCAAGTTTTTAATATATTTCCAGAATGGAGTTGAGGAAGGCAATGTGTTTCAAATACACTCATCAATATTTTGTACAAGTATCTCAATTTAAAGAATATCTGTATTGGACTTCAGGAGATATATATTTCATTTTGAAAAATGGAGATGAGCTGTATCAGCATGTTTGTCAGTATGCTAGACATATTAATTTAAATGCATGTGATCTGTCAATTTTAAATTTGTTTTAAAAACACATTGTTACGATGCTTTCTCATGCAATATAAGTGAATCATTTGTGGGAAATGGTCCTTTGCTCTCCCTAGAGTCGGCTATATCTATGTGTGTTATTGAATCGTTTCGAACAGGTATCTCTATTTGAAAAGAAACGTTCTTAGCCAGCTGGAAAATGTTTAACTTATGGGTCAATGTCAAAGCAAAGTTCTTTGATATTCTTTTCATTCTATTATCCATTACTTAAGCAGGGCCCTTTAAGATGGTGACCATCTCAATGTTGTCTAGTTATTAATGTACATTGTACAACTACAAACATACTACTGAAATGAAATTTATGCAAGTTCAACTCCCATGAGTACTTTCAGTACTTTGATTATCAATTATATCCGGACAAATAAAAGCCGATCTAAGATTTTGAGAATCAACACCAAGACATTCACCAACAAACCCTAATGAAAAAGAATTTATTAAATAGTTTGCCTCAGTTTCGTCGTAACCAGACAGCCAATCTGCAATTCTATTTAATTTGATTGGTGTTAGGCCATTGTAAGGAAAAAAAGGGAGTGATTTCGAAGAATTGGCAAATTTGGTTTGGTGTGGTAACTGATACTTAAAGGACCACTGAACCTGGTTTGTGCACTGGGTGAAAAGGTGCGAACCACCACAGTTGTAACACCTGTGATGAAAACGACAGGCAAGACCTGCATTGCTTGCCTGAGTGAATTTTGAAATAAACACCTCTGGGGATATCTTACTCCATTCCTTGTGAAAATCAGTTGTTTTGATAGATTGAGAAAAGGTAAGACGTGCGTTTACGTTCAGTTCTATATGAATGTCCTCCACTGCACATGACCTTGTTTAATTTAGAAGCAGAAGTCCTTATCATAACTATACCATTTACCTTTTGCTTCCGCAACTCCCCTGACCGCTTGTACGAGGGTGGTTAGAAAAGTTCGCGGACAAGTTCGATTGTGAGCGGACTATTCACATAATACCAGCGAAACTTTTTTTCATATTTAATCTCGACGCATTTTCTAAGAAACATGTAAAGATTTTCTTGTTTTAATTGCACCTTAAAAAAATATACAACTTTATTATCTTGATAAGATATGTCTCACGGAGCATACTCGTTTTTTAATTTTTTATATATTTTGTACGCATTTTTTCTTATTAAGAAAATATCCCGTTAAAGGGCATAGAAATGAACGATATTTCAAATGACATCAAAATAACTTATGAAGATCATTTTGTGAAAGTTTCCATTTAATTGAAGAATCTCTTACCGTTTAATCACAGAAAGTAGACAGAACCGTTGACATCAATAAATATCTTGGAGGACCGGACCTTTATTTAATATTGCGTGCACGAGAAAAATCTCCGGTGGAGACCAAAAGGTTCTTAGATGCTGCTTTTTTATAGTACAAAGGTTTACAATTAGAATCACAGATGTTAAAAGATGGAGAATGAGATCATGCAACCTGCGATACAGATGAACATTGTCCGGCTTGTTTAAACGGACGCCGTCTGCTAGAAATTCATGATCGCAATGTTTGTCTGCTTCTGGTTACGGTAATAATCCATCACCTTCCCAAAAGGGTATTAAATTATCCAAATTGGTTATGTCCTTTTTGGGAGTTGATTTTAAATCAACTCTCCTATGCAGTCACGCGGACAAACCGAAAGTGAAACAGTGTTTGGACCTCAGCACAAATCATTGCTCCTGACAAGACTTAGTTCTTGAAAATAATTGATGAATTCGATGTAATGTATGCTGAAGCATTGTTTTTCAAGGAAACTTATTTACAAATACCTTAAAAATAGTCAGATTTTGAATGGGACGAACAATTTAAATATTTTTTGTAGTCGTATGTATTCCTACGCCAGAGTTCAATATAGTCTCGTTCAACTCGACGCTCGGCTGTCTCCGTAAACCCTTGTCGGAAATTTACGGTGTCAGCCGAGCGTTTGCAATTGGTTGAACGAGACTAGAGTTCAATATTGCTTGGATCCATACAATTTTCGAGAAATATTTCTACCACTGATACATAGTTTGATTGAATTAATTTTATCTTTAAATATTATTTAACATGATTCATATGGAGGTTTCTCGACATTCTAGTCGAAAAAGTTCAAAAATTCATATTATAAAAATATGCGTAATTCAAATTAGAAACTACGTATACATGTACTTGTCATGCAAAATAACATATCATTGATTTTAAAATAAATAAACATCGACAAAATCAACTCCCGCCAGTTCTTCAGTACTTTGATTTATAAGAACATTTGCCGCATCGAAAAGTTGATAAACCCAAATGACTGCCTAGATCGTGGAAGTAATTCACATACATGAATATATGAAACACTACACCTTTTATGTAAAGCTGTTACAACTGCCTAGAGTTTGCATTCTAGTTTTTCATTGCCCCTAATCATAAGAATATATAATATATATAAGAAGATATAATTCGGCTGGACTCTCTTTATGTCAGGTACACCGTGACATAAAATTGCATCAATGGTACGACCCCCTGTTCCTTTATACCTCATTGCATGCAAGTTCATACCCGGATCTTCGACAAACCTTAAATCCTCATCTTTAATAAGAAACTGATGGAAACGGCAGACATTATAATGTCAAAAAATCAAACTTTGGTTAAATCCATTGTTAGTTATTAGATGAAAATTTATGATAAAATTAATTGAAATCGATCAGGGACAAACATACATGTAATACTATAGGAAAGGCTTACCATTAATTTTTTTAAAGAAATGGTCCTAAAGAGCAGAATCGGTATTTAAAAGGTTTACCCATGCTGCGTCCTAAAAGTAAGTGAATCAGCGCGTCTTACTAAACAAAGAGAGTCGCTAGAATTTCCGCATTTTAATTCATTGGTAAAATGATGACACTTACATTGCGTAAGTGGAAAAATTGTAAATCAATACATATAAAACATTTTAAGCAGGCCGAATTTAGCGCATTTTAGCGAATTTTGCGCATTCTTCTATAATACCGTGTATTCACACTTCTCTTGAACTTTTTTTTATATCACTTTTAAAAGTGAACACGATAAACAAAATACAAATGACAATATTTAGATTTTTAACGGAAAGTACGTTATAAGAAATAACATAAAAGGAAAAGTAAATATCTTACACAGTTGAAATTTTAAATACAGAATACTATTATCCTCAAGGGCGAATTTCTTTTTTATGAATGAATCCAATCTATACCAATCTACATTTGTAATTCTCCAAATATAAAACAACATTTGGTGCATTTTAATATTTTGGGACGGCACTCACTAAAAACCAGACGATAGATTTTTGTAATGTTTGCATATAAGATAGAAAATAATTATAACTAATAAAATAACAATTTAAAAAAAAATTCAGTAGTATTTTTTAATCTGCTTTAAAGTGTGGAAAATGACAGTTTCCGATATATTCCTACAGGAAATGAACACCTTTTTTGAGATGGCCCCTCAAATGAACGGGCGATTTTATTGAAACTTCGCAGATAAACAAAATAAAGACTTAAAGGTATTGCTAAAAAAAAAGGTCCAAAAAGGCATCCTTAAGTAAAATTACTTTAATTGTAAAATACATATTACTAATGTTAAGCAAATTAGTAACATGAACAGGAGTTACTTAGAATATAAAATTTTTAAGTTTTGTATCATTAATAAGTGAGCCTTCAACGCTTAATGTTATAAAGTATTATTAGCGGTTAAAAGTGTAAATATTTGCTTGTTTCACTGAGCGTTTTGGCTGCTGTGCAATTCCGATGCATAATGATATGATTTTATCATGAAACGGCGATTCATCATTAACGGTTGAAAATGTCGACTGTTAATGCAAAGGGTTATAGCATTAAACGTTGGAATCGCAATGCTAAATAAATATCATTAAGGGACGTTGTATCTTTAACGATTGTTACACTATACATTTGCAAAGTGGTTTTTTTCGTAACTTAACAAATTTTTCAAAAGTTGATTCTGTCATTTAATTTAATATTTGAATACCAAGTATGAAGTTGTTTTACCCAGCATTAAGGCTATCCGTCAAAGCATTTTAAAAATGAAAATTTAGAACGGTTGCAATCAATCTGCTGAGAAAGGGAAGGAAAATGCTAACATTTTGAAGCACTTATTATGACTCTTATTTATGTTTAAAATATAAACATTGGTATTCATTGCTCATTTACTTTACTGCAGCTTGAAATAAAAAGTAAAATTTCTGCGTGATTTTCTTGACTATATAAATGTTTATAGCAACAACACCTCTAAGTAACAAAAATTGTTTACATATAATACAAAAAATGCGAAGATATTGATTGGAAGTTTTGATGGTAACCCATTTGGGCTGATACCAAATATATGAACCCTATTTTTTTTTTAAATTTTCAGATTTTAATATTTACAAAGTAATGTTTTTTCCACCATTTTTTGTATGATATGAATTTGATAATATATTGAAAATTGTAAATGTGAGCAAAATAATTAAACTTAATCTATTAATTTTAGCGTTTCAGAAAATACAGTATACAATTTTTTGTGTCTTGTTGCTGTTTACCTCGGGATATCCGTGAATCAAATTTCAAGGTCAGACGACACGTTCCTCAAAAATCGTTTTTTTATCTCCTCGTAATAAAGAGTTCCAATAAAAATATTTTTATTTTATGATTACTTAAAAAATGATCAAAATTTACTTGAATTTGGTTATATGTCTAGATGGTCGAGTGGTTAGAACCGTGGCCGCTCACTGCCAAAAGCGTATAGGTTCTAGAGGTCGTGAGTTCAAAGCCCCGCCCCGGCGGAGATATTGTTTTAATAAAGTGAATTTCGCTGTGCTGTAGATGTATTTTTTTATATCAGCAATTCAAGTGTAATTTTAAGAAGATTATATAGGACATTGCATACTCTAGTATTTTGCAGAAATGTCTGATAAGGTACCCTAATTTTTTACAACAAAGCTTGTCAAAGAAGTAGTAAACAATTAACAAATTCCTGGAAAAAGTTATCTAAAATTGAGGAACGTGTCGTCTGACCTTAAGAAATTTGGTGACTTTCCGTGACCAAACCCCTTTTAACTTTTTATTCTTAATTGATTAAGAGTAATTTTTTCTCCTTGCCTCATGATGTGACAAGAGAAAAAGGCCCCCCCCCCTTTTTTTTTTTAGCAGAAGCTACATTATTTGTGTTTTACCTTATACAAATGCTTCTTAAAATAGGCAATTCGGTTTGGTTTATAATTATCTAGTAAATCAAAGTAAAGAAACAATGACATCATCAACAGTGAGCAATACCACTAGCCAATTGACATCACCACCGAGGAACAGTGCCACAAACACAACGACATCACCACCGAGGAACAGTGCCACAAACACAACGACATCACCACCGAGGAACAGTGCCACAAACACAACGACATCACCACCGAGGAACAGTGCCACAAACACAACGACATCACCACCGAGGAACAGTGCCACAAACACAACGACATCACCACCGAGGAACAGTGCCACAAACACAACGACATCACCACCAGGGAAAAGTGCCACAAACACAACGACATCACAACCAGGGAACAGTGCCACAAACACAACGACATCACCACCAGGGAAAAGTGCCACAAACACAACGACATCACCACCGAGGAACAGTGCCACAAACACAACGACATCACCACCGAGGAACAGTGCCACAAACAGAACGACATCACCACCAGGGAAAAGTGCCACAAACACAACGACATCACCACCGAGGAACAGTGCCACAAACACAACGACATCACCAACAATGAACAGTGCCACAAACACAACGACATCACCACCAGGGAAAAGTGCCACAAACACAACGACATCACAACCAGGGAACAGTGCCACAAACACAACGACATCACCACCAGGGAAAAGTGCCACAACCACAACGACATCACAACCGGGGAACAGTGCCACAAACACAACGACATCACAACCAGGGAACAGTGCCACAAACACAACGACATCACAACCAGGGATCAGTGCCACAAACACAACGACATCACCAACAATGAACAGTGCCACAAACAGAACGACATTATCGACAAGGAACAGTGCCACAAACACAACGACATCACAACCAGGGATCAGTGCCACAAACACGACGACATCACAACCAGGGAACAGTGCCACAAACACAACGAAATCACAACCAGGGAACAGTGCCACAAACACAACGAAATCACAACCAGGGAACAGTGCCACAAACACAACGAGATCACCAACAATGAACAGTGCCAAAAACACAAGGACATCACAACCAGGGAACAGTACCACAAACACAACGACATCACAACCAGGGAACAGTGCCACAAACTCAACGACATCACCACCAAGGAACAGTGCCACAAACACAACGACATCACAACCAGGGAACAGTACCACAAACACAACGACATCACCACCAAGGAACAGTGCCACAAACACAACGACATCACGAACAATGAACAGTGCCACAAACACAACGACATCACAACCAGGGAACAGTGCCACAAACACAACGACATCACCACCAAGGAACAGTGCCACAAACACAACGAGATCACCAACAATGAACAGTGCCAAAAACACAAGGACATCACAACCAGGGAACAGTGCCACAAACACAACGACATCACAACCAGGGAACAGTGCCACAAACACAACGACATCACCACCAAGGAACAGTGCCACAAACACAACGACATCACAACCAGGGAACAGTGCCACAAACACAACGACATCATCAACAAGGAACAGTGCCACAAACTCAACGACATCACAACCGGGGAACAGTGCCACAAACACAACGACATCACAACCAGGGAACAGTGCCACAAACACAACGACATCACCACCAAGGAACAGTGCCACAAACACAACGACATCACAACCAAGGAACAGTGCCACAAACACAACGACATTATCGACAATGAACAGTGCCACAAACATAACGACATCATCACCCATGAACAGTACCACATACACAACCAAATCATCAACAGTGAACAGTTCCAATAACCTAACGACATCCCTAATAGCAAGCAGTAAGACGATCTCAGCGAAATCACCAACAGTAAACATTAACACACTCCCTGCGAAATTATCAATGGTGAACAGTATCTCAAACACTTCGACAACAAATATGGCAAATAAATCAATCACGATACCACATTCACCATCAACAGCCAATTATACTACCTTTATACCATTACCAACCAGTACATCAGAAACAAAATCAAAAGAACAAATGACCACAACACCACAACAAGTTGTTACCAATGCAACAATCACTACAACAGTGTATCATGCAGGAGGTTTGTACATATTTTCTAATTTATAGAATGTTTAAATAAACATAGTAGCGATGAAATAATAGATATACATTTCTGGAATTGCTTTTTATAATTTTTTTGTAGAGGTGAATATTTCTGTATCTTTAAATTCATCACCGTTTACTGTGGAACAGGAACAAGGATATATAAGTTGCAGTTTTCAAAGAAATTCACCGAGCAACAACCCAATTACTACGTGGAGTAAAAATAGTCGGGAAATTTCTAATTCATCGGCCATTTTGATATATTCGTCGTGTAATGGATTAAACTGCAAATCTAATCTGACCCTTCTTCAAATGAACGTCCTATCAAAAGGTTTGATGTTTGCTTGAACTATTACTATTAAAAGTATGTAACATGTTTTTTAACGATTACGCATCCATGTCAGTTAAAAATAGATGAAATAAATATGTGACAAACATTCTAAGATAACTTTTATTACACATCTCCTCTTTAAACCAGAGAAATTCATAGAAACGAAAATAGTTTCCTTATTTGGAATTATAATACGTAAATCTAACCTCTTTTATCCATTTAACAATTCTGGAGACTCCGTGCTCACTTTTTCAACATTATCATTTAGGTACTCTCATGTCGCTTGCAGTGCAAAATCCCCGCAGACTTTTACAGTTTTTGTATTTGTCATATGTCAAACCTTAAGGGGTATTTTATAAATTGAACTTTTTTATTAAAAAAGGGGCATGGTCTCGATATTGGTCAAATTTCTTTTTTGTGTTTAAATTATTTAAAATGCGTTAGGAATGCATTTCTAATGATCAAATAAAATTTGAGCGTCAGTCGTAAGGTTATAAGCAATTACTGGGCTCAGAATTCTTTGTCATGTAAATAAGGTTCGTGCCCTGTTTTTGTTTACATAGGTTTAATATACCAGTACAAAAATATGTTTCAAGCTGATTCGTCTATCTTCTTATTCATTTTAAGCATAAATAAACAAACCTTAAGTTTGTTTACATAGCAAAGAATTGAAAGCTATGTAATTTGCTTAAAACTCAACAAATGACACTCAAATTTTGGATGCCTATCAAAATTTCCTTACAAAAGCATTGTAAACATTAAGATCAGATATATAATTTCTACCAAAATCGTGAATATGCCCCTTTAAAGACTCTATTGATCTTCCTCAAAAGAAAAGCTCTGTATGAAAATATAGAGAAATAACCATATTTAAAGGGTTTATTGTATGGACCTTTTCAATTAATAGTTTATAGCTAGACAAATCATAGCCTAAACTTTTAGGTAGATCTGATGAATTTTTTTAATCATCTAACCTCTTTAAAGCTCCTTCACAATTAGCGCACTGGCTGAAGCGACAGAATATTTATGCGACCAAAAAAAATAGATATGTTTCCTAAACTGTTGCCAAAATAATCGCATACGTAAAAGCACTCGGACAAAACTCGCACAATTCAGAAAGAGCGTGATGCAATGTAGCTGCAGGTCTGTAGCTCCCGGTCTGGAAAAAATCGGATGGACGACCTGGGACTGGGAGCTACAGACCTGCAGCTAGATGCAAAGCAAATGCATTGAATCTCGCGATGTGTTTTGCGTCTATATGCAACTGTTGTACAATGATAGCGAGTGTTGTAAGATAATGCGATCGGATCGCTTGAATGGCCAAATTGTCTGAAGACGGAACGTGCCCCACGAGATAGGACGCAGTAAAATTTGTTGAATGCAAGAAAAGATACCACCCAAGAAGGTGACAAAAGCAACAGCCAAAAGCGAAACTAT
Source organism: Magallana gigas (assembly GCF_963853765.1). NCBI lineage: Eukaryota > Metazoa > Mollusca > Bivalvia > Ostreida > Ostreidae > Magallana > Magallana gigas. The sequence continues at coordinate 1,531,935 of NC_088861.1, read as the reverse complement.
CACAAGACGAAAATAACCATGTATCCAGTAAATACTAGTGGCAAAGCATGGACACTGACACCGATAAATATTGCAATGATAGTAAAACGTTAAAAGATTACATGAGACACCTTTAGCAACTGCCTCATGGTCGCAAACAGACGCATTAACACCTGCAATTTATTTTAAGATCTTTAAAAATCGTGCATCGCTTTCGCGAGTACACAGAACGTTGTAAAACGTCGTTCTAATGTTCGTGCGTTGCATTGCAATAATTTTGATCGCATTTGGTCGCGTCTGAATAGTCAGCATGTCCACTATTTTTAGGAGACTTGAAGCGACCATAAAAGTGCCCGTGCGCCAATTGTGAAAGGGGCTTAAGCAAAACGTGATGGATGCAAAAACTTAAAAAATACAATATTATTGTAGCTGTAAGAACTATGACTATATCTATAGATTATGATCACTATCATAACATGCAATGTCGAACTCAAAAATAATGATTAGTTAAATATTCCACATAGGTTTTATTACTTGATATTTCTGTTGTTGTTATATTGAGAGGAATAATTCACGATACACTGTATATTGTGACCATGATAAATATATTAATCAGTTCGGTTGGTACATATTGTGCATTTTGCTTTGGTCAAAAGAACACAAATTCTTACGTATGGTAGCTGTGACGTATAAAGCGGTACATTTTCATAAAAAATACTTTTTAGGAGAATATAAATGTGGTGTACTGATTAAGGAGTCTGGAGTTACTTACAAAGGACAAGCAGAGACTGATGTAACTGTTAAACAAAAACCTGTCCTTGTGATCGAACCCATTCGCTCTTCAGTGACGAAAGGGTCAAATGTCAGTGTTCATTGTAAAGTTGCAAATATAAAAGATGCATATCTTAAAAGTGACACAGTTATTAAAATGTGTTTTGGAAACAAGACGGAACTACAAGGCTGCCATTCAAACTCTACATATAATTCAACTTGCAACTTTGTCGTTGAGTCAAGCATGACAATAAAATGCGGATTAAGCAACTGCTCAAATAATTCCATCACGTCTACCATAACTGCAGTGAGGAAAGGTATAGTCCTATCTATCTATCTATCTATCTATCTATCTATCTATCTATCTATCTATCTATCTATCTATCTATCTATCTATCTATCTATCTTCATGTATCGATTTAGTTAATCTTTTATCAATCTAATTAATTTTCATTCCTTCCTTATTTATGCAATTAATCTTTAAATACAGGTGACAAACTTTGTGAACCTGACAATCAATGGCCCTCAACACAACAAGGACAAGACGCTAGAATCCCCTGTCCGGAGGGATACTCGGGTAGTGATAATATTTCATTTTTAAATTAAAAAAAAATGAAATGAATTAGAAAATACATTTGGATTGTAAAATTTTTTTGAAATTTTGTGAAAAGAATTATTATAGATGTGTTTGGTTGTTTATTTTAATTGATTAAAATTAATAAGATTTTCAAAAATAACATCATCATCATCATCAATTTATTAGTAATAATATTTTTCTAAAATAATATTGGTTCTTAATCACTCTATTTATTTGTAATAAAATGTATACTTAGTCAAAATTGGATCAATAAGCACTTTTACATGTCGGATTTTCTGTAATTTAAGGTGAAGTTACTAGAAAATGTCTAACAAATGGAATATGGGATACAACAAACACTTCGGAAAGCTGTACACAAACTAAATTAAAAGAGATTGAAAACGTAAGATGTTGATTACATTCTATTTGACACTTTTAACTCATTCTGTATTTTTCAATGTTTTAAATGAACACGGATATTTGCGAATTCTATATACTGTAATTTCTTTATTAAACGCGAGGAATTTATATCCGCGTACAATCGCGAGATGCACCCCTCGCGGATTTTAAAACCTCGCAATAATTTGTTTGAGAGTTGATAACGATAGGAAATATGTATTAATGTTCTGAGATCGCGATTTTATATTCTTGCATAATATAGGGAATTTACAGTAGCATGTTAGCTGAAAAAATACATACTTTAAGGCAAAGATGCGAGAGTGCGAAGTTGAGAAGGCGAAACAACAAAAGTGCGAAGATGCGACGGCGACTGTGCGATGGTTTGAAAACGGAAGATCGATACTAGTGCTTGGTGTTTCGCCTTCGCAACTTTGAACTTTTGTCTTCGCCTTTTTTTATTGCCTTCAACAAGTTTCGGTTGATTACATTAATTAGATGCAGGCATCTTACTCGCTTAAGGTTTGCCGATTTATCTTAGATATCATTGCTACGAATGCGCTAGGCTTTCGCGCTTACTATCAATGTTGATCAATACTAAACCGTGTAATGTGACATACATGTCTTATCATTAAATATACCCCACCTAAAATATAATGTCCACCATAATGCACTTCTAGACCCGTCACTTACCCTCTGTCTGTGATGCTAATTTATTGCGACATTCCTTGCTCAAGCATGGATCTAGAGGGGAAAAGAGGATCGGACCCCCCCCCCCCTCGGAAAATTCGAGATTCTTTAGTTTACAACAGAAAAATGGGGAAATGCAGTCCAGACTCTATCCCCACTGGAAAATGTAACATCAATAATTTCATATTGTAAAATAACCAAAAAATATGCTTCGCCCCCAACCCCCAAATACAATTATCCCTTAGACCCCCCCCCAACCGCCCATGAAAAAATTTATTGGTCTGTGCAGGCTGTTAAAAATGAATTCTCGAAAGTTTGTCCTCTGTCTCAGATTTCATTTTATGCAACTAAACCTATCCTCAAACGATAGAGAGCTCCACAAACATAAAAAGGCTTAGACCCCCCCCCCCCCAACCGCCCATGAAAAAATTTATTGGTCTGTGCAGGCTGTTAAAAATGAATTCTCGAAAGTTCGTCCTCTGTCTCAGATTTCATTTTATGCAACTAAACCTATCCTCAAACGATAGAGAGCTCCACAAACATAAAAAGGCTTAGACCCCCCCCCCCCAACCGCCCATGAAACAATTATTGGTCTGCGCAGGCTGTTGAAAATGAATTCTCGAAAGTTCGTTCTCTGTCTCAGATGTCATTTTATGCAACTAAACCTATCCTCAAACGATAGAGAGCTCCATAAACATAAAAAGGCGAACGCGAAAGCGCGAAGGTGCGAAGGCAAAGGAGCGATAGTACATGTAGTATCGATCCTTCGCAACTAGCATTTTCGCCGTCGCATCTTCGCCCTTCGCTCCTTTGCCTTTGCGTCTTTGCACTTTCGCCGTCGAAATTAATTATGTTGCATCTTGCTTGTATAATCTCAGACATTGCCGTAAGTAAATTTACAAAAATGACAACTAGCTTCTCTGAAGAATTTGGTTGTTAAATAATATGATGCATCTGAATGTTATCATCTTGCATGTCGACAACACTTTCTTGATGTTGACACAATGTGAGGGCAGAATTCATCATACTATGGTTTAACGGCAAACACATGAGAGAGAGAGAGAGAGAGAGAGAGAGAGAGAGAGAGAGAGAGAGAGAGTCGAATTTGAGGGGTTCTTGAAAATAATTGCATATCTGCATTATACCTCAATTACATTTATGTGTTAATCACTCTAGATGTGCCAGTGAACTAGGGGGCGGATGTATGTTCATTCTAATTAACAGCCGTAAAATCAAAGGTCATGAGATTGGTCCAGAGGATGAGAAGCGGGGTGTCTGACCGCCTCCTTAAATATGCCTCTTCTTTATAAATTAAAAAAAAAATTAAATTTGTTTACATGTTTCTGTTCTTAACGATTTACCGAAATTTATAGTTACTTTCTTTAGATTTAAGGTTACCGATTCATTTGAGCTCCAAAATGTTTCAATTTTTGGACGAAATGCTTAATGCTCTCCCACTTAACATTTACTTGCTTTAAAAGATGGTTGGAGAAACTTGCTTACGTCTCTATATTTTGTTTGAATTGTTAAAAATAAATAAATATGTGTACCTGCTTACAGTTTTTAAAACGAATATTAAAAAAATAAAAAAAGTATTTAAGGGAGCACTAACAAAACAAAAAAAACTTTAAGGGTCTCCTGCACACCTGGGAAAAGTTCTGCCTACAAGCCTATTCTAAATAACCAAAAAAAACAAAACTTTTGGGGAATATATCAACTTTTCAAATTTTACCGGTGTTCATGAAAATATGAATTAATGCAGTACTCGAACTTAGGAGCTTGGGGTTGGTAAACCGAATCAACACCCACTGCGCCACAGAGATAGACACCAAATTTTTGCAGTATTAACTGTTTCACAATGCGCTAAAATCGACATGTTGTGGCGTATTGTCATCAAAAGTAGAAGTAATGGGGTGTCAAGGATCCTTTACAAGTCTAGCCTCTTTTCCGAGAGTTTATATTTGAAATGGTTACTATCATAAGTTTTAAAAAGCCAATTTGATATAGTAACATGTACTTCTCGCACCATATCGAAACCTTAGCCACACTAAGCAGTTAATTTTCAGTTTTGAAACTTAACATATTATCTCCTGAGGAGATGTCAACCATCATAATAAACTGTATTTGGAAATAAACAATCCATGATGCCTTTTATACGCCAGGTTCTACAAAATGCAACAATATTAACAGCAGATAACGTGGAGTCATCCTTATCCACTATATCAAGCATACTAGTAGTTAACAACTCTACATCTTCTTCAAATGAGAAGAAACTTGCAGACAATGACATCAAACAAAGTGTAGACCTTATATCTACCATATCTAAGAAAAACGTCACTTTCACAGATCAAGAGGCTGCCAACAAGACAACACAGGTGTGATTTTAATTATTATTTTTTTAATAAATAAATGATTTATATAATTGGCAAACATATGCTCTTAAATTATTGTTGTTAAATTAATATATTTTTTTCTTTCTGATACAAAATAAGGTTTTCATGGGAATTGTGAGTGACATACTAAACTCTACAAAAAATACTATGACATCGAAAGATACAAATAAGAAAGAGAGAGAGAAAAAGGTATATATCTTCGAACTTTACGCGTAATAATATGAGAGAAACACTATAGTTTATGACATCTCTTGCTTAAAGCTTAATTCAGATCAATTAAGCTTTTCTTTAATTTAACCTTTGATATCATGGCTTTTTGTTTACAGGTAACAAGCAAAATATTAGCATCTGTGAATAGTTTTGCGAAATCTGTGACGAGTGCTTTAAAAGTCAACCAAAATGTCACGGTGAAAAAGCACAATATGTGTAAGTTGATTTAATTTTATACACGTTAAAACTTTTATCTCTTTTAGAACTTCATTTGCTAGCTTAGTTTAAATATTTGATAAAACTGTGTAAAGCACAGGAGCGTGGGATCCGAACCCTATCCACAATAAACCCCCAGCGTGGTTTGGACTCTGGGGGGGGGGGGGGGGTAGTATCTAAAACATTCTAGTAAATAGAAATTTCTTTAAAGTAACATGCAAAAATATAATTAACCCTCTTCGAAAATGAAACGAAAATGATTTTTTAAAGTTAAAAATAAGATGGAAGTCAACAGTACATATTTTTAATTCATGTTTTTACTCATGCTTTAATCATGTGTTTTCTGTTTCCACCATTTTTTACAATGGCGGTTTTCATTTCAAAAGAAGACCCTTTGGTACCGTTCAAACTCAGCGAGATTTTGAATCAAGCAACTAAGAAAATTTTCTTTAGCATAAACGTTTTAATATTTTTGAACATCATTTTTAACTTGTATTGGTTGTTCTTGTGTGATTTGTCAGCGATGCTGAGTTTGTTGCTTGTAAATAAGTTAATTAAGTTAATTAGAGTTATCGGACTTTGAATTTAACGTAGCAACTAGATTAGTTCAAGAGGAGTTCCGAAATTAATTGCACAGACAATCGAAGCTTTGTTGACTATTTACCATACGCAATTATAATTATGCTTCATGTCAGTTTGTCAATATATATTCAATGTTCATCTATTTTTGTTTATCACACAATCTATTCCGCGAGGCAATATTAAGTTTTCTATCTGTTTAACTTTATATTCGTATTTTTTTATGAAATGTAATGCTGTATATAATTCGTTTTTTATTTTATTTTCTTTACCGCGTCCTTCCATTTGTATAGTGTTGAGTATAGAGAAGATTGACAAAAATACTGATATTAAGTTTCCCAAGGAAACAGAAGATAGCAGTCAACAGACGACCCACTTCGTGCTACCACAAGGAGCTTTTAAAAATATGAGAGGTATTCCTCACATTAAAATTATATACATATGTATTCCATTAATTGAAAAAGAAAATTATTTTTTACACATCAAAAAATTATTATTTTGTCACAGGATTTTGCCATGAATAGTTTATTTGATGGATTAAATAGTGTAAAAATCAATTTTAAATATGATTAATCAACAAATCAACAAATCAATACTTTCCAGAGACTGAAGTGGCTTTCACAGCTGTTAAATATGAAAATATTGGCTCCGAGTTCATCTCTAATAATTACACGTACGTTTATAAGAACACCATTCATGTAGCATAAGTATGCTTTAAGGTCATATTTAAATCAATATCTTTCGGAATGTCAACTACTAGTATTACTAATATTATATTCTTTTCATGAAAGTTTCATCACATGTATATTTATGTCTGTTTATCTTTCCAAGTACAACGAAAACAAGCTTAAAAGGAAAACAAAATTTTATACGTCATTTCTGGTATTTTTTTGTTTTGTTTGTTTCTTCATATGTTAATAAGAAAACAGATATTGACTGTGTTTGCGGGCCAAACATAAATTATATCAGCCCCCTTCGACTTAAGATATTAAATATTTCGTCCCTTGGCGCTAATACGATCAAAGTTGCCACCAAACCCGGTCAATATTTGTATAATATGATATTGGTGTTAAACAGAGAGGTCGGATCCAGTGTTTTGTCCCTTACTGTCAATGGGCTGGACTCACAGCATCTAGAAAAAAATATCATACTTTCGTTCCAAAGGAAAAATGTAATTTAACTATTTTATTACCCCTTTTCAACAAATCTAGTAGTCCATATTGAATTGTCTGGTAATCCTACTGTATACATATAACACATTACTGGTTTTTTCAAGGTTACCGGAAATTCGACAGAGTGTGTATTTTTGTGGGGAAATAATAGTGATACACACAGGTAACGGTTTTCGATATACATTTTATAAATTAAAATATAAATGTACAATAACAATGTTCATGCACATTTGTGATATAAAATTAACTTATAGTTATGTGTATAGAATAGATAACCAAGTAATTGAAATCCTATGAAAAATACTCTAACAAAAAAGGAAGAAAAATATTATATTTGATATTGTCTAAGGAGATACTGCTAATATGTCCTTTTTAAATTATTTAATAGCGTTTGGAATACGTCAGGATGTTCTTTAAAGAACTCTACAGATTCCCAGGTTAACTGTTCATGCGACCATCTAACCAACTTCGCCATTTTGATGAGTTATACTGACGGTCTGCATGAAGAGGTACATGTACATACAATTTTGAAAATTCTCCAGGACGTTTGAGTTGATTTGAATAATTATGTTAGAGATACATATGTATGTATATGTGAGTTATTTTATAAAAAGAACAAGGTTCATGAATTCCATTGAAAAATATTTGTTTTAAGATCTGTTCGCAGTTTGTCCCTTTTTCGACTAAAGACTGTCGACAAATGGAACAACTAATTGCAGCAGAATGAAAGATTTGTTATTTACTTAAACTAACAACATACATATTTATATTGCAGGTATCAAAGGAAGACATCAAACGACTAAAAATAATATCTGTCTTCGGATGCAGCCTCTCTATAATTGGGGCTTTTGTAACAATCGTCTTGTACATTTACTTTTGGAGGTAACGCAGGTTGTTTAATAGTTTTAATATGCAACTACAGTTGTATAGTTTTTATCCCTCTCGTATGTGTCTGGGTTACTATATATAATGGGTTAGATATTTAAAAAAAGTGGTAAGAGAATAGTGTCCACAGTGGCATTACATGTATATTCAGATTGATCGATACATATTAGTTCTGTTTTCAATTGTTCAAAAGATTTCATGTGAGGACATAACTAACTTTTTTTTCAGATACATAAAATCTCGTCGTTCTACGTTGGTCATTAATCTATGTTCTGCTCTGTGTATTGCATATCTTTTGTTCCTAACTGCTGTAGAACATTCGGAAAACAAGGTACTTATATACTCCACTCTATCTTGAAATCTCTTTACATTGAATGTTTAACTTGTCTCTTTTTGTGATCTCTTTATTTAGAAGAGGAAACATCATTAGGTTGAGGTGTTTCTCTTTTTGGAAAATCAAATTATTTTTGTTTCTATTTTTAGACAGGTTGTATAATAATTGCTGCTCTTTTGCACTACTTCTTCCTGGCTATGTTCACTACAATGCTCTGCCTAGGCATCGATCTTGCAGTTGCAGTTTTTGATGTTTTCAGCTCAAGGTCAAGGTCTGCTATTTTCCTTCTGGTTAGTTGGGGTAAGTAGTGGTTTAGAATTCTAAACAAAACTGGCTAATTTTGTTACAAGACAGTCAAATATTAGTTCAAAGATTAAAAAAAAAAAACTTATCAAAACCGCAATAATACATTTTGTAAGCAAAATGAATGGTTAATTAAAACAAAACACCTTTTAATTTTCCTTATTAACGTTTTATTGTTTTTAAAATTATAGGCTTACCGGCAGTCATTGTTGCTATTACTTTGGGAGGATCTCAGTTGGAGGGATATGGTGATGAAACATAGTAAGTCATATCGAAATTCAATATTAGGTCAAGCACTACATGTATAATCACATATGCCGGTACTAAAATGGGCAGAAGTTTAACATTTATATTTATGAATATATATTGTATTAGAAGCAATTTGTTGCATGTTCTTTGCCTATTCTTGTATACATATGAAAAATTTAACGTTTTGTTTTGTATTGTTAAATTCTTAACCGAAATAAAATATTTGGCATTTGTTTATTTTCTAAAGCTGTTGGCTACGACACACCACTTTGTTTGGGTTCATCGTCCCGGTTCTTTGTATAGTTTTGGTAAGTTTCTGGTGAGCTTTTTAAAAACCTTTGACAAGAAGTCATCGTCGCTTCTTATATGGATTGAAAAACGTTTAGTAATATATTACACTTTTAGATATTATTGGATAAGAAGGAAATATTTTTAGCAATGCCCTTCTTATCTCCACTTTCAAAATATTTAAAGTTCACCATCCTCGCTCACAAAATATCCTTTTCACAAAATATGATTACTATACTTTGATTTTTACTACATGTACTACAGGATAATTAATTTTTTTTTTCAAAAATGTACATACCATGAATTAACGTGATCTTTAATATTCTTTCTAGGTGAATTTAATAATTGTCATCTTCGTCATGCGCAGAATATATACGTCTTCTTTTATGATGAAAAAATCTCTGAAAGAAAAAACATTGTGAGTATATATATATATATATATATATATATATATATATATATATATATATATATATATATATATATATATATATATATATATATATATATATATAATTTCCAGATTTTGGAATTACATATATTGTATATCCATTTTTCTTAGAAAAATGTCATGAACATTACTATTAGATATGGAGGAAAATTTGGTTTATATGTTTCATGTTTATATTTTACTTAACAGGAGTGGACTGAAGGGAGTATGTGGGCTGCTGCCAATATTAGGCCTTACCTGGGTTTTTGGAATATTTTCCGTGAATCAGGATCTAATAATTTTCCAGTATTTGTTTGCAGTTTTCAATTCCCTTCAGGTAAATTATTCGGCAGATAATGTATTATTTTGTCAATTTTAAAAGTACCACATGATTGTAAGAACTATGCATTATTTTTAAATATTATAATGATAATTGTAACTTTTTTTTCTTATTTGCATATTGATATCAGAATTATGATAAACATATAAAACAGTGTGTCTAAAATAAAAGCCCCCCCTCCCCCCCCCCCAAAAAAAAAAAAAAACAAGTGACCATAATGACAAAGGTAAACGGAAGTGTTTAGTGTCCCGTATTTTTTCGTCATGTTAAAAAAGACGAATCAATGTATGGTTATTTTTCTATCTACAGGGTCTCTTCATCTTTCTGTTTTACGTTGCCTTGAATCCACAGGTAAAATCATTTCTATCTATTTCTAGAAAACCCATAAAAATAGAAATTATTTGCTTCTGACAAATTAAGATTAAAATACATTGTACAAATTGTTTATGAAAAACACCATAATGCAGTGAAACTCGTGTCGAGCAAACACGAACATACCGAATCTCATATAAAGGAAAATTTTGTGAAGTGTCTAGTCTTGGTTACTCGGTTATAAGGAATATACGGATTTTTGCGAACTGATTTTTAGCCCCGGAAAGGTGACAAATAACAAAATTGACTTCTTTTACGGTGCATTCTTTTATAGTTTTAAAACATAGCAATGACAATTGACAAAATCTGTTGAATGATTCCCCCTTATAATCCGTATATTCACCACCCTATTATATATCTTTTAGAGGAAGTATTTAAGTGTATGCCTCAATAAGCAAAAAATGATAGTACTATTGAAGGAAACATGTATATATAAAGAATTCGTTGTGCTTATTATTACGAGTTCATTAAACGGATATATTCCAAATTAGGGATATAGCAAGCAATTCAACTGGTCATGGACCCTAGGACATCGCTCGAACCGAGTGAATGAATTAATGTGATATTCCTCTAGATAACTTGATTTATAATCATTTATATATCATTTTATATATCATTTTTTGTGACAGATCACTGCATTTTATATTTAAGACAGGAACTTAGTATCTTGTCATTTATATATTGGAGTATGCATTTAAAAACTCTATGCACTGTAAACTATTTTATACATTTTATGGAAATGAAATATGAAATTCTTAACACTGCTACTTTGAATTACTGAATTACAAAGAAAAATTCAGAATTTTCTGATGATTGTTAATTACATGGCATTACTTGTTTGTAGATGCGAGAAGCAGTTGCGAGAAAGATTAAAATATACGATTCAAAATCATCAATTTCAAAGACCTCAAAGACAACAAAATTTGTAAGAAAAGACATTTAGTTGAAATCTAAAATGAAATAAGTTTTTTTGAAATACATGTTATTTTTTCAATATTACTTAATTGTGATTTGAAAAAAATCATAAATGAAAAAAATAAAGCTCCACTTCATTAAAATTTCTAAAGGTGTCGACTTCTTATTCAGAAGAGGAACAAAACTTTGAAGAGCGTGAAGGTACAGTTAATGGAACAAGACAATTACAATTGTACTTAAGAAACTACTTATAATTGTCTGCTCTGTTCAAAGTGTCAATTTCAAACTAAAGAACAATCTGACTTATTTGTACAAGGGAAAATGATTTAAACATTTATTGTTACTGCGGTATTTAAACCAATGTTTATTGAATCAATATATATGAAAATATGAAAAATATAAATTATATGCAACAAGTTTTCATTAGAATATTTTGATGTCTGAACTGATACAATTCATGGCCATTTACGACAGGTTGATAACATTAATACATGTATGTTGAAATAGCACAATAATCATTTACTTCTGTATAGATGGCACAGCGGCATCAAATATGTTCATCATTCCGCGCTGTAGTGTACAAGTGAGTATAAATGATTAGTGATAAATTTCATTAATTTTTATCAATAATACATATAAGAGTATTCGGTATTAATTTTCATATGCAATGTATTAGATGAATACACACTTTTATCAAAGACAATATTATTTCAATGTTCAGTATATTAAGTATTTGCTTGAACACGCAATGACAATATACGTCCTATTCTATTTATATCATTGTAGAACAAACTGTTCAATAAGAGACAGTAAACATCTAGATTGCCGTACTCCGTTATGCTACAGCACAGCTGTTCAATGAAGGATCCATGAGGAAAGGATTTGTGATATGATTAACTAGCATAATACTAATCCTGTCAGATGTAATAAGATAATCATTTCGTTTTTTTTTACTTATTTCGTACAGTATTTGTAGCATCGATAAGAAACGCAAGGGAGTAAATAAATTTCTCTCATTTGTTTGCAATGTTTATTCCAATTGAAAACTCAATTTTTTTTTTAAAATGTTTTAATTATGCGTATTTTGTGTATCATTTTTTTTATTACTGTATATTTAAATCTTGTAATTATAATCTTTGACCCAAATGCATAATAATTTTATCTGATGTCAATTTAGATATTTTATAACAAATCAATATGTAATAAATAATTTATTACAAGACAAAATTAAGACCTAATGATTGTCCTATTCTCTGTTTGGAATCTTAAGTGTTTTAATTTTTTGTGTCTCTATATTTCGGTAATTAAATTGAAAAGCTGATCGTTTATATTATTCATATTCAGTTTCGTATGATTGAAATACGATTTCTTTACTGTTGTATATTTGTAAATATTTTTATTGTAAAGTTATATAATAATATATTTGGCCGTTTCATCTCTACAAATTTTTTTGTTACAAAAATTAAACTACTGGTGTGAAAAGCAGTTTTATATTTTTGCAGTTTTCGTAATTGAACTTCATATCTAATATGATTTGTTATAATATTATTGTGGTTTATAAAACAATTTTCAAAATATACAAGTTTTTTCTGATATTTTCCCACCATTTTTAAAAAAGGACAGTTTTCTTGTACTTGGGTGTGCGTCTTAAGCTACACAAATGAGTAAGTATGTATAAAGTTATTAAATATCAGTAAATATTTTCGCCAATTTCTGACTGCTAAATGAAAAATATTTGCACGTAATGAGAAAATGTAAATTTAAAGGTTAAAAAAGCAAATATTGTATTTCTGCTAGTTAAACGTAACGAAGTTCCTAAGCATTGTAACCTCCTGAGAGCCAAGTCAAATACAACGATTAGCAACCTGTTATGTTAACATGTATTCTATTTTATTATTTTATTATACTTTTTAAACAAGCGGCCAGGGGCCATATCGCTCATCTGAGCAACAATCGTTATGGTATCAAAATTCAAATTTCTTAAAAATGAAGTACAGTAGACCTTGTTGATCCTGTGCAAAAGTTGAAAAAATCTGCCGTTTTAATTACCACTCCCTTTGTGGTCACACTCTTCTCCAGGGATTCATGGTTTGATCAAACTTTCATCGCCACAGCAGGTGTTTTCACACAAGTTTCAGCTTTTTTGGCTTAACGCTTTTTCCAGAAGATTTTCTCTATATCGTCTAATGTAAAAATTTGACCCCCCTCCCATTGTGGCCCAACCATTCCTCATGAATCATAATTTGAACAAACTTGAATCTACTAGACCGGATGATGCTTCAACACAGACTTTAGTTTTTGCGAAGTAGATTTTTCAAGATTTTCTTGACATATTCTTATGTAAAACAGACTTTACCCCCCCCCCCCCGTTGTGGCCCCACCCTACCCTGGGGATAATGAATTGAACAAACGTTTAACTACATTTACCCGAGGTTGCTTCTACTAAAGCTTTTCTGGCAAAATGGTTTTTGAGAAAAAGATTTTTTAACATTTTCTCAATACTTTTTATGATTGTGGCCCCACCATTTGAGCAAATTGAATATACATTACATAAAAATGCATTCTAGGGAGGAATTCTAATGATAATCTTTATTTACTCCTATGTAAATCTTGACCCCACCCCATTTTGCCCCCACCCCCCCCCTGGGGTCGTGACTTGAACAAATTTGAATCTACATTACCTAAAGGATGCCTCCATACAAGTTCAAACTTTTCTTGCCAAATGGTTTGTGGGATGAAGATTTTTGAAAAATATATTTTAATAATTTTAAATTATCTGCCCTTTGTAATTCATTTTACCAAACTTGAATCCTTTTCACCCAACAATGCTTTATGCCAAGTTAAAATTGGCCTAGTGGTTCTGGAGAAGAAGTTGAAATTGTGAAACGTTTACACACGGACAGACAAACAGACAGACGCTGGACAAAAAGTGATCAGAAAAGCTCACTTGAGCTTCCAGTATTGCTTTTCGTATTGTTGATTTAGAAAACAAATTTGATCATTTAAATAGTAAAACAATAAAATGCTTTCTTTGGCGATTAATGCGGGATATGAAGGTGGCGACCCTGCAAAAAAATAATAATACATAACCCGCAGGCTATGTTAGTATTTTGCAATTATCATAGCGTTCATTATCCGCTTAAATCGTCAAAGTAAGCAGTGTATTGTTTATATTTACATCTTTATTAAACAAATTCTTAATTTGATTGTAAAAGTAAAGTAAGTGAAATTAACTAAATACTATTAATGCACATCAGTTAGTTAGCTAAAAGAAACAACAAAATCGATTCCTATGATAATTTGAGTCTGGTGTCATCATTATCATTTCACGCAGTACGCAATCTTTCCTGAGTTGCTGAAGATGTTGAGTAATGGATAAACGTAACGTATATCTTTTAGTCAATTAAGTTTCTACAGAGGTTTGTTTTACAATTTATTTCCGTGCGAAATATATGGATTCATACTCCATATATGGAAATAAAGCATGATAACGTTGCGCAGAAGAACAATGTTATCTGTAAACAATTTGTTGTAAAAACTAAATTCTACATGAATTTTACCAAATACGCCATCTTGTTGCTAATATAAGATGTATCTTAAAACTAGAACCCTTATCCTGAGACAAAACAGGTGATTTTATTATTTATTTATTTTTTTTTTGGGGGGGGGATGACATTCACTAAACTTTAAAACGCGTCTATGCTTATTAGAGATGTTAGATAGGTTTTAAATTAGTTTTATTTATTTCTTCTTTCCTAAAAATTTTGCATCTAACCTTTTCTTTATAATTATTTTGAACACAACTCTTAGATACTATACATGAATTGACTCTATACAGAGAAAACCTAACAGATTTTATTTTGTAAATATACTTCTAAATCAAAAAAGGTACTTGCAATCGTTAAACTAATAAAAAATGTTTTACCGCTATAGCCATACAATCTAACGTAAACATTGGCAAGTACCCAAGTTCTTAGATTTGAAATTCTTAAGTTGAATATTTTCAAAGATACGTGTAATATTTTGGAAATTTCTTCTTCTTTTTTCATGTAATCAGGTTATTCATCTTGTTACTGTGATGTGTATGGTATATGGGATTTTTCGGATTTGTCCTACTGTGCAGAAAACGACTTTGATTCACTGGAACAGGAGGTTAGGAATAATGAGAGAGAGAGAGAGAGAGAGAGGGAGAGAGAGAGAGAGAGAGAGTTACTTCTTGAATGATAAATCTGATCTTAGAAAAATGTATGCAAGTTATTAATTTTGTACCTATTCATTTGTCGTTCGTAGTTGGATGCGATCTACGCAGAGATGGAAGACGGATTTACAATCCCGACTACAATTAGCAATGCAATAAATTCTACCTTAAGCGGGATTAAAAAAATTTCTCGGAACGGAAGTTCATCCGGAGGTTTGAACAGAACACTCCAAATTTTGAGTAGAATCGTTACATTAGCCAACGAGTCCGATTCCATTAACGAAGAGGTTGTTCAACCCATTATCAAAATCTATGATTCTTTTCTCATTTGTGAATTTAATATCATTCTGTTATATAGTAATTTCATTACAGTTATTATTTTTTTTAAATTCGGTATGGTCTTTGCACCTCTTTATTGAGATTTTCATTAACAATCTAATTGATGGATGTTTATTGTAAACAGCAATACTTAAATGCCAGGTAATAAATACATGTATGAGTTTCAAAAAAAAGATTCCAATGTCAAGGAAATGACGATGCCAGGATTTTAATCATAAGTACTTTACATGTAATAGGCTTCTCTAGACTTAATTTTGTGGGAGTTACCTTTCGTCGAAGTAGTATTTTTTCATAAATAATGCACATGCGATGTATCAACTACACTTTAGTATGTATAATTTTTTTTTATTTTTCAGTCGTTTTTTGGATCAGTTGACAACATTTTATCAACAAGAAACAATGATGCATAGATGACATTATCAACGGTAAGTAATGAATACTGTGTCAGATAATTATGCCAGTGCAGAGGTAACATTTTTGCACCCGCTTATAATGCAGCGTCATAAAAATTGATATATCAAATAATAGACCATTGTCTACAGAGTATAAACCCGCTTTTGTTTTTTTTTTTTGGTGGCTCACCTGACAGTTGAGATAATTACTTTTTAAAAAATAATGTCCTATAGGAAACAATAATACCCATAGAAGAAGTAACTTTTTTACATTAAAGATTGAAAATTTTCAAAAACATCCGATTGGAATTAAATTCTCCATGGAAGAACAAAATTCCTAAAGGAATTTGAATCAGGCAGCTAGTTTTCCAGCAGGAAATTAAGATTTTCTATCGGATTTTATATCCTATCGGAGTTTTGTTCAAATCCTCTCGGAGTTTTGTTCAAATCCTATCGGAAGTTAAATTCCTATGGTGATTTCTTTTATTCCGGTAGGACATTCCAAATATCCTATAAGGAATTTGTTTTTCCTATGGGAAAAATTATTTTCCTGTCGAAATTTATTCTTTAAAGGTTAATATCTCACCTGGCAGGAGAGATACGATAATAACAAAGGTGATGAAAAACTCCTCACGCATTGGTTTATCATATGGCATATTTTGAATTTTTCGACACATGCAGCTAAGACGGGTGCAAAAATGTCACCTTGGCACTGACATAATCATCCAGCACAGTGCTAGTTGCATCAACGAACGAACCATACATACATAAATGCAATGCATGCATACATACATACATACATACATACATACATACATACATACTTACATACTTACATACATACATACTATTATTTCACTAATTTTTATATAACAGTCGGAAGATATCAGTTTGAATAATGAAAACCTTTCCTTTTTGTGCTTGTAAATAAAGCATTGTATTTAACAAATTCTAAAAACAATTTATATTTTAAAAAAAAAAAATCGAAAGAAAAATATAAAATTTATACTTTGCAGAACCAAATGTGTCAGATGCAGGGACAGTTATGAAGTTAGTGGAGAGATTCAGTGTCTATGCAAAACAAAAGGCAAAACAATCAACAAGACAGGGGAATACATTTATTGGAGAAAACTTCTGTTGGTGTTTATTGTTTAAAGTGTCTATATTAAAAATTATAAATATTTTCTTATCTAAATAAAAATATCTATAATTTATTTAGAGCTGTTCAAAGTTCAACCTAAAAAAAAAAACCCCAAAAAGCAATATAAAATATGATTTTTTTATAAAAAGGTTATGTAAAGAGTTGTTTTCCCTCCATAGATTTGGACTATGCTGTTTTGAATTCAACCAACAGCATTAAGTTTCCTGTTATCAAGTCTGGCACATCTTACCTTTCTTTACCGGATCAAAGATTAAATGTGTCAGGTATGTTATGTTGCAGGAGCTTATACGTGTCAGATATGTTATGTTTTTAGAGATTAAATGTGTCAGGTATGTAATGTTATAGAAGTTTAAATGTGTCAGGTATGTTATGTTGTAGGAGATTAAATGAGTCAGGTATACATGTATTATGTTGCAAGAGATTAAATGTGTCAGTTACTATTATGTTATGTTGTATGAGTGTAAATGTGTCAGGTACATGTATGTTATGTTGTGGGGGTTTAAATATGTCAGGTATGTTATGTTGTTAGAGAATAAATGTGTCAGATATGTTATGTTGTGATAGATTAAAAATTCAGTTTTGTATGTTGTTGGAGATTAAATGAGTCAGGTATATTATGTTGTAGGAGATTAAATGTGTCAGGTATGTTATGTTGCATGAGTTTAAATGTGTCAGGTATGTTAGGTTATAGTAGTTAAAATATGTCAAGTAAGGTATGTTGTGGCTGACATGATTTAGAGCATGTTTTCGTGTTATTCAGTACACTAAAATTTGAGTTTTATTGTAAACATCTAGTTTCCTTCTATCTGCCAATTCAAACCCCTAAGTCACGTCGGTAATTTGATAATCACACTTGAGTTTTAGAACATCCGTACGTCTTAGTGTTTTTGTTCCTTGAAAAGATGCATAAAAATGAGCAATTCTATATCCGATATGAATAAAATATCTTTTTTTTAATAATGATTTTACAAATTTTATACAAATAATCGCAGCACTGAAACATCTTTGAGATTTACATTTTCATTTCAGAAAATTTTTACACTGCAGTGATTTATAAAACAATTGGAGACATTCTTTTTACAAATATCACTAACTCATCTACGTAAGTTACTCGTACTAATTATACGATTATATAAATAACGATTTTCCATGTTTCTTGAGTTAATATTTCATATTGTACATAACAAATATTTCATGAAAAATAGTCAAATTTTATGAAACTTATTAACAGTTAAAAGCTTGAGAAAATGAATATCCTTATGTAGAATATTATATGTTACAAACTTGTGTTCAAATCAAGGCTGTTTTATAGAAATCCGGGGAACAAAAAAATGTCGGTAGGCACACAAGTTCTTTCCTTAAAATTGGACACCGCTCCGGATACGCTGTCTCCATCACTTAACCTACACTTTACTACGATAAACAAGGTAAGTAATACTACAGGCTTTGAGAACTATAGAAAGTGCCATTTTTAATTGATTATTTCTAATATGTATTGACATTGTACTGTTTTGGCTGAGAATTGATGATATTTTGTGATAATTTTACTGTTGTTACTGATAATTGCTGTCGGTTCTGATATTTACTGATGTTTTTGCGGTGAATGTTGGTAATTATTGAGATTTACTGAGATTTACTGTTGGTACTGAACATTTTTAAGAGTTACTGATAATATTAAGCCTAAAGAATTGTCTTTTATTTAAAAAAACAACAACATATTATTCAGAAATATTGCAATTTATTTTCAAGTGTTTATTCGATAAATGCAGACTCCACCAGGATATTTAAATTCTAAATGCATCAGAAATTATCGGTAAAAATGACACTTTCTGTACTTTTTAGAACCATTAGTGTAAGGAACATGGACATATAATTATGCTTTCAAACTTTATTTTTCGTCAGAGATATTCAAGATACTAGAACCCCTGAAAACAAGATGGTTGCTGTTTTGTTACATTTTAAAATCAAAGAAAACAGCTTTACGTTAATTGACTTCATAAGTCAATCACGTGACCAATTGCAATTGGTATTCTTCAATCGTCGTGCATCGTGCGTTAATAATATTACATTTCTAACTTTTTGAAAACAACAAGGCCAACAGTTATCATGCTTTCTTTTATGTCTCTCTAGAAAAAGAGGAATCAAATATTATAGAATTTATTTCCTTACCTCTTCCGGGGCCTCTTGTGCGGCTCAAATACGCAAAAAATGTCAAATGTTCAAAAGTATCTTTGAACTCTACCTCTACACATAAGAAAAAGCGTTGTTATAATGTCCATTAACCTCTTAAAATGAATTTTAATATTCCCTGCCTCTGGTTCAGGGGATAAAGCCCTTGGGCGAGGCAATGATGACTATAACGTGCAAAAAGTTAAATCTTGAAAATATTCTCATTAACTTCAGTCTATATTTCATAAAGACTAAATGCATAATCACGATGTCCATGAAGGTTTCTAATTAAATTGCAAAAAACATAACTTTTATGTCAGGTGGTTCAGGCCCAAAGGTATGGCCAGCATAATCATATAATAAATATGTATGAAATCTTAGAGAAAATCTTCATATCTTTCGCATGTACTTTTTGAGATCGCTAAATGCATGATTTTGAAGTCCATTAAGCCCTCTACTTAAAATATATTATAAATAAACTTTGGGTTAAGGGTTCAGACCCTTTGGTAAGGTCAATATGGCCATGTAATGAAAAGTAGGAACTTTTAAAAAAAATCTCTTCATCTCTTCTTCCATATATATTTAAAGAAAGCTAAATACACTTGTATATGATTACATATATAATGTCCATGAAGCTCTCTATTAAAATTTAGAAATATTCAAGCCATATAATATGGCCAATAAGATTCATTAAATCTTCAAACAATATTTTCCTATTTCAAGAAAACTTGTCTCCTTTGGTCCCATTTATTTGTTTGAGAAAAAGTAAATGCATGATTATCACAATCTTTACAACATTATTTAGTACACATGTACGATTTATTGATCATTTGCATTAAAGTCTATCTGAAAATAAAACTTTTATCACATAGTTTTTTTAAAGTTACACATGTATATTTTATTTAACGTTTAAAATATTATCTAAAAATCATATAATTTTATATTTTTTTATACAGACTGGTGACTTATCGTCCGCAATTTGTGTCTACTGGGATTTTGCAGCTAGGTAAAATTAGAAAACTAATTTGTTGCCGAAAGTTTAAACCAGTTTAAAGTATCTCTCATAATTTGGCATAGTGTATAAATTCAATGAGAAATGCTGGAAGATGTTTAACCTCCGAGCGTCTGCGATACACGATCTCAAATTCGACCATGAAATATTTTCTATGACCTATTTTACCCTTTTTAATGTGTTCATCCATATTCAATATGCATTTTTATGCAAGATATTTATTTTAAATAGCGCATTAGTACTTGTACTTTTAGGGATCAGTTACTACCTATTGGGAGTAGCTATGACAGGCTTAAAGATGGCATGTTATTTTAAACTAAATTTTGAACAACTACTCAACAGTGACCTTCATAATATTTTTATATGATTTTTTATTATATTATATAACTTTTCAACTGTTTAAGATATGGCACCATAAGATCCCTTATTACCTAATATATATATCGAGGTTAAAAAGCGCCAAACAGTTGTAAATCATTGTGAAGATCTGTTTTGCTTCATCAAAACGAAACTTCTGTCGGTATTTTTAGATTTAAAAAAACGACTTTTTGTCGCTTTAGATCTCAATTTAAGGAACTGGCCTCACAATATTGAGGTCATTCAAATGCTTGGTATTTGCTGTATTTGGTCCTACAAAATGTTCCTTAGTCTTGAAATAAGTGGGAAAACCAGTTTTAGGTGCCACTCACATAACTCCTTACTGGGAATTCCGCACAAATTTTATTCTTTAATGATTCGCAAAATATTTGTTGTTTTGATTTACATTTACGAAATATGAAAGCTTTTAGATTTAAACCTTAAAGATCACTTCGTACGAAGCATATCGACATTAAAAGGGGTCAAACTGTAGTAATACGCCAGTGAACAATTTTGCTTCATTGATGCTTAACAAAATTTCAATCTTTTTTTTTTTGAATATCAAGAAAAGACTTATAACCCTTAGTTCCTTAATTCAAGAAGCCGACCCCCAAAAAGGGGTGTCTGCATCAAAATTTTTAAAAACTGCCTATAATTATGACCTCAGGCAACCATCTATGGTGCTGGAAATATGTCCAATGGTCTCTACTATATCACTGGACAGTATTTGCAGAAAAAAATCATGAAAACAGAAACAAAACAGTACAAGAAAAGTACAAGGGCTTTCGTTTGAAATGGAAGACGATTAAATAACTACAAAAAAATATTACCAGTGAAAGTAGTAGACAGTGGCTCGGTTGTTGTAATGTGCGTTGTTGTATTTTGAGTGGATGTACTGTCTGTCGTTGTTGTTTCTAATTCAGTAGTTTCTGATTCAGTAGTTAGTTCTAAGGTTGTACTCTCTGTCGTAATAGTTGTTGGTTCAGTGGTTGTAATTTCCGTCGTGAGTGTTATTAGCTCCGTATTCGTGGAATTCAGTAATGAAGTAATAGTTAATGTTTTAGCATTTGTTGTTGGTTCTGTGTTCGTGGAATTCCACCCAGAAGTAGTTATTGTTGTTGCTATTGTTGTTGCGATTGTTGCGTTTTCCATCGGTATCGTTGGTATTTCAGAGGTATTTCCACCACTCGTCGTTGTGGTTGCTGACTCGGTGGTATTGCCATGTTCTGAACTCAATGAGGTTTCTGACTGGGTGGTTGTTTGTACAGAATTTTGTGTAGTGTCTATTGCTATCGTTTCATAAAGCAGTGTTAATTCTTCAGTAGAAGTTGTAGTGGTTGAAGCCTGAACTGAAATTCCTGCAACAACATTAAACAGTTAAAAGGCGATTTTTAGATAATTTAAATTTGCATGAGATATACTAGTAAGGCATTGCATAAATTTATTTAAGAAATATTCAATTTTAAATTTCAAATAATTCGATAGTTACTTACTAGTAAATACATAAGGAGGTAAATGGCTAAAAACCATATTAAAGATTTAGAGAGACCATGTTCCAGGATCAGAAAACAATCTTAGACTTTGGTCAAAATTTGTACATTGTCATATCGTCTTTTGATTAAATACATCGAAAAAAATTGAATTCATTTAAACTGTGGCATTATATTGTGTTCATAATTACACATTTTAAGCGTGGATTTATGACATATTACAATTTCACAATTGAAAGAATTTTCGACTGAAGTCTAAAAATGCTTCAGAATCCCTAGGCCTGATTGCTAATTTTTTTGAGCATCCACTGTGGATGTTTTGTCATTATTTAAAAGGTTTGAAGTATCACGATTACACAATCAGTTGTTTTTCACAATTCATAAGTTGATAGATTTTTTTTTATCAAGAACATGCTTTGTAGCAACCTCTAATGATACAACGTCCACTAATGATATAATGTTTCATTAGTGGTCAGGATGTTGACCACTAATGATATAATTTTATCATTAACGAACAACCTAACCGTCCGCTAATGATATAATTTTAGATTTGTATCATTAGCGGTCAAAAACCGTAACCTCTAATGATATGGAAAAAAAATGAGAAATAAGTACTACCTTGACCACTAATGATATACATTTGCACACATTTCAATTGCATTAGTGGATGGATTTGAAACCTTTAATGATATAACATGATAAAAGATTATATATATATATATATATATATATATATATATATATATATATATATATATATATATATATATATATATATATATATATATATATATATATATATATATGGGTTTGTTAATTATAGATTAGAACAACAAGGAATATCAATTAAAGTTGGTTGAATTAAAACTACTTAAACAATAGGGATCATGTCGTTGTAACAAAGAATATTAGCCCAAGTTAAAAATTGGCCCGCGTTTCATTTTTCAACATTGATTATTGATTCGGGGAGGGGGTGGGGATGGGGGGCTTTTTTAACGTTGAAAACTGAGACCAAAAGTCGTGAAATGTATACCCGGATTTCATTTTTCAACATTGATTATTGATTTGGGATATTGGGGGCGGGGAGGGGAGGAGGGGCGGGGGCTTTTCTAACGTTAATACTGCGACCAAACGTCATTTTTCAACAGCTCAAAAAAGTTTTTTTTTCTAATCTCTGATGACCTCACACGTTGAAAATTGACCAACTACAGGTTTTTGAACTGTCTCTGAAATGGAACTTGCTCTACCTAATTATTTTGTATCTGATAAAAAATTTCAGCTCCATGTTTTAATTCCTAATATTGTCCGATATTCATGCCGATATGGATTTTTGTTTTTGTTTGTTTTTGTTTGGGGTTTTTTTCCCGATAGCAACAGTTTGTTATCAAGACTAAGAACTCTGTCTCTTGTTGTTAAACTGTGTAGATAGAGCTAAAAGGAATATATGTCAAACAACATCGTCTCAAGCCATGGTCCGGTGTCCGTTTATATATATATCTCTCTCCACCATGATCGTTCATGTTGACCGTGGTTTGCTAAGATTGTCAAACCAATACCGGCCGTTTATGTTATATTTCCGGTAAATCGCTTCAACTTTAATTTATTTTGAGAAGTCATGATAATTAACTGACAGAACAATAATGAGCAGCTTTCATATCTTTATCAGACAAGTCGCGATCAGTGATTATTTAATTAATTCAACTTAACGATAACTTTTCTTAAACTTGCAAGATTAACAAAATTATGATTAATAAGCTACTTATCTTGATTTGACAGAAAAAAATATTGTGTTCAATACAGATACAAACACTACACAGAAACTTTTTCGTGGGTGTGTTTAGGGAGTATTGGACATTTATGACGCATTCGCCGGCGTAACGAGGAATCTTGACCCGGGTTGAAATTTGACCCGGATATCATTTTTCAACGTTGAAAAATTGATACCAAAAGTCGTGAAATTATACCTGGGGTCAGTTTTCAACAGCTTGAAAAATATTTTTCAAACTTCTAAGGACATCGACACGTTGAAAACTGACCCTGTTGAAAATTGACTCCGACTTCAGAGTTTTGAACTGTCTTTGAACAGAAGTGTAACTTGCTCTTCACAGTTTAATTGTACATGTGTGTACTTAAAAGTTTCGGTTTCAAAACTTTAACTCTTTCATACTATCCGCTATATTTGCCGTTGTAATGAAGAATAATGACCCCCGTAGAATAATGACCGGGGGTCATTTTTCTACGTAGAATTATGACCCCCCGGTCATTATTCTACGCAGAAAAATGACCCCCCGGTCATTATTTTACGTAGAAAAATGACCCCTTTGCCTGAAGAATAAGTGTCATTTTCATAAAAATGAACACACTCCACATGAAGAAAAGTGACCCCTGTAGAATAATGACCCCCTTGTAGATTAAAGTTGTTCAGTATATTTTTTTATTATTTGTGAAATAGTCTTTACACTATTGTTATTTTTACTGCTGCAGTTTACAGAAAGTAACAGAAATTATAATTCATATTCAAATAAACTTAAAGTGAAAGAAGGGGTATGTCTTAGAAAATAAAAATCCTTCCGTTATAACAAGATATTGACGTATTGCATCGGGGTATGGTTGTCATCTTAACAATTACATTTACATATATCTATGGTGTTCTGATAGGGCCACTTCGACCTAAGTTGCAAAGGCGATAGTGCGAAGGCGAATGAGCAAAAGTGCGAAGATGCGACGACGAAGCGCGAAGATGTGATGCCTAAAGTGCGAAGGTTCGAAGGCGAAGGAGCGATTCTACTATCGCTCCTTCCCAACTTTGCACTCTGGCCTTCGCATCTTCGCACTTTCGCCTTCGCCTTTAATTTTTTGATTGCATTCAGTCTCGGTCGATTACATAGAATTTAATACAGGTACGAATGTTTATAAATATTTGAATGTGTACATGTAACATATATGTTTACCAGTGCTGGCTATGCCTAATCATTATCTACTCCACACACAATTTAATGTCCGCCATAATGTGTACATTTGCACTTCTAGACTCCTGTCACTTACCAGCCGTCTGTTTACCGTGGACCAATCACAGTAACATTCTAATTTCATTATGCGACACTTTTTGCTCATGCATGGATCTAGAGGGGGAGAGGGGATCCGCCCCCGGAAAATTCAATATTAATAAATTTACGCAGTAAAACGGGATAGGAGTCCGGACCCTATCCTGCTTGATAATTTAATTTTATTAATTTTATAAAAAAAAAAATCCAAAATATGCCTCGGAACCCTTTAAACGATGGAGAGCTCCGCAATTATAAAACATAGGTAATAACATATTACAAAGCTCACCGAGACGAGGCATCACCTTTATGAGGCATCACTTTTATGAGACCACCTGTATCATATTATATGAAAACCATCCTTTATGATCATGGATATTCATGGATTCTGTTTTGACACAATATCGTATATCATCTGTTAAAAAATTGTATGATAATCATATGTTCATATGTTAATCAATACAATAATACAAAATTAAAATTGCATCCTATCATACTTACAATATATATCATATAATACCATAAAATACCATAACAATTTGTGAGATATATCAAGCATTGAATCATTATTTTTTGAATGAGGTCTCATAACTGCAACGGTATGTGCATACAAATTGTATAACGCGCGCTAGCGCGTTATGAAATTTTGTTTGCACTCATCGTTTCAAATAATGAATCAATGCTTGTATTTACGTTTTTTAAACATGTATTTCCTTCCCGCAAATATGATTTTTTTAAAAAAGCTCTGTCTTATTCAACGAGTAGTGCGAAATTGACGGAATGGCCACTGGAACAGCCGAAATATGCTGACAAAAATAGTGCACAGCGTTTTAAATTCTAATAACACAATTTTATTTTTCTTTCTGTAATTTAATGAATTTACTCTTGGTAAACTAAGAAATTAATCAATTGAATTCATTTAACTGTCAAAATATATTTACATCAATGAAATATTTATCAGCGTAAATATAATATCAGGTAGTTATCCTATTTGAAGTCGCGAGAAGATTCAGTTCTTGTTCTTCGAGAAATACTGAAGGAATACTAAATGTATTCATACGCACCAGATTTGGTGATCGGGTCTTCTGTTTTGTGCGTAAATATCACTCAAATCAACAAATGCAATTTAATAGAGGGAAAGAAAGTGAATGTAAATATTAAAGCATGGTATTGTATTCTAAGATAGAATATAATTTGATACAACATTGTATCATATCAAATGATACAATATCATGGGATAAAGTAAAATATTATAAAATACAAGCATATTATATACATTGTATCATATTTGATTAATTTCAGCACTAAAATGCAACTTTACGGGATAAGTATGGCTTATTCTATCTTCTTAAAATTCATTTTAACAAAAACAAGTTTCTAATATTTAACACATTCATTTTAGGTCTTCGACATTCAGAATGTAAACAAAATATTTGTTTACATAGCAAAGAATTGTAAGCTCAGTAAATCGCTGATAACTTAACGAATGGCACTCGAATTTTGGCTGCCTATCAAAATTGCCTTAATGAAGTATTGTATACATTAAAAACGGAAAATTAATTTTTGACCAAAATCGTGACCATGCCCCTTTAAAAAGAATAACATACGTAATTTGACATATGTACAGAAAAAAATACTAGCTAGTTAATTTTTTTTTAAATATTTGTACATGTAAATTGTACTAACTGTCTCGAATCACTCAGATATCCCCTAAACATTAGTTTTCATTTTAATATTGTCAAAGAAAATTGAGAGGGAAGTTAAGAAATACAAGTATAGATAAAAAACCATATATAGATCTTATAAATTATTGTTGTTAAAAGAAATATCTTCTCAAGGGAATTCAATGCATTTCTCTCTCTTACATTAGGATTTGAGCCAAACCATTTGTTTTGCTTGTCGTTTGTTTTAAATTTAATCTTTATTTTTGTTTTGATAATTTTATACGCATGTTTCACATATTTTTCCATTTCTCTTACATTGAATATATGATCAAGAATTACTGAATCCTCAAACTTTGAAAAACATTATTGTATCTTTCATTATCAAAAAATTTCCTTTTAATTCGAGTGACTTTTTCCAGGTGTGTTATTCTACCTTAACAAGGAGAGTGACATCTTAGTTAAAGAAATCGTGTTCATTCCTTTAAACTTTTTACAAATAAATAAGATGAATTCAACATATGACGAAAGTAATAATGAATAATCAACTCTTGTACTTTTCAGGTGAACATAGGTATACTCTATACCTGTGCCCCTTAGAGGACCCCTTAATTATCTAATTGTCTAATCTTCTACACTCACATATACGTGTATCATTAATTTTGTTTTCACAAATATCATAACATGCATTTCTTGCCGGCCCCTCCATTATAAAAAGATAAGAAGGTCATTAGATGAAAATCAAAACCGTCACACAAATTTACCTTATTTTAAGATTATTTCAAGGAGACGGACAATCGTTTGAAAATTAATTCCAGGGGTTTGTCACAATTTAAAAAAAAACGTCGGATGAAACTTAGTTACAAATATGTTTTACTACTTCTTTTTAAAAAAAATTAAATAACACTAATTTTTCTGTATTTTTGGGGATACAATGCATGTACATGCAATGGGCCCCACTTCTATAACTGAAAAGTAAATATAACTAGATGCAATCTCGTTGCGAGCAACGAATAGGTCTTCCAGACGAATTTTAAAACCCTAAACTCTAAACTACAAAAGTTGTCATTAAACACTTCGTTGCATTTGCAATTGCAAAGCGGAAAACCATAATAAAAAAAGAAAAAAACGTGTTCCTCTCTTGATACTCTGACATTTCAAATAAAACATGAAAATAACAAAAAAGAGACATTTCAACGATATATCCGAGATATCTCAACATAAGAAACGCAATAATCATCTCGATGATTTACCATGAGATTTTAATCCTGGGTAGAATTTTTGAAAAAAAAAATTAAAATATATACTATCATTTATTAGAAAGTTTTAAAAAATACAATTTTGTTTGGTTCCGGTGACGACTGGACATGCCGGATAAATCATTGATACCTTTGCTGCACATCTACATGTTTAGGTCTATCATATAGCAAATCTTGGTTACTCAATCAGTTTCCGTTATTGAGTCTTGCACAGTCAAAATCAGAAAAAATTCTTAAAATATCTGAGATACCTCAGTAGAAAAAAGCAATACTCATGTATTTACCATTACACTAATGCGCTGAAAAAAAAAGTCTGGAAAATTCTTTCGAAAATTATAAAAGCAAAAAGTACAATTTTGCTTGCTTCTGGTTACGACCAGAACTGACAGACAAGTTATTGATGCGTATTCTGCACATATTCATAAAAAGGTCTATCATAAAGCAAAAATTGGTTGCTCAATCACTTACTGTTTTTGATATATCGCGCGTACAAAATCAGAAAAGAAATATATCAAATAGATATCTGAAATATCTTAAATGAGGATAACGTATTATATAATATTTCATTAGAAAGGATCTAAAATAGATAGAATTTTTCATTAAAAAAGCCGATTTTTGATGTCACCTTCGGCGACAACTGAAGTGATGGACTAATAACTGATACAATGTATCTATTCTGCACATTTACATGTTAAGGTCTATTTTTATAGCAATGATTGGTTGTTCAGTCACTAGACTTTATTGAGATCTCGCGCGGACAAACTCAGAAAATTAACATCTCAATAAGATCTGAAATATCTCAACAGAAGAAATGCACTTTTCAAGTATTTGCCATTTCAACACTGTGTAATATTTTGAAAACAATCTGGAAAATTCTATTGAAAATTACAATAATAGAACATAGAATTGTGTTTGGTAACCGGGACGACTGGATTTTACAGATAAAAATACATAAACAACGTCGCAGGCGTGCGGGGACTGTCCTTACTTAACGCTCTATATACGTTGTCTTCGGAAACAAATATCGTTTTGCACTAAAATTTTCAGATCTAAAGAAATATATGTAAATATAATACACTTCGAAATTTTGTCATTACAGCGAGTTTTCATGATTTTATTGCAACTGTGACACTACTTTTGGAGCAACCCTCGTATCAATCCCACAGTGTTGTGTATTTGGTGATCTGAAAAGTGTAAGTGTCTCCGAATGTTATTCATGTCTCATTAAACATTAAGCTCGAATGATGAAGAGATTATTTGACTGATAATTATTTTTTTTCTTTGATCACTAGCTCCGATCAAAGAATGTCATTTTCAGTGTGAAGTCTCCGAATTTAAATTAATGTCTCATTTAACGTTAAGCTCGAATGATGTAGAGATTATTTGACTGATAAATTTTTTTTTTCTTTGATCACTAGCTCCGATCAAAGAATGTCATAATTTTTCTCCACCTTTCCCTTTAAACTAAATCATTCTTTAATATTTCATGTAAAGAAATGCATCTAATTTTTTGAGGCTTTAAAATGTGAAGTAGTAAAACAAATTAAAATGGTGCCTTAATGGCGCTCAGACAGCAATCTGAAGATGATTGCGAGACAGTTTACAAATATATTTCTGCACCAAAACGCTTAGTATCATAGCAATTTTATCACAAATAATATACCTTCTATCTTTTTTGAAACCTTAAGAGAGAGAGAGAGAGAGAGAGAGAGAGAGAGAGAGAGAGAGAGATTATAACTTAACAAATTATCAGACTTTTAATCCTTTTTAAACACCTTACCTTCAGTCAGTCAAAAGATGCTTTTTAATTTAAGTACATTGTACATGTTTCATCTAATTAATTTCTTTTGTCTTTACACGCCCTTATAGTTACCACAGTTACGTATACACTACTAAGTATATTGTGAATGTAAACCCTCTGTCCAGGTAATGCACATGTGCGACCTTTTAGTAATTACCTAAAATAATGATTGACTCTAGCTAAAGACGTATGAATTGTTAGTATATTATCAAACGTTCCTGATCTATTGAAAATTAAACAAAGCACGAGAAAAAAAGACAATATTGTTTGTGCAGAACACCACAGTGGAGCCTTTTTTTTCTCTCAGATTAGGGTTTATTCTGATTAGGTAAGGTGTGAATGCCTGCAGGGCTTCATTTACCCGTGTGTACGTGTCGTGAAATCCTCCGCTAATCCGTATACACCGAAAGAGATTTAAAAACAACGGGACTACGTGTAAATAATGTGTTCAAATTATTGTAAAAATACTCATGTTTTTATTCTTTTTTACTCCGATTCGCAAACAATTTGTCAAAATCTAATCCGCTATCAATATTTAATATTCCACAACATAATTTAGTGATACGGCTATACTGTGATGTACCATTCGCTATTGTTATACTTTCATGTTAAATACTGAAATCTGATTGGTTAAGACGCAGTTAATAATATTTACTATTACCCTCAGCGTTAGCAACGCACTTGGCAACGGGAAACATTAAAAAATGTTACATGCGCGAAAATTATGCGCGTACGGTTCGCTGTAGAATTCACATTATTCCTATATAAAGGCAGTAAAATTTTCTTAAAAATTTTAAAAAAGACATTCAGTATAACAAAATAAATAGTGCCTGTTTGGGAGGATAACAGTTGAAATTGACACCCCTCGAAAACCATTGTCAACCTCCGCTTCGCGTCGGTTGACAATGGTTTTCTCGGGGTGTCAATTTCAACTGTTACCCTCCCAAACAGGCACTATTTATATAATGGCCGAGTGGTTTATATAAACAAAGACATATTTTAGATACATGTAAATGCACATGAGCAAAAAGAATAATAACTCTGAGATAAATTGCAATAAGTGACTACGGGTAGGACCTTTTCTTATAGGGGAAAGCCGGACCTTAAATGCTAACATTAAAGGTCCGGCCGGACCATTTTACGGACCGAACCTTAAAATATACGACACCGGACGCCGACGCCGGGGGTATAGCATATGCTCCCATTGACTTTGTCTCGGTGAGCTAAAAGGCGAAAGCGCGAAGATTCGAAGGCGAGAGTGCGCTCGAAGTTGCAAAGGCGCCTTCGCAACTTAGCACTTTCGTCTTCGCATGTTCGCGCTTCGCCGTTGCATCTTCTATATTCTTCATATTGTTCATGAATTATACTTGCATTGAGGATTTCCACAATACAAACTGCTGGGTTTACAAGTTCATCACCCAGAATTAATGATGAAACCAAAATTATGAAAAGTTTACTCCACTGTTAGGCATTATAACCAAGCTGTAGTTAGTAGGCACTGACAGCAGCCATTACGCCAGTAGAGGTTAACAGCCAATAAGGAAAATCGTCAAAGTACTGAGAGGACTCGTACAGAAAGTATATTTTACTTTATCCTCGGCATACTTTAGTAAGTTGAGTTAATATCAAGATGATTAATGCATCAATAGTTTGTATGAGCATTGGTAACTTTGGATACAATAAAGATCGTGTGATCAAAATCAAGCGGGATATAAACCCCTAACATGGGCCTTAACCTGTTATCAACGCTTTTAGAAACAACTACTTTTATTGTAAATAAAACCATTTTTGGGAACAAATTTTGTAATTATTCATGGTACGTATGTGTCAACTTTATATCTCTTTGTAAATCAAGCTGGCATTATAAATGTATAATAAGCAGATGTACGCATGCAGGGGTATATCTATTAACACCCCGTGGTCAAGTTACCCAGGTTGTTTGATAGTCTGTAATTTGCATTTGCGCACAACAGGGTCACCGAGAGTTAGGTGTCAAGTATGTTTTCACCATAGTTCAATTAACACGTCTAGCATTCGAATATCTTTATTTAATTATTGTCGTAATATATCATGTCAGATGTGAATATTATCTCATTACTATTTTTTCTGTTCTGGCTGCTGGACGCAAGAAATTTTCATGAACTTTGTTTAACCCACCCACCCACATTCCTTTAAACATACGATATAGTATGTAAGATTTTTTCCCCATATTTTCATATGAACACTGTTTATTTGTGAGGTGGCGGTTTTTAACCCCACCTTTGCAAAATTATTGTCATTTATTCAATGATTTTTTATTATTTACTCTGTTGTTTTCATTTTAAAACAATACAAATGTAATTCATTGAATAAACGACCTCTAATGCAATAACTTGTTTAATTTTCTTTGCAAACAAACTTGGACTCATTGGATTATGATAATGTACAGGTTTTTCTGGTGTATGGTGGATTTCCTTTACTGGAAAAATTTGGTTGTCAAAAAATCTTTTCTTATCATAATCGATCAGTGTTTATTATCTATTAAGATTTACTATAGTCAGGTACTCTTCACAAATTTGCTCTAAAAGAATAAAGTCTATTCATGATCACAAAACAACATTACAACAAATGTTTAGAATATTGATGTTCTTGTATTACGTAGAAGAAAACAAAACTAACGCAGAATGACTTTTGTTAAAAATCACTTTCCCCAAGAAATGTAAATAAGAAGTATTCATATTCCTGCGTTACCTGCCCCCTTAGTCTTTTTCCATAAAGATATATACATGTATCATTCTTCGATTGACAATTCATTCATCAATGAATATTATATCTATACAACAATTATTCTTTCATGATTATTGTTCGTTTATTATCACACAATATCCTCATTGAATATGAATTTTTCTTTATTTGCGTCATTTCCCGCCGTATGTCGACGAGAGAAGTACCGTAACTGTTAACAATCAATTTGTGGCAATGTCAGAGTGTTTTGCGTGTGCTTGCTACGGATATGAAAAACTATATATACAGCGATTTATTTACAAGTTCGGTGTTTATAACTTTAAGATAAGTTAAACAGAGTGAAAATTAAGCAATTTCAAAGTCATATCTTGGATACGGGGTAACCAATTTCTATTCATGTTTACAGGTGAGGGGGGTCATTTTTTTATGGGGGTCATTTTTCTTCATGTTTAACATGAAGAAAAATAACCCCTGGGTCTTTTTTCTTCAGAAAAATCCAGTTATTCTTCAGCTAGAGGGGTCATTATTCTACGTAGAAAAATGACCCCCGGTCATTATTCTACGGGGGTCATTATTCTTCATTACACCGTCTTGGGTAATTTGACATTTCAAAGGTTGATTTTTCTGACTTCAATCATTTAATATTTCATTTGACTGAAAACGTGGTATGTAGCAACCTCTTTTATTATACTTTCATGTTAAATACTGAAATCTGATTGGTTTAGACGCAGTTGATAATTTGTTCTATTACCCTCAGCGTTAGCAACGCACTTGGCAACGGGTAACACAACGAATTGTTACATGCGCGTAAATTATGCGCGTACAGTTCGCCGTAGAATTCACGTCATTTCTATACAAAAGCAGAAAAATTTCTTTAAAATTAAGACATTCAGTATAATAAAATAAATAGTGCCTATTTGGGAGGATAACAGTTGAAATTGACACCCCTCGAAAACCATTGTCAACCTCCGCTTCGCGTCGGTTGACAATGGTTCTCTCGGGGTGTCAATTTCAACTGTTACCCTCCCAAACAGGCACTATTTATATAATGATACACTGTCCACTAACGATATTATGTTGCATTAGTGGACAGAATGTTGACCACTAATGATATAATTTTATCAAACCCGGGTCAATTTTCAACCCGGGTTAACATTTTTTGTTACACCGACATAATCCCCATTGTTGAAGTAGTTTTAATTCAACCAACATTATTTCATATTCTTTGTTGTTCTAAGGTATAATTAACAAACCCACATATTCAACTTAACAATAAATTAGTGATTCAATTGTGCTACAGACCATAATAGCAAATAGTCTTGTGTTGTCTATGGTTTAATTTTAAAATTCTTCAGAAATATTTTTTTTACAAGCTAACCACTTTGAGTTTAATATACCCGGTAATCATTTTTGGTACAAGTTAACTATATCTGGTCAATCACTCACTTCCTGTCAGCCTTACTGACCAGTCCGGTCTATCTTTGTCAATCGTCTTCAATCTTGTTAGATGCGTGCCTCGAACCACTAGGTAAGTCTTTTTTATTGAAGTAATTGCTCAAATTTGTTAGTATTAAATTGTATTTTTGAAGTATAGTTACAGATGGAAATTTATTTTACAGATAAAACATTCTTAAAAGTATGGCACACCATTATGGTCTTTAATGTAATTTACAGTTAAAGGTATAAAGTTAAATTCTATATTTTCCTATTTAGTAATTTGTTATTTCTATTTGTCGTAGTTTTTTACCAATATTATTCATGACGGAAACGTTTCCACACAAAATAAAATATGAAACCCGTGTGACTTTTGTTTGCGTTGTGCAAGGTTAGCTATCTGCCTGCACCAGGCAGAATAAGTCTTATGAATTGGACCTTTTTCATGTTAATAAAATTCCGCTAAAAGTTTATCAATAATGTTTTAATATCGTAAAATTGCTTTTCTTCAAACTTTCTTCAACTAAAAATATTTAGCACAACTCCTTTTTGATTAATGATAATCAATTTGAATCTTCAAGTAAACAGACGAAGTCATAAATGGTATGTATTTTGTCTGTATGCGACTATTTCAGTTCAAGTAAAAAGGCAAAATATCAGGGTAATGTCAGAATGGTGTATTTTAAAGGACAAAATACATGTATATGATCAAATAACGCCCCCCCCCACCCAAAAAAATAAAAAAAAATTAACCAATTCTTATGCAGTATCGTATGAAAATCAAATCAAATATATATATATATACTTTTATATTAAATTATATCATATTATATCATTAAAGGTTGCAAATCCATCCACTAATGCAATTAAAAATGTGTGCAAATGTGTATCATTAGTGGTCAAGGTAGTCCTTATTTCTCATTTTTTCCCCATTTCATTAGAGGTTACGGTTTTTGACCGCTAATGATATAAATCTAAAATTATATCATTAGCGGACGGTTAGGTTGTTCGTTAATGATAAAATTATATCATTAGTGGTCAACATCCTGACCACTAATGCAACATTATATCATTAGTGGACGTTGTATCATTAGAGGTTGCTACAATGCTTATTTAATCTGAACAACGAGCAATCAACGATGCCTTGGCAGCTAAGCTCCTACGTGATATGTGATTAATATTATCATTTTTCTACCCTATATATACAAAATATACTAAATTCTACCGTATCAGTGAAGTCTCCAATTCCGGGTCACGTCACACTGTTTCGTTAATATTTGGCAAAGGTGTTCATACTTTATACATATTGAAATAAGTAAAGTTTGTGAGCTATTTTACAGCCATTTCTTTTTTTTTTAAATAAATTCCCGGGAACTTTATTTACGGAGGTATGTCAACAAGACCTGGCTTCCCCACTTTCGAATCATTTCCTCCATTTCCGGGTCATGTGACTTTATAGTCTCTGTAATATCGGGGAATCGTTTTGGAGAAATCGTTTTTATGAATTTACAGCATTGAAAAAATATTACCGCTCAAGAAAAATATTTAAAACTACTGATACACAAGTAGCAGGGACCCATTTCTAAATATAAATGAGGGCAGTGATTCTGAATGAAATAATCATTATGAGACACTAAATATAATATACAGTAAGCAAAGAGAAACAACGAACAAGATAAATATAATGACAACAGATCGGCATGGACCATTTTATTGAATTGAATTTCTTTCTCTCCTAGCTCTTACAGGTAATCACAAAACCACAAAAAATATGTTTCAGGTAAACTGACCCGCAATTGGGTAAACTCCTATAGTTTGATTTATCAATAAATGTAAATCTAATTGAGCACTTTATCTGACGGATATGTGAATGCATGTGCAATATTGTGCAGCTATTAATACTCGGCCAAAACTTTCACATCAACCGCGCTGCAGCGTAAATAACGAAAGTACCATATCTATCAAAGATGAGTGGAAATCTCGATCTCGAAAGCGCTTGATTTCTAATTTCGTTTCTCGGATGGTCTGTAAATGTTTTCTTTCAAATACTTTTACTGATCAAATACAGAAAGGCCATAATTCGTGATCAGTCTATTTATAAAGTTTTTTTCTGCTATATTTTAAACAATATGACATAAAAATTATAGGAGTGACCCGGAATTGGAGACGACCCGGAATAGGAGACTTCACTGTATTTAGTGGGGTTAATATCAAAATGGACCAAATTTTGTTATATTTTGGAGTATCACAAATGAAGATTGGTACAATGGTTTCATTAAAAAATCAAGAAAAATAGTTTTGATATTTCAAAGTGATACACCTTTTACTTCTTCTTATATATTATCATTTATTACGTAAGTTCCTACAAAGCCTACTTTTATTATAACGTCATAAAAGCACTATGGCAACGCTCACCTACCAAACAACGGAAAATCGTGTTAAAAAATAAAATCTATACATTTTTATCTTTTAATTTATTGTGTTCAATTAAATAAATGGTATTGGAAAAATGTCACTAGGTATAACTACACTGTATTTTACTAGAATAAGCAACATGCGCAATGAAAACTAAAGTTAAACTTCATAATACGACTTCGCTGTTTCTTTTATCTAGCGTACTGGTTTACATTTACTTTTACAATCAATGATAAAATGTATTCTTTGATGATTCATGCGAGTTATATGTATTTTTTCTGCAATGACATTTACCTCCATAACCAGCATGAATCACCAAAGAAAGCATTTCATTGTTTAAATGTTGATTATTATTCCTTAATGCAATTGGACTAAATTGCACTAAAATACATGTAATAGTATCACACATTTTAAGGTTGTGACTTTTATGATAATGAATTTATTGCAACATAGTGTCATGTTTAAGGATATAGCATTTAAAATCTACAGCACAGGAACATCGTATCCAGTCCACTTTCTATGACATGTATATATTATTTATATGTATGTCATATCCGCATGAAACACGGATACGATGTCCCCGTGTCAACAGTAAGAATAAACCCACGTATACCAATCAAACCATGCTTATGTCGTGACTTGCATTGGTTTTGATATCGTTTTACCTCAATATCTGGG